>NW_022107407.1:5304404-5321245 GCF_000313985.2 Echinops telfairi
GAAGCAAGTGGACTTACAAACTTTCTATTTTCCTACTTCCCAGAAACAACCCAGTAAACAGTGTGGCTTTATCTGACCTCTGGCTAGACAAAGAAGGAAAACTTCCAGGAGGGAGAGGTCAAACAAACATCTACTCTCTATCTTATGATTTGTTTCTCCAGTACCCCACTCCCAACATACAGATAGTTCCAAGGATAAGGAGAAGGAGAAGATGGAAAAGAGGAGAGGTCATACAAATAGTTCCAAGCCTAACTGTTGTCCTAATCCAGAGTAAATGAGTATACCTCTGTTAAATAGCAAGCAGGCCCTGGTTATAATCCAGTCCAATCCCCTGTTCTTTCAGGGATCCATACCCTAGAACTCACTTAATAGCACTTATACCCTTTTAGTCCTCAGAGTTCATGTTGAGGGCAAGGGCGCCTTCTACAAGACCCCAATACTCTTCCTGTAGTCAAAGATAGAGTGGTCTAGTGTCCCACCCCCACTCAATGACACCTTTAGATTTTCCCCAGCCAGTTCAGATGAGGTGCCAAGCGCTGCCCTTGAGTCAAAAGTCTACAATCAAGATTCCTCAGGGTCTTTGCTCCCATTTTTGTTCAATATCACTTCCCTCTTGGTTTGCCACCATGTGAGTGGGTCAGACTGGCCACACTTCCTGAACTGTGTCTTCAGTGCTATCCTCTATATTGCTGTCTTCTAGGGAGTAGATATCATGTCTTGAGCTGTTTTAGTTATCACCAAATTGCTTTCCACAGAGATTGTACATATTCACAAGACCACGAGCAGTAAATGAGAGATTCTATCTCACCACATCCCCTCCAACATTTGTTGCTTTCTTTCTTTTTTTTTAAATTGGGCTATCCTTGTGGGTATTAGGTGGTATCTCATGGATGTCTTTATTTGCATTTCCTACTTAGCTAACGATTGGGAATATTTTCTCTTATGTGCATGACCATTCAAGTTTCTTCATTTGTGAATCTTCTGTTCCAGTCTTTTGCCTACCTCCTCAGTGAGCTATTTGTTTTTTTCTTATTGTAAGTTTGTAAGGTTCTGTAGATTTTAGTAATAAGCCCTTTGTCTGATATGTCATTACTAAATATCTTTTCCCAGTCTGTGGGCTCTCTCATTACTCTCTTGATGAAGTCTTTCAATGCACACAAGAATCTTACCTATAGTATGCCCCAAACGACTATTTTCTCTTCCTCTGCGTGTGTATCCTTCATGGTAGCCTGTGTATTCACTGTGTTAAGGTTCTTAGCTTTGTCCCAATTTATTCATTGATGATCTGATTGCTTTGGGTTTTACCTCGAGGTCTGTGATCCACCTTGAATTTGTCCTTGTGTATGAGGTGAGGTAAGAGTCTTCCTTCATTCTTCTGCAGGTTGATTTCCTGTTTCTCCAGTGCCAATGATTTAAAAGGACATCTGCTTCACTTTTGATTGGGTGTGGGAAGGAGGGGTACTCATCAAAGTTGTCCATATTCTGCTGTTTTTATTACTGGATTGTCTGATCTTATCCATTGGTCAACTATTTGTGATTTTACCAGTACCATGCTGTTTTGACAACTGTGGCTGCATAATAAGTTTTAAAGTCAGGTAATACAAGACCACCCGCTTTATTCTTCTTGAGGCGTTCTTTGCCAATGCTGTGTTTCTTGACTTTCTATATGAAGTTAGTAGTCAGTTTTTCCATTTCTTTGAAAAATTATGATGGCATTTGTATCGAGAATGCATTAAACTTATATAGCGCCTTAAATAGTATTCATATCTTTACAATATTGAGTCTACTGATCCATGAGCATGGGATATTTTTCCATTTGTGAAGGACTCTGTTGGTTTCTTTTAGTGTTGTTCTGTAGTTTTCCTCATACAGATGTTTTTTTGTGTGTGTCGTATCCTTAGATATTTCAATTTATGCTTGGCTATTGTGAAGCATACTACCTTCTTGATCTCTTTTTTTTAAATCCCATCAATATTTTTGTCTTTACTCCATTGAAGGTAATGCAGGCTGTTGGATTTTCATATATAGCTTTAATTATATTGAGGTAATTTCCTTCCAGCCCTATTGAGTTAGTTAATTGTGCCAACCTGGGCAATAATCACATGTGGGGCTAATTGAAAGGCTGAGGGATAAATGGGTGGTGAGCCTCGCCTTTCTAGTTCTCCAGTCTCTTGCTTTGTGATGGTCGCACCAGAGTGCAGCTGCCTTAGAAATTCCCTGCTTCAGCTTGCAAGGTTGACTTCTTGCAAGACATTCCCAAGGAGAAGCCACATGGGCCTATCCCGATGCAGCCCTGGGTGCTGGAGCAGCCTTGTGGAGACCCCTGCTAGTGCTGAGATGCTTATTCGTTCACTGACTCAGCTTTCCTCCTGCAGTCGGCATCATTGCCTCTGTTTTTTGAGGTGGAGGACTTTGTGGACTGGTGTTGGGTTAATGGGTTAATGTTGGACATGTGGGCTTGGGCAGCATTGGGTTGGGATGTTTTCGTGATGCACACTTTCTTTACATAAAACTGTCTTATACATGAGTTACTGTGGATTTGTTTCTCTAAAGTGTCTAGACTAATACATTATACTTCCAATGCCTTATATTATTAGAAGGTTGTTGAATAGGAGTGAGGACAAGGGACATTGTGGTCTGGTTCCTTTTTATAGTGGGAATATTTTTGTCTTTACTCCATTGAAGGTAATGCAGGCTGTTGGATTTTCATATATAGCTTTAATTATATTGAGGTAATTTCCTTCCAGTCCTATCTTCTTGTGTGTCTTAATTAAGAACTTTGTGTTGAATGTTATTGAATACTCTCTCATCATCTGTTGATATTATCATGTGGTTATTATCCTTTTTTCTCCTCAATGTGGTGGATAATTTTGATTTTTTTTTTAACATTGAAATATCCTTCCTTCCCTGGTATGAATCCCATGTGATCTTCATGAATTATTCTTTTAATGTACTTTTGTATTCTATTGGCCAAGATTTTTAAAAGGATATTTGCATCTATGTTCATTAGAAATATTGGCCTGTACTTCTATATTCTTGTTGGATCCTTGCCCAGTTTTGGTATCACTGTTATACTAGCTTCATGTAATGTGTTTGGGATTTTACTGTACTTTTCTAGTGCTTGTTTCGAATTGATTCTTCCCTGAATACGTGGCAGAATTCCCCTGGGAAGCCATCTGTGCTAGGACTTTTTTAGTTAGTAGTTCCTTGATAACTATTTATTTCTTCTTTTTCTATCGGTCTGTTCAAGTTCTTGGGATTATCTGGGAAGAGTTTGTTTGTTTTTCAGGTATTTGTCCATGTTTTTCAAGTTGTTGTAGTCATTGGAGTACAGTCCTTTGTGGTACGGTGTAATTAGTCTTTTTATTTCATTGGGGTCCATTTTAGTTTACCGTTTTATGTCTCAACCTGGATATTGATGCCTTTCCTTCCTATCTTTGGTAGGTTTGGTAACACTTTGTTGATGCCGATAATCCTTTCAAAAAACTGACTTTTTACTGAGTTGATTTTATCCATAGTTTTTGTTTTGTTTTCCTACTCAGTTATTTCCTCCCTGATTTTTACAATAATTTTTCTATTAGAAAGATTATTCCTTTGACTCTGTCCCAACTTCTTAAGGTTTTGTGAAAAGGTGTTCACCATAAGTCTCTCTGCCTCCTACATATGTGCATTTATCTCTATTAAGCATTCTCTGAATAACTGTCTTTGCTGTAACCTATAGGTTTTGGAATGCTGTATTCTCATTCTTGTTGGTTGCTAGAAACTTCCTAATTTCATCTCTAATTTGCACCAATACACACTCCTTTTGAAGAAGTAAGTTATTTATCCTCTTTTTTTCGTTGATTTCTGGCTTTATGGTATAGTGGTCAGAGAATCATGTCTGAGTGACCTCTATATGTTTGAATTTTATCTAAATTGACTTGTGTCCCAGCCTGTGGTCTATTTTCGAATATGTGCCAGGTGAACTTGAAAATAACGTCAATCTTTTTGCAGTTAGATGGAGAGCTATGAATATGTCTATCAGGTCAAATTATCCTATTGTAGAGTTTAGTTATTTAGCTTCCTACTTCAGTTTCTCTCCCACTGATATGTCTTTGGAGAGCAGTATATTGAAACCTCCTACCATGATGGTTGATTTTGTGATTCATTTTTTTCCACTTTTGAAAATTTTTGATTGATTGATTTCAGGGTATTATTGTGCATATATATGTTTATTATGCTCATTGGTTCTTGGTCTACTGCTTCCTTAAGCATTATATTCTGCCCATATTTATATCTTGTAATGTTCTGTACCTTGAAAGTGATTTTGTCAAAGTTTAGAATAGAAACTCCTGCTTTTTATAGATTGCCATTAGCTTGATATACCTTCTGCCAACCTTTGATCCTCAACGTGTTTGGATGTGAGCTTGTGATGTGTGTTTTTTTTTTCAATTAAAAAAAATCATTTTATTGGGGGCTCATACAACTCTTATCACAATTCATCCATACATCCATTGTGTCAAGCACATTTCTACATTTTTTACTATCATCATTCACAAAACATTTTCTTTCTACTTGAGCCCTTGGTATTAGTTCCTCATTTTCCCCCTCCCTCCCTACCCGCCCTCCCTAGTGAACCCTTGATACTTTATAAATTATAATTATTCTGTCATATCTTACACTGTCTGACATCTCCCTTCACTCATTTTTTGTTGTCCATCTCCCAGTTAGGAGGTTATATGTATATCCTTGTAATCACTCCCCCCTTTCTACCCCACCTTTCCTCCACCCTCCTGGTATCACCACTCTCGCCTCTGGTCCTAAAGGGTTCATCTGTCATGGATTCCCTGTATTTCCAGTTCCTTTCTGTACCAGTGTACATTTTCTTGTCTAGCGGGATTTGTGAGGTAGAATTGGGATCATGATAGTGGGATGGGCAGGATACATTTAAGAACTAGAGGAAAATTTTATGTTTCATCATTGCTACACTGCACCCTGACTGGCTCATCCCCATGACCCTTCTGTAAGGGTATGTCCAGTTGTCTACAAATGGGCTTTGGGTTACCAATCTGCACTCCCTCTCATTCACAATAATATGATTTTTTGTTTTTTGATGTCTGGTACCAGATCCCTTCAACACCTTGTGATCACACAGGCTGGTGTGCTTCTTCCATGTGGACTTTGTTGCTTCTGAGCTAGATGGCCACTTGTTTACCTTCAAGCCTTTAAGACCCCAGATATTACATATTTTGATAGCTGGGCGCCATCAGCTTTCTTCACCACATTTGCTTATGCACCCATTTGTCTTCAGCAATCATATCGGGAAGGTGAGCACACGATGATATGATTTTTGGTTCTTTGATGCAGGATACCTGATCCCTTCGACACCTCATGATAACACAGGCTGGTGTGCTTCTTCCATGTGGACTTTGTTATTTCTGAGCTAGATGGCCGCTTGTTTATTTTCAAGGCTTTAAGATTCCAGACGCTATGCGTTTTGATAGCCAGGCACCATCAGCTATCGTGTCGGTAAGGTGAGCACCATGGAATGCCAATTTAATAGCACAAAATGTTCTTACATTGAGGGAGTACTTGAGTGGAGGCCCAATGTCCATCTGCTACCTTAATACTAAAACTATAAATATATGCACATTAATACATTTACCCATCCTCATATATAAATATATTTACATATATATATATATATATGGCTGTATTTACACCTCTATAAATGCCCTTTGACTCCTAGTTCTTTCATCTATTTCCTTTTACTTTCCTCTTTTCCCACTATCATGTTCAGCCTTCATTTGAATTTCAGTAATTCCTCTTGGTTACATTGCCCTTGATCAATCCCTATCAGGCCTCTTACACCATCCTTGCCATTGATTTTGGATCAGTTGTTGTTATCTTGTCCCTGAGTTCATTAACATCAATTCCTTTCCCCCCACCTCCCCTTTCCCATGTCTCCCAAGAACCATTGGTTCTGTTGTTTTTTTCTCCAGATTGTTTATCCAGCCAATCTTATCTAGATGGACTTGCAGAGATAATAATATGTACAAAAATCAAGACAGAGCAAAACACAGTGACAAAAGAGAACAAAACAGGAACAACAAAACCAATGACAAAAAAAAAAAAAGCTTGTAAATAATTCAGTCTTTTTGTTGACATTTAGGGGTGTTTTCCAGTCAAGTCTGATGGGGTGCCACTCCCTGGCTCCAAAGTCTATTTTTTGTACTCCCTCAGGACTTTCTTGCTCAGATCCCCTTGGTGCTCTGCTGCATGCCTTTAGTGTTTTGCCTTGGTGTAGTGGGGTCAGATGGGGCACAATTCCCACACTGTATTTCCAGTATTGTCCTTTGTAGGGCTATGGGTTAGTGAAGGATGGCCTGTCTCATAGTGAGCCCTGACATATTGTCCTCTCTGTGCGTTGGCTGCTCTCAGTGGGGATATCATCCTCTAGGTTTGGTGGGCCAGGATGTGCTCTACTCCCTCTTCTTCCCCCTTAATTTGCTCCCATGTGCTCTGATCAGACATGTTCCTCTCCCTGAACTGTAGCCTCAGTGCTGTCTTCTGAAGTAAATTCTTCTGGGGGAAGGGGATGCTGTCCATGTAGTTGGGATTGTGGCTGGCCCCTCAGACCTCTCTACTGGTTCTCTGCTTCATGCCGGTATGTTGCATTCACATCTTGGAGCACTGGGTTGGAATCTGGTCCCTCTTTCCCTGTAAAGATGTAAAGAATACCCTCCCCCTTGGGTGGATTAGTGCCCTGTACCCACTACCCATTTCTCTCTTTTTTTAACTTTTTTCTCCTCTACTTTTTGTTGGCTACCATATGCAGCCCTGAATTTGGTCTGGCCCCTGCCATACTATCTAGATCTCACCCCAGGAATATTTGTATACAGTAGCTTTTTCCCTTTGCCCATTTTGCATTATATTTAAAGCTTACCTCACCAAACTCATGTTGTAATTGTCTTTTTGTGCTTGGCTTACTTCATTTAGTATAATTTCCTACAATTCTTCCCATGCAGTGATATGCTTCATGCGTTCATCATTTTTAGGAATGCACAATACTCTGCTTTGCTCCATTCATGTAGAGATCTTTTTAAAAAAATAAATGAATTATCATTTCTAAGCACTCTAGACATCCATATAGTGATAACTCATCAAATTGCAGATGCTTGTAAAATTCTATAAAATAATTTAGTACTATCAGTTTTCTTAAGAAGAAAAAAAATCATTTAATTTGGTGTGACCCCCACATCCCATTCCAAAGAGTGTTTTAGATAAAGCTACTAATGGGGATGATTGTACAATAAGACAGTTTTAAGAGTCTGATTTGTAATTCTGCTCTACTGTAATATTTGGATTCCTTGAAGATAATGACAATAACTGAAAAATATAATTCAATCACACACACACACACACACACACACACACACAATTTTTCATCTGATCACAGAAGGCCAAGACAAGGATATCCCCTCTTCCTTCTTCCACCTCCGTTATAGAACATGCTTTTCTAAATCCCTTTTCCTTTATGGAACTCTGAGACTTTGACAGCAAGTCACTTAACTCTGTCCAACAGCAGCTGTGTGGGTTTTACATAATTAATTATTTATACCAAGGCAGATGCAGTAATTAACATCCAGATGAATATGATATTCTGTTCAGAAATACTTTGCATTTCAGCCATCCCTCAAGCAAGTAACTGTCAAAACTGGACTGTTTGACAGAGTGGGGCCTGCCAAAAGCCTCTCAGACATCTGTTCTATAACAAAATGAACAGATTCGCAAAGCAGTGTGTACATATATTCTCTGGTTTCAGTACGCAAGGAATAGTTGATTATCTTTTTACAGATCCCGGTCAATTTTATCTTGTTCCAAGAACATCACTCAGCATCTCATAGAAGGGATGAATTTTAAATGAAAAGTCTATGTTTCTGTGTGTTTCATCCCTGAAAATGCAGTGAAATGCAAGACTATTCAGTTACTCTAGATCTGTGAATTGTACTGTCGAAAAATTGTTTTCATCCTCCTTTGGCTAAAAAAGCAATAATGTCTGTTAATTGTGCTTAACAACTAACTAGTTACTTGACACCAAATTATATCTCAACTCATGAAAAATAGAAATATATAAAAAGCTGCATTGTTTTAGAGAAAAACTGAGGGAATATCACTAGCTAGCAGGTAGAACATGCCTGTGCATGGTAATCTAGGACCCCTAACATGTTTCACATTGCCTCCTGGACACAGTTGGCTTGGGATGCTCCCATGGCCATTTTTTAATTTAAAGTAGAGTGGCTATTTCCAAGAAATATAATTATTGCCCAGGGCCAGTGATTGTGACTAATATGACTAGATGGCTTTAATTATTTATAATCCAATTAATTATTTTGAAGTCAACCAGGGAATATGGGCTTGCAATAAAAAGATCTAGACTGAAGTCCTCGTGCCATCTCTTTGTAGTGTTTTGAAGTTGGACAGGTCCCTTGATCATCATAAGCATCAATTTCCTCATTTGTAAAATAGGACTAGTTAAATGTATTTTGTTTATAGATATAGTTTGTGAAAGCTTTTTGAAAATTCCCTAGATCTAGGCTTCAATATCAAATTAAGGTAGATATATCAGGCTGCATCATGGAGTCTTATATAGTTCTAAGGGATATTGACACATTAATCCTATGGTATCAATTTGCACAATTTTCAGCGTTCCCAGAGCTACCAAATAAAAATACAGTATGCCTTGCTAAAATTTGAAAATCAGATAAGCAAAAAATGATATTTAGTATAAATATACTTAATGTATTATCTGAAAACCACTTACATGTAATACATCTAATGTTTATTTGTATTTCAAATTTAACTGGGCAATCTGCATTTAACCCAGCAACTCTGATTTGGGGCTTGAGTAAAATATCACCTGATAAATTATAGGCTGACCTATGTGATTCCCTGCTTTCTTATAATCCCAAAGCCTAAAGTTTATTAAGTCTTTGCACAACCATATATTAATAAACACTACCCTTTCTCTTCTTTCATAGCAATATACCTCAATATTCCTGTGTTGGCTATTTTTTTATTGTTGTTCTTTAGGTAAGACACTTGTGTGAGAGACTATATTGTTATTAAAATAAAAGTGAGGAAAGGTGAGGCAGGAAAGTGGTGTGAGAGATACTTTATAATTTATCAAAAAATACAAACTTATTTAGAAGTACTTAGCCTAATAGAAAAATATGTATAGGTTACATTATATGTGATAAGTCAGGTGAACCTTAAACTTAAATATGATAAAATTAGCTCCTGATAGCCAACAGAAACAATATTCATTTCTGAGGTTTGTGACACTTTTGGCAGTGTGTGGTGGCACAAAGAACTTGGAAAATTGGAGCAATTTAATTTAATCCTGTCTTACCCTATATGAGTGTTCCCATGTTACTTCAGGTTTTGGAACTTGTTTTGCTTCTTTCGTAAATGAATTGAGACCGTGTGTGAAGTTTTTTGTTTTGTTTTTTGTTTTTAGTTCACTGCCCCTCTCTCACTCCAATCTCATCATCCAGGCTATATGGCTGCCACTTGTAACTACCATCATACTGTAAATACCAGATCCAATGATTGATCTCAGAGAAGGCATTGATGGTGCATCAAAAAGGAAAAAAAAATCTAGACAGAAATTCATTAACTGGTAGGTTTTTCAGAAGAATTTCCACACCACTGTTAGCTTGCCACTTGTTAGAGATGTTATGGAAAAAATGTATGCATTTAAAAATAATTTGAGTAGATGAAACATGGAAAAAATTAATGCTGCTAAAACTTGACTCTTTGAAAGGATAGAGAATTGACAGACCACTGGAAAATCTAACCAAAGAAAGGATTTAACAAATCTCAATCACAAGGATGAGGGATGAAAGTTGGGACACTACAACAGACCCTAATGAAATCAAAAGGATACTTACACATTACTATGAAAGGATGTGGTTTCCAATGAATTCAACAACTTGGAAGACATGGGCAAAGTCTTAAAAAAAAATCCATCTCTAGACTACCCAAAATGGATATCAAGAATCTCAACAGACCAATAGTGATAGAAGAAATAGACAAGGTTATCAAGGTATTACTAATAAAATAAAATCCCCTAGACCAGATGACTTCACAGGAGAATTCTACCGAGCATTCAGGGAAGAACTGACAGCAATTCTACACAAACTCTTCCAGAACATAGAAAAAGATGGCAAACTCCCGAACCCCTTCTATGAAGCTAGTATAACCCTCATACCCAAACGGGACAGGGATCCCACAAGAATTGAAAACTACAGACCAATATCTTGAACATTGACGCAGAAATCCTTAACAAATTACTGGCCAATAGAAAACAAAAGAATGTAAAATAAATAATTCACTGTGACCAAGTGGGATTCATACCAGGAATGCAGAAATGGTTCAACATACCAAAGACCATTAGTATCATTTGCCACATTGACATGAAAAACAATAAGAACCACATGATAATATCAATAGATGCAGAAAAATCATTTGACAACATCCAACACCTAGTCCTCTTTAAGACACTCTAGAAGATAGGAGTGGAAGAAAAATTCCTCAAGATAATACAGCTATATATGAAAAACCAACAGCCAATGTCGTAGTCAATGGGAAAAAGACAAACACAATCCCAGTGAAAAAGGGAACCAGACAAGGATGCCCCTTGTCCCCACTCTTATTTAACATCATACTGGAGGTTTTATCCAAAGCATAAGGCAAAGAAAAGACATCAAAGGTATTCACCTAGGGAAGGAAGAGGTGAAACATTATTTGCAGATGATATGATTTTATAAATAGAAAATCCCAAAAGTTCCACAAGGGAGTACTGGAAGCAATAGAGGAATATGGCAGAGTGGCAGAATACAAGATTAACAAACAGAAGTCTAACAGACTGCTAAGCACATCAGATAAGTCCACAGAAGAGGCAATAAAAAAGGTGGTACCATTCAGAACAGCCAAGCACAAATTGAAACAAATTGAAATATCTAGGGATATACCTGACTAAAAAACAAACGATGTATATGAGGGAAAACTACAGAACACTATTACAAGAAACCAAGAGTGAGTTCAAAAACTGGAAGAATAACCCATGCTCGTGGATTGGAAGACTCAGTATAGTAAAGATTTGAGTTCTGCCCAAGGCACTACATAAGTTCAATGCTATCCCAATATGAATACCACTATCCTTCTTCAAAGAACTGGAAAAACTGATTACCAACTTCATATGTAGGGGGAAGAAGCCCAGAATTAGCAGAGAACTCCTCAAGAAGAAGGACAGAGTGGGAGGGCTTATTTTAACTGACTTTAGTACCTATTATACAGCCACAGTACTCATTACCGCATGGTATTAGTATGACAGATATTCAGTCCAATGAAAAAGAGCTGAAAACCCAGAAATAAGAGCATCAGCATATAGACAACTGATCTTTGATAAGGGCCCAAAAAATATACAATGGGAAGCAGATGCCCTCTTCAACAAGTGGTGCTGGAAAAAAATGACTATCTACCTGCAGAACAGTGAAACAAGACCCTTATTTCACTCCATGCACAGGTAGTGGTTTGGTAGTTTGCTGTCTTTTTCTATGTTCTGGAAGAGTTTGTGCAGGATTGCTATCAGTTCTTCCCTGAATGCTTGGTAGAATTCTCCAGTGAAGTCATCTGGTCTAGGGGATTTTATTTTATTAGTAATCCCTTGGTAACATTGTCTATTTCTTCTATTGCTATAGATCTGTTGACATTTTTTATATCCATTTTGGGTAGTCTAGAGAGGGATTATTTTTTTAAGATTTGTCCATGTCTTCCAAGTTGTTGAATTCATTGGAATACATTCCTATAAAACCAAAATTATAGGATATTTACAAAATAGTTCTGTTTTATGCAAAAGTTGGTATTTCTCTAATGATGCACACTGCCAGATCTTATAAGGAATTTTATTATAGAAAAGGGGCAAAATCTGCCTTTAATTTATGGCACAGGTGTATGAATGTTTGCTATCAAGTCATGAACTGTGAGTTCCTTGCTCTATCACTTCCTAGCTGTATAGCTTAAGATACGTCACATAACATTTTCTGATCCTTGTTTTCCTCATATATGAATTAGAGATAGCTGTAATATAAAGAGCTTTGGTGGCTTAGTGGTTACTCGTTGGGCTGTGATCAATAAGTCCATCAGTTCAAAACTCAGCTGCTCTGAGAGAGAAAGGGCTTTCTACTCCTGTACAGTCCAGTCTTGAAAACTCACAGGGGCAGTTCTACCCCATTCTATAGGTTCCCTATGAGTTTGGATCAACATGATAGCAGTGCATTTTTTTAATTGAATCAAAAGAGATAACCCATATGAAAGCACTTTGCAAAATGGGCTCTATTTTAAAATATGAAATATTCTTTAACATAGAACAATTTACTATTGAGTACTTATTGTTTCTAGTGTTACCTCTGCTTGTTGTAATTCTTTCTTTTAAAACTATTTCTTTATTTATTCACCCCAAAAACTTTTGTTAAATTCCATTCATATATCAGACACTGACTTAGTCATGGAGTACAGCAATAAATAAGAAATAAAACAGAAAAAAATCTCTACTCTCTTAATGAGTTTGTAGTCCAGTGATATACACGTAAGGAACTACGTTGTCTTAGCAGATGGGTTAACAAACAAGTATATTCTCTGACAGTTTATCAAAGAACTCTGAATTCAAGACTGACTCTAGGGGAAAGCTTCTCCTCTCTGTTGGCTCACTATTTAGGAGGAAGATCCTTTTAGCATCTGAGAACCAACATTCCCTGGAGATCTTCTTGTGCCTTGGTATTAATCTTCTCCTGGGTCTTGGACATTCCCAGTGCAGAGACCTTGAGGCCAAAGGATTCATTTCACTATTGATTCTTTTTCTTGATGGTCCTAGGTCCCTCTCTGTTTGCTTCTCTCTACTTTTATCTCTTGTTTAATAGTGTTATAAGCCACACCCAAGGGAAACTTTGCTATTATCTGATTAGGCTCATGAAGGATTCATAATGTTGTATCTTGCAACTGATTGGCTTATGACATTGGATTATATTACCTAAATAAAAAGACAGACCCACTCATGGATAGTATGAAATGGCAGAATTTTAAGCAAGAGCAAATTCCCCTAAGGGAATTTGGCAACCTCCTTATCCCCTAAGGGTGGCATGTTCTGGAGGCTAGCAGGCTAGAAGGAGGTCAGTGGCACTGAGTTATGGTTCATGAGGAGAATGAGAAGATAAATGAATTCTGTCTTCTCTGCTTTATTAGATATACTAGGTATAAAGAGCACAGGGAGATCATAGAGCAAAACCCCAGCACACAGTGTTTTTTCTGTAATTTCCATTATAGAAGGTATACCATGTGAGTATAATCAGTTTTATTTTCTTGATAGAGCAATTAGATTGGAGAAAATTGAAGTTGTATAAAAAAGTGAAAAGAAATCAACGTATGTGCCTTTAAGGAAATTAAAGTCTGTAATATTTTAATTGATTTGGTTTTCTTCCGGTTGAACTTTGACCTAATGATTTCCAAAACACTGCCATACACTAAGAACATATCTAAGATACTTGAAAGGAAAGGGGAATTGGAGTATTTCTTTGAATGTTTACATGTGGCACCTTTAATATTCCATCAAACAAATATGTGTATACTAATGTTAGAATATATTTCATTCAAAGTGATTCTAAGGGTGATATTTTTATATCACCTCTTTAGAATCAATGGATGGTCACATTAGAATTTCTGAATTTAAAGTCCTCTCTCTTAAAAAATTTTTTTGTCCTTCTTCCTTACACATTTCTGCCCTTTTAAATTGGGATTATTTGGTAATTATTTCTGGATTCCTGTCTATTGTTTTAAATGCTGAAGTATAATGCAAATGTTTGAACTGAATGTAGTTAGAGAAAATTTAGGTAAACTTTTATTTCTGTTTAAGTAGCATTGGAAGAAAAATTATTCACAGTATTACAGCCAGTTTTTCAAGGGCATGTACAAGTCAAATCCACCACTAATTTACATCATAGCCACTGAAGAAATTGGGTCTATATTTAGAGTAATCATATTGGACTACTAAGGGCTAATGTGACCTTTAAGTAGCTCGATATTTCAAATATATAAATTCACTGCCATCTACTAGAAATAATTATTCATCTAATGATGAATAATTTGGGAAAGAGATGGTATCATGTGGAAATGCAATCTATTACTAGAATAACTAATTTTTCTCTTTTTCAATAATATATTTACGTATCTATATCTTATTTTTAAATTAACATTACAATAATTGTTTAGGATTCAATAATATGTACACAATGGCAAACGTTTTATAATTAAAGGTAGGTATTATCTTCATTCTACCACTCCTAATCCTTCTCTCTAAATGCAGCCACATATCAAATTTATCTTAGCTCTTCTGATATTTACTGTTGTCAATATTAATCATATGCTTAAAGTATTAATTTTGATGTTGAATATTAACTTCTAGGGGCAATGGTGGTGCAGTGGTAGATTTATTCATCTTCTGTGCAGGTTTGATTCCTGGTCAATGCACCTTATAAGTAGCAATAGCTTATGTGTTGCTCAGCTGCTGAATGGGTTTAAATCAAACTCCAGCCTAATACAAACTAGGAAGAAAGACTTAGTAGCAAACTTCTAAAACCAACAAATAAAACCTATGAATCACAATTGTTTAATTCACAATTGATCATGGGAATAGTACTGGACCAGGAAGTGTTCTGTTCAGCCATCCACAACTCAAAAATTTCTAAGAACAATCACAACAGCATTAGCCTTTAGGTATAATAGATGAGACTTTAGTTTGCATCATTTATTCATGGTTGAGTATTTCTCCTATACTAAGTATTCTTCAGAATATAAAGGGTAAAACTACTACAAAAACATTCAAAGATAGATGATAATTATATTCTAGAACTGGATACAAAAATATACAAGTAGATGCATAATATAATTTTACATAATGGTTGGTTCTGTGGAATAAAGATTTTTTTTTAAATTAAAGGAGCTTCTATGAGGATACTTAAAAAGTTTATGGAAAAATGGAATTAAAGGATAATGAAAAATTTCCATAAACTTTTTGAAGACCCCATCATCAATCACTATTGTGATCCATATAATCTGAAGTCAAAAGAAGCATCAGTATCAGAGTCTAAATTGTGAGAATCCAGTGTGCACAAAGCGATGGATGACAGTGGAAGTCCAAGATTCATTTGTGGAACTATATAAGAAATAGGCCTCCAGAGAACTCCCCTCATTTAAAATTGAGAGATGGGAGGAAAATGGTCAGTAAACAGAGTGCTTGCGAGAGAGGAATATAGAAGATTCATCAAACCTGGGTTACAAAGTTTTATCTCACTTGAACAGTTAAAACTTTATCAGTAGACCCCCCTATATGATACAGGCTGGACATGATCTGATTCCCAAAATTTTCTGTTTCTGGTTTGTATTGTTATGCTTGTTTAGTTGTTGTTTTTTTTCATATTAGAGTGTATCTCAGATGTTTTAGGTCAATGGAGGTCACCCTTTTGAAGCTGTGTCATATATTTTTCTGTTTTTTTTGTATATGAAACCCAGGTTTGATGAATCTAGAGGGACAGAAAGTAGAATAAGGGGTTCAGAGGGAGTGGGGTACACGGGTGGTGGTGGAGTAAACGGGACATTGTGTCAAGGAGTACATGTAGAAAAATAATGTTTGGAAATTGATTTTGGTAGCAATTGTAAAATTCTACTTGACGTGATTGAAATATGGAGTGATATGATGTATGTATTAAATCCAAAATAATAATAATGATGATGATGATAATAATAATGATAAATCCTTCTAGGTAAAGTTTACAATCTTGGTGGAATCACCAGATGCTCTGCCTTGAAAACTGTATAGTGTGATTCTTCTCTGTCCCTTAGAGTTTCTGTGAGTTTTTAGTGACACAACAGCATATAAAGACAAAAAGTAAAGCTTAATTTTTGGTTCAGTTTCTCCTTTTCTATTCCATTTTATGACATCTTTTATCTAAGGTGCCCTCTGAGTTAATGAGGAAAGACATTACATGTCATTGAGTTTTAAAGACTGAGAGTCCCCTGATGCTGGCCTGGTCCTTAGTATTTCTTAGTTTGTGGCCACCAAATTGCAACTGAAATGTACATCTAATGTCAGTGGCTTAGTCTGTCTTGCTTTTTTGTGGGTTACTCAGCTGTACTGTTACTCTTACCAATGGCATAGAGAAATTTTCTGACTCTCACATGTGATTTTTTGACCTGAGATGTCCCCCATAGGCATTATTCTGGTTTCTTCTTGACCTCATCATAACAGGATGCTTCATGAAGCACGACCTCACGTGTCTGCCTCAGAAGTCTACTGCCTCCCCATCAGGTAACTTGAACTTCTGAGTCTAAACTACTCAGAAATTGCAAGCAAAGGCTACTTTTTGCGTGTCTACATAGCATTTGGACGTGACTGTCCATATTGGTGTCAGGAGAGACCTTAAGGCAGCTCTTCTGCCAACCTACCCACTGTTACCCTTTCCCCTTCCCATGTCACAAAACACATACATATTTCCCACCTCCTAGATCTATTACAGTTTGCCTTCTTTCATTCAATGACACTGGAAGGGAGTTCATTTTCCACTTCTTCTTTGTTCCCACTTTAGCTTCATAACTAAGCTTTAAACGGAAGGCACTTTTACAGGAATATTATCTAGTTTTCACATTTCAAAGCTCATTTAGTTGTTATATAAATCATGGCATTCATGCGATATTATTTTTCTTTTTTTTTTTTTTTTAACTTTCTTCTCTGTGTTTTTTTTTTTTTT
>NW_022107407.1:5330672-5351675 GCF_000313985.2 Echinops telfairi
CTGGGCTGGATTCTGCGGAGTCCCTCTGGTATGTGTCACTCCGTCGCCATCTTCCCGGAAGTCCTCCGCGATATTATTTTTCTAGATGAGGCAACTGAGGGTTTCAAATATAACTATAAAATGACAAAATTAAGTAATTAGAACATTATTCTAAACAACATTTTGGTAACAGCAGCTGCAAGCTGTTTTCCAGATCCCAGGTACATAATTTTGCAACACTTTCATGAAAAAAAAAGTATTGTTTATAAATTTCCTTGAGATATTGGCTCTAATTGCTAAAAATATAAAATTGAGCTTTTTAATCTCTACTTCACCCAGCTAATCCTTGAAATCCATTTTTTCCCTGAAATACCCTGCTTCAGTTTTGTTGACACACTTCCAAAATAGGGGACCTAAATTCCTACATCATTTTTGTATATGCAATAGCTACTCTTTAAAATCTAACTGCAAGGCATAAAATGATATTTTCTAGGAGGGACTCTGCACCAAATGCTTATAAATCTGTAAATGTCTCTTTTTCCAAATGCTAAACTTTGTGCAATTTATTTTTTTGATAGTCACATTACAATATTTAAACATATTGTTATGTATTTAATAATCTAAAACTCCTAAAATTACTCAAATATCTGATTCTAAATAAAATCTTCCTCCTTTTACCCTTTCCTGTATTGTGTTTCTTTGCTAAAAGTGTGGGTTCTAATATTTAGCAATGATAGACTTAATCTTATTTGGACAGCCATTGTCTTAGATCTTGACTTTTTTGCATTCCCTTGGATAATCATTCAAAGATATTTGGAGAAAGCCGTGTGGGATTTTGTTCAATATCAGTCCAAACGTCCTCTGTTGTTGGAAGAGAGGACAGTGAATAGATAGGTCATGCTGTGTTAGCATGACCTTTTTTCCATATTTAGCAGCATAACAACTTCAACATCTTACAGTCATTTTTTTCATTTCTCATAGTTCACACAATTTACATCAAAAATTACTTAGAGATAGCAATTTTAATTTATGTTTTGTAGAAGCAACATCAATAGACAAATAAATGACACCTGTAAATAAGCAATTCAATAGTCATCCTGGCAAATACAATTGCTTTGTTTTATTCCAGATTAGCATCAAAATAACTAATATTTACAACATGGCTTACAAAATGTATAGTCTAATATTTATATTTGAGGGGGAAAAAGTAGAAAGGTTAAAGAAAGAAGATGATTTAAAAAGAAAAAACTGTACATATCCCCAAGTATATGACACCCATTGCCTGCGCATCTATTCACACTTATAGTAAGTCTATAGAACAGAGCAGATTAGCCTATTTAGTTTTCAAAGTTGCAGATCTTTTGGGAAGCAGATTGCCATGTTGTTTTCCCACTGATTAATGAGAAATCATTGACCTTTAGCAGGCAAGTTCTTAACCCCTATGTCACCCGCCCCCCAAAATGCAAACCCCAAAATTGCCAACAGATTGCTTCAAGCTCATAGTGACCCTCTAGAACAGAATAAAATTGACACAGACTATAAATATTTATGGAAGCATACTGCCACACCCTTCTCCTAGAGATGAGTTGCTGAGTTCGAACACTGCACTTACGCTTGGCAGCTGACTATTTAATCCCTGAGCACCAGGGTCCCTTTTCCTGTGTTACCAAAGCTTTTTAATATAAGACAAATTAGACTTGATGGGAAAAAACACCATGAGAGGGTACTAGGACATTTCAAAATGATAACAAATTTAAATCAATAGAAAAATGGTATAAGTGTATACATATTTTATGACTAAACTTCAAAATTATATACACTTTATAGCTAAACTTCAAAATATGTAAAGAAGCCCTTGACTGAATTAAATGGTGATAGTATGGTACCCGGAGCCCTGTTGGCTTAGTGGCTATGTGTTGGGCTGTGATCTGAATGGTCTGCAGTTTGAAACTACCAAGCTCCTCCTCGGGAGGAAGACAGGGACTTTCTACTCCCATAAACAATTACAGTCTCAGAAACAAACAAGGGTCAGTTTTACCCTGTCATAAAGTGTCGCTATAAATCAGCATTTACTCTATGGCAGTGAGTTTAGTGTTTTGGTTTTTTGAAGTGTTATATCCACCATCAGAATTGGAGATTCTAACAAATTTTCCTAGTCATGAAATGATGAACTACTTCTACATACAATAATGTACATGAAACTCTGAAAGTTAACACTGAATATAGATCGCCTAATATTTGAGATTTCCCTGGAAGAGTTTCATCTCTTTGTTTAGCATAACTTCTGGAAGGAAGACTAAATGTTAGAGTCTAAAACCAATTATAGGTTAATTAAATTAGACATAGAAGAGAAGATCTTCAGAATCTTTTAGATCTATTGTTAGAAGAATATTCATATCTAACGCTGGAAAAGAACGAAGTTAGAAGTGGAAAGGAGTGAGGCACAGGAGTAGTAAAAAAGGAACGTGGAATGAGAGAGAATAAGAAAGAGGCAGGATAACCTTTAAGAGGAATCATATCGAATTACTGTATTGTTGTAGTTATTGTTAAGTAACTTCAAGTTGGTGTCTACCCACAGGGACAAATGTAGACTAAAAGGAAATATTTCATCTTTAGAATGGTTGTTATGTTTGCGGTCATTGTACCCACTGTGTCAAAGTATCTCATTGAGAGCCTTCTCTTTATTACTGACCCTCTCTTTAGTACTATACTAAGAGTGGTCGTCCTTTCCAGGGACAAATCCCTGGAAAGTTCAAAGTACTTGGAATGTTCAAAGTACTTGAGGTGAAGTTTTCCCATCTTATACTTTCAACATTCTTCTCCATCATCATAATTCAGAAGTATCAGCTCTTATCTTATCATCCTTATTCAATGTACAGCTTTCACATGCATAGCAGATTAAAAATACCATGGCATGAGTCAGGCACATCTTCATCTCAAAGTGACATCTTTGCTTTTTTAACACTTTAAAGTGTTTTTTTGCACCCGGTTTTCTAGTTATAAAATGTTTGATTTCCTGACTGCTTCTTCCATGAATATTGATTGTTTATCCAAGTAAAATGAAATCCCTGACAACCTCCATCTTTTCTTTGTTAATCCTTTGTCCATTGGTCACATTATGAGGATTTCTATGTCTTTATATTAAATTGTAATTCATACTGAAGGATGCAATCCTTTATCTTCATCAGCAAGTGTTTCAAGTCTTCCTTGCTTTCATCAAGCAAGGCTGGATAACAGGGGTTGTTAATGAATCTTTCTCCAATCTTGATGCTGCGTTTTCTTCATATATTTCAGCTTCTTAGATTATTTGCTTAGCATACAGTTTGAATACGTATAGTAGTGAAAGGGTACAAACCTGATTTGAATACAAATTTTCTGATTTAAAACTATGTTGTGTCCCCTTGTTTTGTTTCAAAGACTGCTTCTTACTCTTTGTACAATATCTGCATGAGTACAATGAGGTCTTCTGTAGTTCCCATTCTGGGTGATGCTATCCATCATTGGTTCTGGATCATTTGTTATGATCCACACAGTCTAATACATTTAAGTAGGCAATAAAATACAAGTAACTATCATTTTAGTATTTTCTGCTTTCACCCAAGACCCATTTGACATCACTAATAATATCTTTTATTTCATGCCCTTTCCTGAATTTGACTTTAAATTCTGGTATTCTCTGTCCTATACTGCTCCAACCATTTTTAATTATCTTCAGTAAAATTTTATTTGAATGTGATATTATAAAAATAAAACCTATGTTCTTTGATTCACCTGGCTTTGGAATGGGCACAAACATGGATCTGTGTCAGCTGCTTGGCAAGGTGGCATCTTTCAATTTTCTTGGTATGGCATAGTGAGTATGCTTAGTGCTCAATATTCTCCTAGTGAGTACACCTACTATTCAATATTCTTCTACTGAATATGCCTAGTCCATCAGTTCATTGCAACATTTCAGTTGGCATTCCATTAATTCTGTGTCTTGTTTTTCACCAATCCCTTCAGTGCAATTTGGACTTCTTTGAATACCATCAGTTCTTCATCATAAGTCATCTTTTTGGCACAGTGTTTCAGTGTAGTCCTTCTGTCTTCCTTTGTTTTTATTATATCATTCAATATTTTGCTCATAGCTGACAACAATCAGTATAAGAAGAAAATATTCTGAAATTGATTGTGGTGATGATTACACATATCTTTTTTAATATGGTTGAATGATTAAATAGTATGATATGGAAGTATATGCTAATAAACTATTTTTTAAAGAATTCTTCAATATTGCAACCCCATACTTGTATTATTTCTTCAGTACTTATTAACTTATGAAGTTATGCAAGGCTACATTCAAAGCAAGTTTTAGAGTCTGTTTTGACATCCAGTTTAGTCTTTATGTTAATAATTTCTCTCGTAAGAATTTATACTCAACTGGTTGTGAGTCAGAGATTGAGGATGTCCCAAATGGCCAATTCTTCTAAGTTACACTCTGCTCTATTCCTAGCCCTCATCCCTCAACCCCACTTCCTTGAGTATATTCCCTCATATCCCTCAGTTCTGTGATTTACTGAAATGTCCTACAGAAATTTACAGTACTTTGAGGAAATGTCTCATGGAGTGAAGAGTGTTGTTCAGTCCAAAATCTGATGGTTTGGTGTAGGTAAATCAAATTCAGCGTCCACAGTCAGAGGAAAACCAAATATAGGGTCTAGAAACAGAAGTCAAATATGTACTGAAACTTCTTGCTTCTACCAAAACTCTGTCAGGAAAATAGAAGTCTGACTTTCCAGGTAAGATGATGGGAGTTAGATCCAGTATTTTATGTCTCACCAAAAATGCTGTCTTCAGTCACACCCTCTACTAAGGTGGAGTCTTAAACAAAGGTTGTGGCTCAAGTTTCAATCCCACCCCACTCCTGTCTATCAGTATAATAGAGAATGCCCTCCAAAATGCGACAATAGTCACAGGCATATAAACTTCCAAACCATAATATATCATACAAGGAACCATGGATAGAGGAGCTCTATGACTTGACCATAACTCCTGTCTTTTTTTTCACTTCCTTCTCTTTTCTGTCTTTTGAACGACCTTTACTTTCTTCAGGTATGATGTTGTTGATGTCCGCTCACACTCATCTGGTAATTACTTATAAATGTTCAATGTATACAATCTGTTCTTGAGATGGATTCTAAATTTAGGTGGGGTTTACTTAAGGGAAGTTTTTGATTCTTGTGGATTTGTTTTAAATTTGTTTCATCTTCAAGTTAAACTTGCATATGAATAATTGATGGTCTGGTCCCTACCCTTAGCTTACTGGACAATATTGAGCTTCTCTGCTGTCTTTTCCCACAGGTATAATCTCTTTGGTTCATATATATTATATCTGGCAAGGTCCACATGTATAGCCACCTTTTATGCTGTTGCAAAAGGTATTATTTGCAGGGAAGAACATTGATATTGCAAAATTTTATCATGCAGTAGCCACCTTTGATTCTATAACCAAGAACATAGTCTCCAACTTTAGTTCCTCCTTGTTTCCAACATGTGTATTCCAATCATCAGAAATTACCAATGCACCTTGCATCGCAGATGAATTATTCAGACTAAAGAAGTTGATAAAAAACATTTCAATTTCTTCACTACTGGTTTTAGTGGTTGGTATATAACTTTGAAAAATGTTTTTATTAACTGATCATCCTTATAAGAATACCCATATTTTTATAAGCATGGTATTTCAAGACAGATTGTGAACTGTTCATTCTGGTATGAATAAGAATCTGTTTCTCTTCAATTTCTCATCCCCTGTATAGCAAAACATGTACTATTTAAAATGGCCAATGAAAGACAATTTCAACTCGCTAATGTGTAGAATACCAACCTCTATGTGCTTCATTTTATTGGTTATGTTTTCCAGTTTTCCTCAATTGATACATTGTACACTCCATGTTCTAATTATTAACAGAAGTTTTCAGCTGTTTCTTCTCAATTTGTTTCATGCTTCAACAAATGAAGGTCTTAAGAGTTTGCTCCTTCCATAACATTAAGGCCTATTCTACTCTAAGAAGGCAGCTCTCACGTAGAGATATTTTGAATACCTTCCTAACTGAGTGGCTCATCTTCCAGAAACTATATCAGACAATGTTCCCTGATAATTTCAGTGTCTAATCCTTAAAAGCTAGACTTCCTATTCCTTTTTCAAGCTTGTTCGTAGTCTGAACATTCCACTGAGACTTATTCACAATGGATGTGCCTGCTTGTTTGTTAAATTGTGGTGGTGTAGCTTTCAGAAACACAGCAATGTGCAAGTGACCATCATATAACAGACAACAATATTGCCCAGTTTCCTTTTACATTGTAATTTGAGGCTTGAATTTTTTCTTCAGTTTTCTCAACTTGAAAAATGCTAAGAATGTTGCTCCATATCTGTTTTCTAACTATAGATTTTTGCACACTGTATTGTATTTCTTTGTCTTGCCCATTGGAAATTTCTGTTCAGATCTTTTACCTCATCATTTCTTCCAGTTGATTACTGGATTAGAAATTAGAATTTTTACTCTTTGCCTAAATTCTACCCTCTATCTCACAGATTTCCTTAAATAAAAGAACTTCTTTTTCAATTTGGATTTTTTATCTCTAAAATGATAAATTATAGTGAAATCATTTGTGAGAAAGTTTCTATGTTAGTCCGGGTAAACTAGAGATACAAATTCATAAACACGGATATGTATAGGAAAGAGCTTTATATACAAGAGCAGTTGAGTATTGAGAAAACATCCCAGCCCAGTCCAGATCAAGTCCGTAAGTCCAGTACTTACCCCATATATCCAATACCAATCTATAAAATCCTCTTCAGACTCACAAAATACATGCAATGACACTGAATGCAGGAAGATCACAGGCCAGTGAAGGCAAAGTCTTGTGGATCCAGTGGCAGGAGAAGCATCTCAGTGCTAGCCGAGGTCTCCACATGGTTTCTCCAGTTCCCAGGGCACGGAGTCTATCAGTGTAGTGCCATGTGTCTTGTCAGTGGAGCATCTCTCAGGGAGTGAACACAGAGAGAGAGTGTCTCCTGCCTCGAAGGAAGAAAAACAGCAATTCCCAGAATCCTCAGGGCAAAGTCATGCCACAAAGAGGCCTCATTGTTATACAATGATTGACATGCTAGACTCCACCCCTTCACTCCTAATCCTCTCAAATTGACAACAGATTATATAACTACCACAGTTTCAAAGTGTAATTAATTAGTTAATGTGTATCATACCTAACTGGATAATATTTACCTCACTCTAAAGTTATGATCCATATTTAGCCCTCTCTGGACAAGAATCCCTGATGGCACAGTGAATAAATACAATTGGCAAAAGAGTCAGTGACTCAAACTGACCAGTTGTTCAATGAGAGAAAGATTTGGAGTCTGCTTTCATTACAATTTATATAGTTGGAAACTCTATGGGACAGTGCTATTCATTTCCCTCCCACATACCCTTGACTGTGCACCTCATTTCATTGAAGCATTTCTGAAGCAAACTCTTGTCTAAATATTAATCTACTTTCACATCGATTGTGTTTTTGCAAGGGTTGTTTTATTCAGGTTCTTTTTCACTCTTCCCAGTCCAGCCTTAAAGGGGGTAATTTTTGTTGTTAGGTACCACCAAGTCAGTCCCAACTCTTATCAACTTTATGTCCAACAAAATGAAATATTGTCTGGTCCTGAGTCAAGTCAACAATTGTTATGTTGGAGATCATTGTTGCCGTTACTGTGCTATCCATGTTGTTGCTGGTCTACTCTTATTGGCTGCCTTTCTACATTACCAAGCATGATGGCCTTCTCCAGGTAATGGCCTCTCCTGATAACATGTCCACAGTATATGAGACAAAGTCTCACCATACTTGTTTCCATGGAGCACTCTGAGTGTACTTCTTCCTAGGCAGATTTGTTTGTTCTTTTGGCAGTCCATGGTATATTCAATATTTTTCATGAGTACCATAATTCAAATGCACCAATTCTTTTGCAGTTTTCCATATTTACTGTCCTAAAAGAACAATATAACCTATAATAATTTAGATTTGGAGTAAAATATTAAGAGAACCAGGAAAATATTTTCCTTATTATATTACTCCAAATCTAAATTTCTCAAACAAATCAAATCCCATGATTAACTATGTGGTTACTATTATTAGCTGCCAACTCATAGCAGCACTGTGTACAATAAACTGAAACACTGTCTAGTTTTTTGCTAACCTCCTAATACAGCCACCATGTCTTTCTCTGCTTTCAAGGATCTTCCTCTTTTTCACTGCTCCTCTAATTTGCCAAACATGATGTACTTTAAAAAAAATCATTTTATTGGGGGCTCATACAATTCTTAGCACAATGCATACATACATCCATTGTGTCAAGCACATTTGTACCTTTGTTGCCATCATCATTCTCCAAAATATTTGCTTTCCACTTGAGCCCTTGAGCTCCTCATTCCCGCGGCCCCCACCTCCCTTTCATCATGAACTCCTGATAATTTATAAATTACTATTATTTTGTCATATCTTACACTGTCCTACATCTCCCTTCACCCACTTTTCTGTTGTACATCCCCTAGGGAGGAGGTTTAATGTAGATCCTTGTAATTGGGTCCTCCTTTCCAGCCTGCCCTCCTTCCACCCTCCCAGTATCGCCACTCTCACCACTGGTTCCTGAAGGGATCACCACCCTGGTTTCCTTGTGTTTCCAGTTCCTATCTGTACAGTGTACATCCTCTGGTCTAGCCAGATCTGTAAGGCAGAATTGGGATCATGATAGTGGGTACTTTTTAAGGGACTGATCTCTCCTAATAGCATGTCCAAAGTGCTTGAAAGCAAGTTTCACCATTTTCATTTTAAAGAAGCAGTCTAACTATAATTCTTTCAAGAAAATTTTGTTTGTGATCTCTGCCTTTGTTTCTATCACCAGGAAAATATATTTAAACTCTTTCATCTTTCCTCTTTGTTTCCAAATTTTGCATCCCAATCACCAATAATTATCAACATATCTTGATTGCATGTGTGATCAATTTTAGACTGAAGAAATGGATAGAATTCTCCAACTTCTTCATCACAAGCTTTGGTGGTTGGTGCATATATTTGAATAATAATTGTATTGACTGGATTTCCTTGAATTTAGAGAGATGCAATCATATCACAGATAGCATTGCACCTTCAAGATAAGTCTTGAAATGTCCTTTTGGACTAAGAATACAACATAATTCCTCTTGATTATTTCACTCCCACCATACTAAACCATATGAGTTTATGATTTATATGATTCAAAATGGCCAATACTTTCCATTTAAACTCACTGATGTCATATAATGTAAATTTTTAGGTGTTCCATTTCATTTTTTATAACTTTCAATTTTCCTTGATTCATACTTTGTACATTCCAAATTCAAATAATTAATTGATGTTTGCAGCTGTTTCTTCTCCTATTTGGCCCGGTTCCATCAGCAAATGAATACCCTAAAGGTTTGACTTCACCCACCTCATTAACTTTACTTTGAGAAGGCTGCTCTTGCTCAGTCATATTCTGAGTGCCTCTGACTTGAGGAGCCTATGCTCTGGCACTATCTCTGACAACGTTCTGTTTCTTTCACGAGGTTTTCAAAAGCTGACAATAGTTTAATTCTGTCCATAAGGTTTTCCGTGGATAATTACACAAAAGTGGACAGTCTATTTCTTCTTCATAGTCTGTTCTTAGTTTGCAAGCTACACTGAAACATGTTAGCTTTGGGTGACTCTGCTAGCATCTGAAGTATCAATGACATAGCTTCCAGCATCACAGCAACACACATGCCATCACAGTATAACAAACTAACAGACCAGTAGTTCTATCTGCATCTTTAGAGTTCTAAATAATCCTTCTTCTAATCCTGATGTAACATTGTTTTTTCATATAGTCTTGTTTCCCTGATCATTTTCTAAGCATTCAAATTTACTAAACATGGTGAAAGGACACAACCCACGCACACATTTTTCCTAATTTTAAAACAATATTTCCTTTTTTATGTTGCACCTGTTGGTTTTTGTATAGGTTCTGCATGAACACAATGAAGTGTTATGGAATTTACATTCTTTTCGATGATGCTATTCCTAGTCTTATGATACATACAGTCTCGTGTCTTTGCATAGTCCATAAAACACAAGCGAAAAGCTTCCTTGTAAACATTTGCTTGGTACTCCTTGTTCCGTGTCCTCTTCCCAATCTAGCTTGAATCTGGCAGCTTTCGGTCAATGTACTGCTGGAACTGTTGTTGAATGATCTTCCACAAAATGTTACTTGCATGTGATATTAGTGATAGTTTTTGATAATTTCCGCATTCTGCTGGATCACCTTTATTTTGATTGGATATTAAAATGGTTCTCTTCTAATCAGTTGACCATGTGTCTTCCAAATTTCTTGGGATAGACTAGTGAGTGTTTCCAGTGTTTTGTTAGCATTTTGAAACATTTCTGTTGGAGTTGTGACAACTCCTTGGGTCTTGTTTTTTCCTAATGCCTTTAGTGTATCTTGGACTTCTTCCTTAAATACCAGTGGCTCTTAATTATATATTAATTATATCTAACTAAACCTACTGCCATTGAGTCAATTCCTACTAATAGTGATCCTATAGGTTGGATTAAACTGCCTTGATGGTGTAGTGGTTACACATTGGACTGCTAACCATGAGGTCAACAGTTTGAAGCAATGAGCCCCTCCTCATGAGAAAGATAGGACTTTCTACTCTGTAAAGAGTTTCAGTCTTGGAAATTCACAGAGGCAGTCTGACCCTATCCTGTAGGGTCACTGTGAGTTGCCATTGACTCTATGGCTGTGAGTTTGCTTTTCATTTGGTGAATTTCCTAGATTATAACTCTTTACAGGAGTTGAAACCCTCATCTTTCTCCCTACAAGCAGTTGGTGGTTTTGGACTACCAGCCTTGTGGTTAGTAGCCCAACACATAACCCACTATTTATGTTTAATTTCTAAATTTTCTTTCAAGTTTATAATTTATAGCTTCTTGGAAATACTTTAGCACCATAAATGTTACTAGATTAATGAAACATCTTTTAATTAACATCAAAGAATTAAGTTGCAATTTCAAGTCAGATTCAAATAAGCTAGTGACTTGCTAGGCACAAAATATCTTAGAGTTAATATACTTTATGCCTTTAAATTTTTATTTGATAAAATATAATTTTAAATAAAGAATATAATTTAAAAATCCTTCACAGTATGAATTAAAGGGGTGGTGATATTTCCTATTTTCAGGAACACAAAGTATGGCATCCTCTATCCCATAGGTTTCTGTTGGGTCAAACGCATAGTGGCTCACATGCAAGCACTGTGTATACACATACTTATCCCTGAGTGACAAAAGGAACCAGTGCCAATGCTTCTACTTCACAGATTTACTTCCAGGAACTTCAGTGGATTGTCTTGAAAGCCAGTCATTTCAGTTAGCTTTAATAAAGTAGTATTTGCTAAAGCTTGACTGACAGAAATAATAAGTTAACATTTATGAGAGAAACCTCAGTCCTAGAGCAGACAGCCAATCGAAATGGTTTTGTAGATGAAATATTTCCTAAACATAGCTCTCCCAGCTCATTCTAATGCAATTAAAGTTAGTGATGTACATAATATGAAAACTGGGAGCTCTTCCTGCTAATAACCACTGTGGAACTGAGGCAATCCATTTCATTAATTTAATATACACTTTCATAGCCCCCTGGTAATAGAAGTATAATTAAAATGATATGCTTTGATAAGTTTTTCTTTCTAAAATGAAATTTTGCAAGTGCAGGTTTAAAAATATTTTTCTTTAATTATTATTCATTGTGCATTTATTTTGGACTCTCTCTCTCTCTTCCACCCCTCTCCTTAAATTATTTCCTTCAGGTTGAATCCTCCTGATAATGGTCTTGATATATTTTTTGAAGCAGGAAACTGATTAGAAAGAGTTGTATCCACAACATGAAAATTAACTACTGAAAACTAAAGGTAGGGAGAATTTTAGATTGAATATAGTATATTGAATATTTGTACTCTACCTATGTATAAAGAAACTGAGTCCAGCTTGTAAACTAAAATAATAGAAGGTTTTTATGAAGTGACATATAAAAAGCAATTGAAAAAAGGACAGTCCTAAGGAACAAAATCTCATCTAATGAAAAATCCAGCACCTTCTTTTTAGTGTACATAGTTTTCAGAAGCATAATTGATACCATTAGAATATTAGGATAAAAAAGGTTTAATTTTCATAGTAGTATCTACAGAGATGTTGTGTTATGCAACTTATTCTACACTATATCATTCAAGACAAGTGAATTAATTCTTCCAAATATATATATATATATATATATATATATATATATATATATATACATAATACAAGAATATGTATTTAAACTTATAGCATATAAGTTTTATGCTACATATTATATATATCATATATATTTTCCAAAGAAAGGTGACCCAACAGAATGCCCAAACTGTAGAATGATATCACTGATATACACATGTAAAATTTTGCTTAATCTCATGCATGAACCATTGCAGTAATACATTGAAAGGGAACTCTCAGCAGTTCAGGCTGAATTTAGAAGAGGACCTGGAACAAGGACTATAATTTCTGATGTCAGGTGGACCATGACACTGAGCAGAGAATACCATAAATGTTTACTCGTGTGTCATCGACTATGCAAAGGCTCTCAATTGTGTGAACCATAATAAACCATAGATCACCTTGAGAAGAATGGAAATTCCAGAACAGTTCCTTGGAATCACTCAAAACTTGTACATGGATCATGAGGCATTTGTGCAAATAGAGCAAGAAAATACTGCATGGTTTAAAATCGGGAAAGATGTGTGTGTTAGTCTGGGTAAACTAGGGAAACAAATCCACAGAAACTCATATATGTATGAGAGAGTTTTATATATAAAGGGTAAGTGTACATTCAGAAAGCATCCCAACCCTATGCAGTCCAAGCCCATAAGTCCGACTTAGCCCATATGTCTGACACCTATCTACAAAGTCCTCCTCAAATGCACAAAACACACACACAACAGACCTGTGGGTAGAAAGTCTTTGAGTCCAGCGGTGGTGTAAGAATCTCATTGCTGGCAGGGAGTCTCCACATGGGTGCTCCAGCACCCAGGCGTGCATCAGGGTAAGTCCATGTGGCTTCTCCTCAGGGGTGTCTCACAGGAAGTGAACCTTGCTAGCTGAAAAAGAGAACTGGCTAAGGCAGATGCACCCTGGTCCAACCATCAGAGAGCAAGCGACCCAAGAGCCAGGAAGGGGAGACTCACCAAGGATTTATCTCTCTGCCCTTCAATTAATCCTAACTGTGTTTATCGGGCAGATTGGCACAATAAACTTTAACTATCTCAGTGGGCATCAGCGTTGTAGTCTCTCAGCACAATTGTTCAATCTATATGTTGAGCAAATCATCCCAGAAGCTGGATTATATCAAGAAGAGTGAGGCATCAGAATTTCAGGAAGGTTTATGAACAGCCTGAGATAAAAAGATGACATAAACTTGTTAGCTGAAACTGAGGAGGATTAAAGCACTTGCTGATGAAAATCAAGGATTGTAGCCTTCAGTTTGTAAAGAAGACCAAAATCCTTACAACTGGACCAATGGGTAATATCATGAGAAATGGAGAAAAGGTTCAATTTGTCAAGGATTTTGTCTTGCTTAGTTCCACAATCAATGTTGCTCGTGGAAGCAGCAGTCAAGGGATCAAAAGATGTATTACATTAGGTAAATCTGCTGCACAAGACCTTTTCAGAGTATTGAAGAGCAAGGATGTTACTTTGAGGATTAAGACCAAACCATGATATTCTCTATTGCATCATATGCATGTGAAAGTTGGATATTGAATAAGGAAGACAGTTGAGGAACAGATGCATTTGAATTGTGGTGCTGGAGAAAAATACTGAAAATAAAATGTATTGCTGAAAAGATGAACAAAACTGTATTGGAAGAAGTAAGGCCAGAGTGTTCCTTAGAGACAAGGATGGAAAAATTTTGTCTTACATCATTTGGACAAATTGTCAGGAGAGACCAGATCCTGGAGGAAGACATCTTGTTTGGTAAAGTGGAAGGGCAGTGAAGAAGTAGAAGGCTCTTGACAAGATGGATTGAGACAGTGGCTGCAGCAATGGGGTCAGGCATACTAACAATTATGAGGAGGTCTCAGGACCGTGCAATATTTCATTCTGTTGTGCATAGGGTTGCTATGGTCAGAGCTGACTCTACGGCACCTAACAAAAACAAGAAAAATATATTGTCATGTAAAATATATTTATGTATGTTGTATACTATATATAACATATAAGCTACTTAACATATGTGTTATGTGGTGTTATATTAAAGTTTTATTTTTTTATATATTATATATTTATTATATCAGACATAATAGTATGTATATATATATATAATTTCTTGCATTTCTCATCAATGAAATCATATTGTAGTACTTGCATCATATTTTCTAGAATGGCCCCAAAATATTCTTATAGATACATTAGAAAAATCCCAAATGTGAGGAATAATGAAGCAGATTATAGCATATCCTGTTTGTTTTAGGATGCTTATCAAGTCAGTTCCAACTCACAGTGACCCTATGTACAACAGCAGGAAATGCCCATTGTCTTGTACTATCCTCAGGTGCAAATAATAAGTAAAGTCTTTGATATATTTATTTTTAAAATAGCATGAATTTCTGACCATGCTTAATTATTTTACTCTTAACATCTTTGTCCAACTAATCATCACCTCTTGTTTTGATTATTAAAATTACCTTGCAACTTAACTTACTACCTCAACTCATATCTTACTTGATAATATTTTCCCAGAAGCATTATGGCCCTTTATGCTTAAAAAAAATTCCAATGGCTTCCCTTTTAAGTTAGAGAACATGCCCCAAAGTCCTATATGTGTCACTTTTCTACCATCAACCTCTCAAGTGGATGTTTTCAGTTCTGCTCCTATAGCTTCAATTCTTCTTGTCTCCTAATAATTGCATGAAGGTGCTTTCTCCTAGAAAACTCCATTACTTATTATTTCATTTTCTTTAAGTTTCTGCTCAAATTTTGTTTTAGGAATAATTTCAATAACAAGTGCCTTAAAAAGGAGCACCCCCCAATCAAAGCCTCCACCTCCTTTATTCTGGGTTTTTTTTCTGACTTAGGAGATCTGCTTATGAATTATTAATGAATTTATTACCTAGGTCTCTTTATTCACAATGGTAGTTCCAGAGAAATCTTTTTCCTATTATATCCTCAGGGGCTAGAAAACTGCCTAACACATAATTGGCAGGCACATTCACATACAACCACTTGCAAGCATTCATTTTGCGTTTCCATTTAAGAGTCTTTTGTCTGATAGTGAGATGTACTGATTCCTAAAAATTCAAAATCACCGTTCAAAATGGTGATAATTCTCATGGATTCATCATAAACTTAAAGATTGATCATATGCTTGAACTACATATTCTTTATAATGGTTTTTAATACAAATTTAAATTACATTTGACTGCTATAACTGACAGATTAAGCTTTAAATTAATGATCCTAAACATGATGCTAACAAAAAGCTTCTATACTATGTATGGATTGGTGAAGCCTGGTGACATAGTTGTTATGGGTTGGCCTGCTAACCTTCCTAACCAGTTTGAAACCATCAGCCAGCTCCTTGGGAGAAAAACAGGGCTTTCTACTCCTGTAAACAGTTACAGTCTCGGACACTCACAGGGGTAGATCTATCCTGTTCTAAGGGGCTCCATGAGTTAGAATTGACTTGATGGCAGTGAGTTTGTTTTTTTTATACTGTAGACTTGCAAAATAACAAGCAAATCTGTCAAGAAAGGACAGCCAAAATACTCCTTAGAGACAAGGAAGGCAGAACTTCTTCTCAAGAGGGATCAGATCTTGAAGAAGGTCACCATACTTGAAGTATTGGGGCTGCAATAAAAGAAAGACTTTCAATTAAATGGATTGGCACAGTGACTCCATCCATGGGCTCAAACATAACAATGACAAGGATGGCACAGGACTGGGCAGTGTTTTCTTCTATTGTATATAGGGTTACTATGAGTTGGAACTGATTGAATGGCACCTAACAACAATAACAACATACATATGAAATAAACTTGTTTCTTTGAAACATAGTTTAAAAGATGATTAATACATTTCCACATAGAGTCTTATGCTGACTATGTAACTTATATTTGAATACTAATCTTAAACTAACATTAAAAAAGATTTACTTTCTGGTTAGTAATTTAAAGAAGCTTTCTCATTGCAGTAGTAGATTTGCTCTTGACTAAACTCAGTTCCAGATGTTTTAAATTAAAATTTTAAATGCCATCTACAATATTAGAACTTTAAGTATATATTTGTGAAGTGTGGCAGATGTATTTCATATAGAGTAGTATTTCTTATATATAGAATATAGCTTAAGTGTGAGTGGACTGTTACATGAATATAGCATGAATTTGTTATGTGAAAAATGTTATCTAGGAGGTAAAAACATTTAAACAAATAGTCATCCAGGTTCAATCAATTGGTCTGTGTCTGTTGCCTATCATTTTCCATAATCTAACCTAGTCTATTCTCATATCATAATTTTAAAAAATAATGTTCCTGTGGCTTCACTATTCCTGCATTTATCTTTTTAACTTAATTAATTATTATGAATTTCTTGATGGCTGGAAACATATTTTCCTGCATACCCATGCATTCCTAATGTTCAACACAGAAATATTTTGATAGTATATTGATTGAACCTACAGGATAAAGAAGACAAGTAAATAAACTCATAACTAAATTGAGCCACATCTAGGCTCAAGACCAAGTCAAAGATAGCATTTCTTCATCTCTGCAGCTATAGTACTTAGAACAACTTTAAAAAAAATTGAAGCTGTTCAATAAATGTATGTCAGAGTGTACTATATAGATTATATTTTCTCTAAAAGTACCACAAAATAAGATACTTCTAAATATTTAATATTCAAATAGTATCACAATTAAAGTTTATGCTTTCATAGCTGTAGAACACTCACTGTCATCTAGTCGATTCTGACTCATAGCAATCTTATAGTACCAGGTAAAACAGCCCTTTTGGGTTTCCAAAGCTTTAAATCTTTACAGGAGCAGAAAACCTCATCTTAACCTACTGGAGCAGCTGGACATCTTATATTAGAATCCACATTTTGGGTTCATAACATCATTTCTTTTATTATCTATGAGACATTATTATCTATAAGATTAATTCATTATTTGTGACACATCCTATATTAAATTTATATATTTTGCAGCATCTTATATAAAAACCCACCAAACTCATTGATAGTGAGTCTATTCTGACTCATAGCAAACCTATATAGTTCTGAATTTGGGTCTGAATGTTTTTTTGAACTTTATTTTCCCACACCCCAAATTAGCCTAAGCCCAGGTAAATGTTGAGCTTCCCCGTGCACCTCTCCCTTTTTAGAGATCATAGAGTCTTAGTTGTTCTTTAAGGCTGTCCAGTATTTTTATGGTTTTTTTTAAATTAAATACTTTTATTGGGGGCTATTACAACTCTTATCACAATACATACATTCATCCAGTGTGTCAAGCACCTTTGCACATATGCTGCCATCATCATTTTCAAACATTCTCTTCCCACTTGAGCCCCTGATATCAGCTCCCCATTTCTTTCTCCTCCCTCTCCCGCCCTAACCTCCCTCATGAACCCTTGATAAGTTTTAGATTATTATTTTCAAATCTTATATCGTCTTCTGTCTCTCCTCACCCACTTTTCTGTTTTTGTCCCCCTAGGAGGGTTGATCCTTGTGTTCAAATCCCCCTTTCTCTATAATGCTGGGACGAAACACTAAGGGCATGCAACAGAGAAGCAAGTGGAGCAAAGTGATAAAATCCCTGGGGAATGCCAAAATTAGACGTTGGAGACAGAGTGTGGTGCCCCATCAGACTCAACTGGAAAACACTCATAAAGGCCAACAAAAAGATCTTGAACTCTTTATATACTTTTCCATTTTTGTCAGTGGCTTTCTTTTTGTTGTTGTTGCTTTTTTGTTTTGTTGGTCTTGACTTCTCTTGTTGTTTTGTTTGACTTTGCCTGATTTTTGCACTTATTAATGTATTTGCATGTTTATCTAGATAAGATAGGCGGAATAATCAATTTGGAGATGAAAACAATGGGACCAATGGTTCTAGGGGGATATGGGAGAAGGAGAGGTGGGGGAAATGAGGTGGTGAGGGGTAACCAACCCATGGACAAGGGAACAACAAGTGAACTTAAATCAATAGAGAGAAGGATGTAGGATGCCTAGTGGGGCTTAATCAATGGCAATGTAGCAGCGAGGAATTACTAAACCCGAATAAAGACTGAACATGATGGTAGGACAAGAGGAAAGTAAAAGGAAACAGAGGAAAAAACTAGGAGGCAAAGGATATTTACAGAGGTCTCAGTACAGGCATGTACACATTCAAATAAATAAATAATGACTATATAATGAGAGGGGAATAGAACTAAGTACTCATATGCGTATGTTGAGAATTAAGGTTCCAGATGGATATTGGACCTCGACTCAAGTACTCTCTCAACACAAGAACACTTTGTTTTAATAATCTGGCATTCTGTGATGTTCACCTTTCCGACATGATCATTGAAGACAAAATGGGCACATAAGCAAATTGTGGTAAAGAAAGTTGATGGTGCATAGCTAACAAAAGATATAGTGCCTGGAGTCGTAAAGGCTTGAAGATAAAAAAGCGACCATCTAGCTGAGATGCAACAAAGCCCACATGGAAGAAGCACACCAGCCTGTGTGATTATGAGGTATTAATGGGATCAAGTATCAGGCATCTAAGACCCAGAACAAAATCATGCCCAAAATGAATGGGTGTGTGTGAGGGAGGTGGGGGGCATGGAGTGGAGACCCAATGCCCATCTGTAGACAATTGGACATCCCCTCACAGAGGGGTCACAGGAAAATGATGAGCCAGTCAGGGTACAGTATAGCACCGATGAAACACACAACTTTCGTCTAGTTCTTTGGTGCTAGCATTCCCCCAATATCATGACCTCAGTTCTACCATACAAATCAGATTAGACCAGAATTTTTTTTTTTTATGGAAGCAGATAGCCTCATCTTTCTCCCACTGGTGGGGTTGAGTCACCAGCTTTGTAGTTAGTAGCCCAATGCCTAACCCACAGAGCCACAAGGACCCAAGAGGCAAGAGAATTTTGGGAATGATGAGGGCAACAAATGTATTGATGTGCTTTACACAATTGATCTATGTATTGTGATGAATTGTATGAGCCCCAATAAATTGATTAATTAAAAAAAATTAAAAAAAAACAAAGTCATTGCCATCAAGTCAATTCTGACTCATAGTGACCCTATAGGACAAGGTAGACCTCTTTGTGGAAACGGAAGAAGAAAAGCCCATCTTTCTCTTCTGAGGAGTGACTGGTGGCTTCAAACTGTTGTACTTGCAGATCACAGCCCAATGCATAACCACTATACTACCAGGGCTCCTTTATATCTTAGACAGATTTTATTATTTTTGACAACAAATTACTAGTATGTATTAATGCTTATTGTAAGAATTGCAATCATTAATGTAGATTTTCTTTTTCTAGTATTTAATTGTGTATAATATAATAACTTTGTGAATATCTGCAATATTTCTCTGAAATTTAATGGAGTTTTTTTTTTGCCCAGTATCATATAATGTTAAGAGTGCAGTGATATTATCAAACATTTATCCCCACACACAAATTCCACATTATTTTAATGTAGAAGAAAACAAGGCCCCGAGATGGGAATGCTTTTCACGAGCAGATTCATATTATAACTAATACACTCTGTTAGACTGTAGTGACTAGTAATGAAAGGACTCATTCTAGGTCCACAACATATCATTGTACAAGTCTTGCACTGCAGCACTCTAGAGAATGTCATTAATGTTGTAATGTATTTTAGTAGTGTCCTGTTTATGAATAGTTTACAATTGTGTAGCCGTATATGGATGTCTTGAATCTGATTTATGTTTGCTCCTTAGGATAATATGTTCTATATCTTGTAACTCTAGTACTCTGACTACTGTCAGAATGAACAAGAAATGAGAATCTCATCCTAGGATGGCAGATCGATATGATTGTCAACTTATAATTGGTTAACAAAACAAAAACAAATTTCTCTCATGGAAATGGAAAGAAATGCATTATTATTAGAGAATATAGACACTAGGGGGAAAAAAACACAACTATTTGGTAGCATGGTGAGATTGGGCTCATTGGGCTGCTAACCTTAAAGATAGCAGTTCAAAACCACTAGCCATTCCATTCAAGAAAGATAAGGCTTTCTAGTACTATAAAGACTTACAGTCTGACACATGCACAGGGGCTGTTCTACCCTGCCCTAGCTGGTGGCTTTGAGTCAGAATTGACTATATAACAATGAGTTTAATGTCATTATGTAGAACATAGAACAACTAATTGATAAGTCATGTTCAAGCAAAGATTGTGAAGGACTAGAAACTAAGCAAATTCATGGATGGCAAATAGAGAAGTAACAGAAATGAATAAATGAAATAAAGATCATGATGGCCTGGGATAGAACTGAGTAGCAATCCCTTTACCAAAATTTCAAGTCGCTTTATGATATTTAGGCAAATTGGGGTTTGCTTTAGGATCCTTAGTGGCAGTGTGCTAAGCATTGAAAGTTTCTTGTTTCAGACCCACTGGCCACTTTGTGAAAGAACAATGAAGCTTTCTTCTCCCATAGGATTGTAGTATCAGAAATCCTATGAAGCAATTCCATTCTGTTCTATAAGATCACAATAGCAGTGATTGGGATTTGCTATAGATATTTTGTTTTAATTCTTTTAGGGAAAACCAGAATTCAAAAGTTCATCATAGAATGCCAATTTACTAGAAGAAAGTATTCTTGTGTTGAGGGAGTACTTGAGTGGAGGCCCAATGTCCTTCTGCTACCTTAATAC
>NW_022107407.1:5352951-5362432 GCF_000313985.2 Echinops telfairi
GTTGTATGAGCCCCTAATAAAATGTTAAAAAAGAAAAAAAAAAGAAAGAAAAAAAAAAAGTTCATCATAGCCTCACCACTCTCTATTATCTTACAATTTGACACATTAAAAAAATTTTCCTATATTTTTCTTAAGAGGACTACAATTTATCAAAAAGGGTAATTTACACTTCAGAACAAACTCTGGTTTGATTTTCCATCCAACCCAGCTATATTGCTTTCCTATGTATTCTCAGTGGAATATCAATGCTTTCATTATGAAATTCCCTGTGCCTGAATGAATGTGAGTGGACTTCTCTTCCATACAACAAGAATAAAGTATCATCTACTATCCTAAGCAGAACATCACATCTTTTCATATTTAGTTCAAAGTGTATTTCATGATACCCTCTATATTTCATGACTTGTTGTCTGAGTTATTTATTTGAAGAATTCTCTCTAATTCATCACTATTTTTTTTTTGCCAAAAAATTTTTCAGTATGCTTGACAGAACTTAATGATTTCAAAATGTATTGATTTTGAATTAGAAGAGAAATAAAGGAAAGAAGGAAGGAAAGAGTGAAAGAGTGAAAGTGGGAGGAAAGTTGGGAGAAGGGAAGAAGGAAAGAAGAAAATAAAATCACAGCTAAGGGTAATAAGATCCTTTGTTACTTTTAAAGAGCCTCTAGTCCAGTGCAAGCCTCATAGAGTTGGGTTTCTCCATTTAATATATGCTGGTAGTGTTTGGATATTTTGCAATAGCTTTGGCCACCTTTATTGTTTTTTATTTCAAACTATTATAGAGTTGAGGTTTCAAATATTTTAGGTATCTTGCTCACACATACAGACTTTTCTAGGGAAGCTGTCTTAAAAATTCAAAATTTTCCAGAGAAAACAACCATGCAGACAGAACAATATAGCTTTATGTTTTTCATGTCAGAACAAAGGCATATTTATGCTAAGTATTAGTGGTAGAAATTCTTCGCCTGTGATGTCTTAGAGACAAAGGAAACACCGGAAGTAGAGAGCAAACATCAGGTGGCAGATTGGAGGGTACTGCAGATTTCCTTTTGTCCATAATTAAACATATATATTGTTATATATACTTGACTTTTTTACAAAAAGTTATTTAATTTCGTTTGCATAGTCTACATATTAATGTAGTCTTTTTCTGAAATTTCATGTTTTATGGCGCTTGTTAAACTTCCTATATCAAAGAATGTTAGGATGAAAATACCATTATTAAGGATAGACTACCATCACCATCGCTATCACCACTGCCATCTCTGGCAAAACACACACACACTATACATTATTTTACTGCAAAGTAAAACAAGATCCAGAAATGATATAACCCTATATAATTGATATTATTGTTTCCAGTTTATAGATGAAAAAACTGAGATTAACTTTACATTATTTCAAAGGCCATAGGTAGATTTAATCAAGTCCAGTCCTATTTCCCCTACACTATACCTGCTTTCCAATATGTCAAGGCTATGCAAAGGAAAAGCAGATATGGTTGCCTAGTGTGTCTACGTCTTCATTAAATTTTGTTGTAGATATGATGATATTCACTGACTGAATTGCTGCTTCATTTACATTCAATTTGCTTTTTGCTTTCTCAGAATATCTTCATGCATTTCTATCCACTGGATTTACCATTTCTCAGAATGGAAATATAGATGATATATGCCAAAAAGTTAACAACTTGAAAGAACTTATATTTGCTAACAGAATAAATGAATGATATGAATCAGAAGATGAAAACACCAATTAGCTTCAAGATTGTGTTACAGGTAGAACAAATACAATGATAGTGAACTAAAATATCTGCCTGTTCAGAATTTCCTCAGAAGCACTCAACTACTGCTCTTAAGAAATATTTTGCTCACAGGCCCTCCTAACATCATCTGTGTGGTTGTCACATTTGGATGGTGATACATTCGATGGAAAGAGGCCAACAGACACAGAAAGTGTAATGTTTTTTAAAAGAAAGAGAATGTGAAAACTTCAGAATACAATTATGCAAGTCAGAAGAAGATGCAGCATGCTTCCAGACAGAGCAGTCTTTCAACTTTTATCTTAGTGCACAGTCAGTAACCTAGAGGCCAGGGTAATGCCACTCATTTAGGTTACATATTTAGTCATGAGGGAGAATCTTGTCATTCTCAAGGTAATTCTCATTTCACCTATTAGAAATTTTATCTGCTTTGAAGTCTGCATGTAACTATGCAGACAACTTCAGCAAAATCATGAAAGTCTCATGTACTGGGAAATGGAATGGTTATTTGACTAATTCAGAGTCCTGGCTAGCACAAATGTTTAAGTGTTTGATTATTAGCCAAAAGGGTGGCACTTTTAAACCACCCAGAAGTGCCTTGGTGACTTACTTCTGAAAGTTCAGAACCTAGAAAACTCTATGGGAAAGGCTGGAGGTTCAAGTTTACTCAGAGCCTATGTCTTAGGTATTGAGTGATACTATCAAATAATGTCACAAGTAGATGGCTTTAACAAACAAATTTATTCCCTCACAATTTAGAAGGATGGGTGTCCCAATTCAGTGGGACAGCTCTAGGGTAAAGCTTTCTTTGTCAGCTCTTTGCAATATCTGTAGACCAGGAATACCTTGGAGATATCCTGGGTTTTGGCTTTCATTGGGTCTAGTTGGTTTTCAATGCAAGAACCCTAGGGCAGAAGGATACATTCTGCATTTGGTCTTCTTTTATGGTAATACTACATGCTTTTGTTCTTTGCTCAAACTGAAAAAAACAACAAAAAACTCACAGCCATCCATTCAATACCAACTCATAGCAACCATATAGGACAGGGTAGAATTGTCCCCTGTGAGTTTCTGATATTCTGTTTACAGGAGGAGAAAGCCTTGTCTTTCTCCCTCAGGGCTGACTGGTGCTTTCAAACTGCTGACCTTACCGATTGATGCCCTGCCTAAAGATATAACTTAATCCTAGAGAGTTAATTCTGCTTCATTAATATAACTTTCTCGAATCCTACTTCATCAATATCATGTTGTTGTTGTTGTTAGGTGACATTAAGTAGGTTCAGACACACAGTGAACAGAAGGAAACACTGCCACGTCCTGAACCAAAATACCTCATAATTACAAGTATTTTGAGCCCGCTATAGTAATCACTATGTCAATACATTTCACCGAAAGTCTTCCTCATTTTTGCCAAATGTCTACTTTACCAAGTGTGGCAGTTATATATCTCCTGTCACTTTGGGCGAAGGGGTGGAGTCTAGCCTGTCAATCAGGCCTCAGTTTGTGGCCGTGTCCTTCTCATTAGGATTCTGGGGGAATTCTTCTTCTTCCCTGGTGGCAGGACACACACTCTCTCTGCTACATATTCCTGATGACAGGGCACATGGAATCATGCTACTGGCAGCCAAAGCCCTGGAGCTGCTTCTAAGACCCACTGAATCCACAAGATTTTCCAGGCATAGGCCTGTGAAGCTCTCTGGATTCAGCATCATTGCATGTGTTGCATGAATGTGAAGAGGAATTCATAGACTAGTATTGGGCATATGGGATAATTTTGGACTTATGGACTGATCTGAACTGGGCTGAGATGTTTTCTTAATATACAATTACTCTTTGATATAAAGCTCTGGATTTGTTTCTCAGTCAACCCAGATTAACACACCAAGCATGATATCCTATTCCAGAAATTGATACCACCTGATAACATGTCTATGGTGATTACATAATCTCCTGTCAGTTTGAGGGTATTAAGAGTGAAGGGGTGGAGTTTAGCCTGTCAATGAGGTCGAAGCTTGATGACCTCATTTGGAGGTGAAATGGAGATAAAAAGCTCACTGGAGGCCAGATCCATTCTCTCTGCCTTCCCTTTCCTGCTGTTGAGACAGTCAGAGAGCTGCAGGAGCCATGTGGCAATGCTTCCACTGTCACTGGATCCAAAAGACTTTTCACCCACCAGCCTGTGATCTTCCTGCATTTGGCATCATTGCATGTGATGTATGAGTCTGAAGAGGAATTTATAGACTAGTGTCAGACATATGGACTAATACCAGATATAGGGACGTGATATAGACTGGACTCTGTGATATATAAAGCAACTCTTTCTCTTACATAAATGAGTGTTCTTGGATTTGTTTCTCTAGTCGAAGGGAAATAACACATTATGGTACCTTGGAAGTAGGGTATTGGAGAAACAAATCATGATGATGGAGAGTAGATGCTTGCTTGAGCTCTGCCTCATGGACGTTTTTCTTCTTTAACTATCTGAAGGTCAGTTATGGCATGCAGTTCACTTAATTACTTTCTGGAACTGACATGAGAAATTAAAGTTTTGATTCATCCCCTTGGTTGTTGTCTTTTGTTATTTCTATTTAAATTGGCAAGAATGAATGTGATGAATGTAAGTTTTGAGATAAAGATGATAAATTACCCCTTGATCTTTTCCACGGAGGCATTGCTGCTTAGTCAAAATTACTGATAGAAGGTCAAAATGGCTGAAAGAAGACCCTGTCCTGGCTTGATGCAGTCTGAAGCCTAAGGCCATATATGTATAATGGAATAGTTTAGTTAAGGATTATGATAAGATAGATAAAGATTGAGCTGGACAGCTTTAAAAATTAAGTTTAGGAACCAGTTGAGTTAGGTTTATATGGTTTTTGTCTTCCTATTGTTATTGATTTAAGGATCAATAACATGAGTTTTGTATGCCTACTTCCCTTTAGCTATTAATTTGGATCTTTAAATTAAATTGGATCTACTTCCCTTTGCAGTCTACACCTGCAAAGAAGATTCTGAAAAATAAGCCCCAACTGGTGCTTAGAGTGATCAGGGCATCTGCATTACAAGAAGAAACTCACCCAGGGGACTGTTGGTAGACTGAAGAAAGGAAAAGGAATTGTTTAGCTTTTTGAGTTTTGAACTAGTGGCTTGTGCCTGAAGCTGGAAAAATCTGGAGCCATGAAAAAAGTCTCCTCTTTACTGAATGTTAAAGGGAGCCTGCAATCAGCCTGAAATGCTTGCTCCGTGACCTCCTGGATCCTCTTGTTTAGGAAGTGAGAGAAATGCAGCAATAGGGAGAAACAAATAGGGAGATGGGTTGAGTTTGGCCACTGACACTGCGCACAGACCTGGTTCACAGGAACTAGAGGACAAGAGAAGGTTGGCTAGTCTGAAGCTTATGACCTACTCCAAGGGGGCCAGGGTTATTGAGAATTTGTGACAGGTCCCATGGTCTAAAGGCAAGTTGAATAATAGGCAACCTGGTGAGGCAGCCCACATTGAGCTGACTAGAACCTGACCAGATGAAAAGATTTTAGAGCCTGTGAACTAGTGCATATTGCTGCTGACTTTATGGATGCCCTGTTCTGATTTGACTTTGCTTATGGATGTGGACTCACAAGGTTCCAACTAGAATGAAAATTCTCCACATCAAGGAACATGCTTGTCTCCTCCGAGCACTGTATTGATATAAGTGGGCAATATAGAAATTGGATACTCCAAATGGAGAGAATAAAGGTATGAAGTAGCTGCCTTACAAACGTTCATAGGTGGGTGACTATGTTTATAGAATTGTAGGATTATGATGTAGGTGTTCACATAACTAAAATTCATAGCTATAGAATATTTTAGTTTTGTTCACTTATAGAATATTATTTTTAAGTAAGGCTGGCACTTTTTGAATTGTATGCATTTTAGTTTTATCCTGTATGGCACAAATATAATTTTATTATTGTTTTACTTAAAAATTATGTATGGCTAAAGAGTTATGTAAAGGTTTCAGGTTGATCAGGGGTGTCCTGTGGTAGTTAGGTAATTTCCTTTCAACTTTATGATTTTAAGAGAGAAGGGGTGGAGTTAATGAGGTCACACCTTGATGACCTCATTTGGAGGTGAAATGGAGATAAATAGCTCACTGGAAGCCAGATCCACTCTGTCTCTGCCTTCCTTTTCCTGCTGTTGAGATACTCAGAGAGCTGCAGGAGCCATGTGGAAATGTTTCTACTGCCACTGGATCCATAAGACTTCACCCACCGACCTGTGATCTTCCTGTATTTGACATCATTGCATGTGTTCTATGAGTCTGAAGAGGAATTTATAGACTAGTATCAGACATATGGGCTAATGGACTTAGGAACTTGATCTGGACTGGGCTGGAATGTTTTTCAATATGCAATTGCTTTATGCCAGTGGTTCTCAACATTCCTAATGCCATGAATCTTTAATACAGTCCCTCATGCTATGGGGACCTCCAACCATAAATTTATTTTCTTTCTTTTTTTTTCATAAATTTATTTTCATTACTATTTCATAACTGTAATTTTGTCACTTTTACTAATCATAATGTAAATATCTGATATGCAGGATGTATTTTCATTTTTACAAATTGAATGTAACTAAAGCATAGTGATTAATCACAAAACAATATGTAATTATACATTGTGAAATATTTATTTCTAAGTACAATAAATGAAATTTTGTCTTGAAGCATGGTGTAGTATGGGAACAGTCTTAATATAACAACAGTAAACTACATTGCTACATTTTGTGACATTTTGTGTAAAAAGCCAAAGTCAGTGCAAGGGTTTAGATGACTTCTTGTTCACCAGATCACTAAATCTTGGGGCAGTCTTTGCAGAAGCGCAACGAAGATTATCTTCCACAACAAATCTACTTCTGTATATAGACTTGATAACCAACAAGCTGGAAAACCCTGTTTCACAAAGATAATGTTGGAAATGGAAGAAGGCACAACACAGTCTCAGAAAGAACAGGAAATGACTGCAAACACTTGATCCAGAATTTTGTAACTGGCATTGTAGAGAAATCAGTTCTCGCTGCATCACTGTTAATAAGTTCATGAACTCCTCTTGTGCTGTCTCAGGAACATCTTCAGCTTTGATTGTGAATGGGTTTCTGGCAAGTGAAAATGGGGTGTCAGGTAGATTGGGAAAATACCATGAAATTTCGTCTGCATGTGCAAGTGTGCTTTCATGGAAATCATTGTAATCTTTTTGTCTGAGTCAATGCCATGTTCCTCAAAGAAAGCAGATAAGGTAGCCAACCTGTAAATTTTATTTTCATCCAATTTTTATTTTTTTTGCCAAACCTGAAGTTTCATTTGGAATGATTGGATATTTTTAGACAAACCAAGGCTTGTTGCATTTGGTCCTTACAGTGATAAATTTAACTCATTCAAGATGGCAAAGATGTCATCCAAGTAAGCTATTTTTTGCAGTTCACTTTTATCGCTGAACAGTGCTTTGAACTGCGGTCTTGCTTTCTGATCATAAAAACATACTGAGTTCATCACGAAGCTCAAAAACACGCTTTCAAACTTTTCCTCTTGACAACCATCTCACTTCAGTGGGAAATAGCAGAGCACTATTTAATGTATCCAACTCATTGCACAGTTGCGAAAACAGTCTACTGTTTAAAGTGCTTGCCATTACAAAATTGACAGAACTTATGATGATTTTTCATTACTTCTTGTAACTCGTGTGACAGCGTCTTCATTGATAATATTTGACAATGAATCATACAGTGAGTGCTGATGAGTTTTGGTGACTCATTCAATACCAAACGTTGAAATCCAGATCGATATCCTAGCATAGCTGGAGCACCATCTGCGTAAACACCACTTACCTTTTGCCAAGAGCTCTTATGCTATTTCAGAAATGATCCAACTCTGTCAACTACATCATGTGCAGTAGTTGTCATTTCAAGAAGTTTGCAAAAAGGAAACTTATCTTTAAAGTCGTTATCATTAATATACCTCACATAAACCAGTAACTGTAAACAGTTTGCAATGTCTGTAGATTCATCAAGCTAGAAGTGGAGCAGATTTAATTTCCTGGATGACCTGATCAAGAATATCATCAGACATATCATCTATTCTACTGTGGACAGTGTCATTAGATAAGGAAATTGTATTCAATTTTGTAACAAATTTGTCTCCAATCATAAGTTGAACAATGTCTTTGGCTGCTGGCAACAGTAAATCCTCAGCAATGGTGTGAGATGTCATAGCTCTGGCGATTCTGAGTGCCACCAAATATGAGGCTGCTATGTTTTGTTTGTGGTACTTTCCACCAGGGTCAAGTCAGGCTTTCTTGAGTCCATCAGTTTTGCTTCTAAAATAGTTGGTATCCTTCCCAGCAAAGCAATATATCTATATCTATAGCTATATCTATATCTATAATCTATCTATCTATCTATCTATCTATCTATCTATCTATCTATCTATCTATCTATCTATCTATCTATATGTAGCAGTAGTTGATGATTTTACATTTACCCAGTAATTATAATTCATGAAGTGTCATTTTACCTACAATACTGCTGCATTCAACACAGCAGCTGTTCTCTACATGTGTGACTGGTCCGCATAAGTACATTATGGCACCAACCCTGTCACATACACCTGTACTTGTATGGGGTGTATGTGATGGGGTTGGTGCGATGATGTCATCACGCTGGGTACTCATATATGGGTGTATCTGTATGTGGGTGAACCCACCTGGAGACAGAGAGAGGAACAGTGTCTTGGTGCCTAAGACCATCGAAAATATGTGTTTTCCGATGGTCTTAAGTGAACCCTATGAAAGGGTGTCCTTGAATTTGTTTCTCTAGTCAACTGGGACTAACACAATGTGAAAAGTACATAAGACCAAATCTTATCATTTTAGTTTGTAAGGATTATTGTGCCTTAAATTCTTCCAAGAGAGACTGATTTGCTCTGGTAATCCATGGCAATTTCAACATTCTTCCACAGCAATACACTTAAAATGAATTTATTATTCATCTGTCATTAGAGTTAACCCTGCATATGCATAGGAGATAATATAAAATACGATGATTGGGGCAGTGTAACTTATTCCTCAAGATGACGTCTTTGTTACTTAATGCTTTAAAGAGGGATTGTGTATCAGATTTGCTCAACAATAAATGTTTATTACTTTAGCTTTCGTGAGCATGGATTATAAATACAAGGAAAACGAGATCCTTGACAACATTTTTTTCTGTTTATCATGTTGTTGTCTATTCGAATTGTTAGGGTGTTTTTGTTTTCCTTATATTTAATTGTAAGTCATACAAAAGGATTCAGTTGTTACTCTTCATAAGTACGTGCTTCATCTTCACATCTTCAATTTCAGCAAATTGTGTGTCATTCACATATCACAGATTGTTACTGTCATTTTTTTAAAAAAATCAGTTAATTAGGGGCTCATACAACTCTAATCACAATCCATAAACACATCAGTTGTGTAAAGCGCACTTGTACATTCATTGCCCTCATCACTCTCAAAACATTTTCTCTCCACTTAAACCCCCGGCATTAGGTCCTCATTTTTCCCCTCCCTCCCCACTCCTCCCTCCCTCATGAGCCCTTGGTAGTCTATAAATTGCTATTTTGTCATGTCTTTCCCTGTCCGACGTCTCCCTTCATCCACTTCTCTGTTGTCCGTCCCCCAGGGAGGAGGTCACATATAGTTCCTTGTAATC
>NW_022107407.1:5363601-5365553 GCF_000313985.2 Echinops telfairi
CTTCACCCCCACCTCCTCCTTTCCCATGTCCCACCAAGAACTGTCAGTCCCGTTGTTTTCTCCTCCAGATTGTTCATCCAGCCTGTCCTATCCAGACAGACCTGCGGAGACAACAACATGCACAGAAACAAGATAGAGCAAAACCAAGCAGTCCTTTATAGTCCAATTTTTTCTTTTTCATATATTCTAGTTTTGGAGGGTTCATTTTTGGATTATGTGTTCAGCTTTCAGATTGAGAACATATAGTGAAAAAACACAATATCCTTCTCTATTATACACTTTTGTTCTATACTAACTACTATGTCATGGTCTGCGTATAGGTTCTGCATGATTTAAAATCAGAAAATTTGTGCTTCAGGGCTGCATCCTTACATAATGTTTATTCAGTATGTATGCTAAGCAAATAATAAATGATGACTGTATGCAAAAGAGCAGAATATCAGGATTGGAGGGAAGCTTATTAACAATCTGTGAAATGAGGATGACACATCTTGCTTGATGAAAGTGAAAAGAACTTAAGCACTTGTTGACAATTCTGCTTCCTTAAATTCAGGAAGACTTGAAGTACTTGCTGATGAACATTGTAACCAACAGCTTTAAGTCTGGATAAAAATCAATGTAAGGAAAATGGAAATTTCATCAAAAGAAAACTCTAGCCCATAGCGACCCTATGCATAATAGAAAGAACTACTTCATAGTCCCATGTCATCCTCACAATCATTACTATGCCGGAGCCCATGGATGCAGCCACTCTGTCAATCCAGCTCATCAAGAACCTTCCTTTTTTTTTCCGCCCTCCATTTTAACCAAGACTGATTTGTTTGTCCTTTGACTAATCTATGGTACTTTCAATATTCTTTGTCATAGTCATAACTCAAAGGCATTAATTGTTCTTAGGTCTTCCTTACCCAATGTCCAACGTTCATATGTATAGAAGGCAATGTAAAATACCATGACTTGGGCCAGGCACACGTTAATCCTCTAAGTACATCCTTGCTTGTGAACATTTACCCCAGGCAATGTGTCAATTGATCTCTTGCCTGTTGTTTCCATGAGCATTGATTGTGGATCCAAGCAAGAGAAAAAACTCCTTGACAATTTTAACCTTTTCTCCATTTATCATAATGTTGCTTATTGGTTCAGTTGTGACTATTTTTGGCTTCTTTACATTGAGTTGTAATTCATACTTAAGGCTAAAATCCTTGATCTTCATCAGCTTGAAGTCCTCCTCATTTGCAGCAAACAGGATTGTGTCACTGGCATAACAAGGGTTCTTAATAAGCTTTCCTCAAATCCTGATGCCGAATTCTTCATATAATCCAGCATCTCTGATGATTTGCCCAGCATACAGGTTGAACAAGTATTGTAAGAGGACACAACCCTGACACACACCTGCCCTGATTTTAAACCATGCACTATACCTTTGTTCTATTCCCACAACTACCTCTTGATCCACGTAAAAGTTTGTGTGAGCACAATGAAGTACTGTGGAATTAGCATTCTTCTAGATCATAAGATTTCCAAAACTATAAATCTTTATAGAATCATATTGTCATATCTTCTTCAATGCTTCAAAAAGTTATCATTCTGTTTAGCAGCCACGTGTTTCAACTAGAGCACCACCAGAGCTCCTTCAAAAATATCTTCAAAACCAAAACTCACTGCCATTGAATTGATTCTGACTCATAGCATCCCTTTATAGGGTTTCCAGTGCTGTAAATATTTTTCAAGGCTGCAAATTTTTACAAGTAGAGACAGCCTCGTCCATCTCCAGAGGAATAGTGGATAGTAGATTTGAACTGCAGACCTTACAGTGAGAAGTCCAATGCTTATCCCACAGTGTTACTAGGGTTTTTTCTAAAAGATGATAGCTACTGAATTTTTAAAAAATCATTTTATTAGGGGCTCATACAACTCTTATCACAATCCATACATGCATCAATTGTGTAAAG
>NW_022107407.1:5366858-5406242 GCF_000313985.2 Echinops telfairi
GTCTGGGGTCTTAAAGGCTTGAAGGTAATCAAGCGGCCATCAAGCTCAGAAGCAACAAAGCCCACATGGAAGAAACACACCAGCCTATGCAATCACGAGGTGTCGAAGGGATCAGGTATAAGGCATCATCAGAACAAGAAATCTCACCATAGTGAATGATGGGGGAAGTGCAGAGTGGAGACCCAGAGTCCATGAGTAGGCCACTGGAGATCCCCTTGCAGAGGGGTCTCGGGGAGGATAGCTACTGAATTTTTATGGAACATAGGTTAACTATTAAACCAACTCTACTTACTCTCGCTGCCATTGAGTCAATGCTAACTCATAGGGATCCTTCTGTGAGTTTCTGAGACTGCAACTATTCACAAGAATAGAAAGCCCAATCTTTCTCCAGCACAGCCGCTGGTATTTTTGAAATGCCAATCATGAGAATTGCAGCCAAGGAGTAACCAAAACACAACCAGGAATCCTAAACTAACTCAAAGGAACTGGTGTGTGTGTGTGTGTGTGTGTGTGTGTGTGTGTGTGTGTGTTTAAGTTTTTGATTGTGTATATGCTTTTCAAAAAAAGGAAATGTGGTGGAGCAGTGGATTGGGCATTGGGCTTCCTTCAACTCCAAGGAAAACAATAAAACTGTCTGCTTCCTTAACTATTTATTATCTCAGACCTATACATAGGGTTGTTATGAATCTGAATGGACTTAATATTAGTGGATTTGGTTTTGGTTTATAAGCCAAAATAAAAGGAGAAAATGAATACTGGCAGGCAAGCTTGAAGAAGAGGTGCTTAAAAATGGAAGGGGAGAAGAAAGTAAGTGGTAAAGAATGAGAGAAATGAAGAAAACCAACTCTTAAGTTTCTGGGGTGGTTTACCTTGGTTCTTGCTTCTCCATGCTGAAATAATTCATGTGGCAGAAGCACTTTTGTAAATACAAATGACTTTTATTAGGGAAAGGGAAGTTTCAGGTATTGCAGTCTCACAAAGTGCACGCTACCTCTGGAAGTTGTGCAAGGCTGCAAAGGAGGGGTCATGGGAAAGTTTGCGACTGAAAATGAACCCAGAGCACAGAAAACCAAGAGAGTGCAGGCCCCAGAGGTTACGCAGGTGCCTGAATGCCATGCACACAGGAGAAATCTCACTCTCTGACCCACAAGAGCATACTCACACCTGAACAAGAGTGGGTGACCTGCCCTCAGTCTAATATTTATCTCCTTTCCCCACCGGCTTGGGAGACGTGGTTGAGGGTAGTGACCATCCTCATTAGCTGAGTTTAAGTGCACCTGCATGATATCATGTTGCTGGTGCCTTGCACTGAGTGTGGGCCCAGATTTCCCTTCACCTTGACCTAAGTGACTTGTGTCAGAGCATGCTCAGTTCTGGATTTTCCCATAGGTTTCTAAAGGGTGCCTGATTTCCTTCCAAACTATTGTGCCACTGCCAGGTGGTTTCCACTATCACAGGTATTAGGGGCACACAAACCCCCTTCATTCCTAATCTAGCTACCTTTCACTACTAAGTGATGGTGCTTGTTTCAAAGCATACTATTTAAACTAAAGTATTACTATATTATTATCAAGATCTCCAAAACATTAGGTTGGTCCTTGGTCATTTTAGAAATTTTAAGCCTGTTTACAAAGCATCTTCTGAATTGAACTAGCCATGTAAATATACAATTACCAAATTTCTTATTCTTTATTTTCTCCCCTATGTTTAAAAAGCCAACCATTTAGTGTGGAAATATTAATTCAAATATTTTCTTCACAATATCTGTTCTTATACAAATTAAGTTCTCTTCCTGTGTGTATAATATGTGTAAATATAAAACGTGTTTTATGTCTATTAAATTTTTTTCTTTTTAGATAAAACTAAACTAATTTTCTGTTTCAGAGTTCATTTAGTTTTGGAAGGCCTACATCCTTGTCATTTACTAGAAAAATACAAAATTCCTAGGCCCTTTGTAGAAAATCCACATAGAGCCTCTGTGAGATTTCCTTTCCTTTTCATTATAAAGACCTACACTTATATGACTATGCCATTAAAATAACACACATGCACACTTAAAAAATTTTATATCTATGTGAAACAGTATTTGGAAACCAAGCTCATATTCTTTTAATGTATTTTAAATAATTTTTGTTTATATTATAAAAATATTTTAATCAGTATTCTACCCTACTGAGCAATACTGAGTGTATGTGTGTGTCTGTGTGTGTATGTGGTGTTTTAATGGCTAGGTCGCATGGGTTTTAGTTGGGCAAATTACTATCTAAAATTCCACTATCATTTCCGATGCACTGCTCTTTGCTCAGCACTCAGATTAATATATTTTATGTAGCCAAGAATTTGAAAGAAATGCATAGAAGGCATTATTTCAGAGTGCATAGGTCATAAAAGAAAGTGCATGCACTGTGGCAGAGGCAGGGTGGAGGAGGGGCATGTGCTTCAAGTGAAGTGGGGGAGGAGAAGGAGCCAGACCATTCTTCTCAGCAGCTGTGACAGCAGCAGGGCCATCTGAAGAAAGCACTACAAACACTGAATATTGAATATTGGAGTAAGGCAGAAATACTACTTGAGCTCTCTTTAAAGCATCTCTTCTAGGTGTGTGTGTGTAAGGGAAGATGAACATTTCCTTGCAGCAATGTGATTGGTAGACTTTGTAAATGAGAAGAAATGCTAATCTTTGCCTACAAGAAACTAAAATGCACCTATAATGGGTCTTCAAGAATTCCATGGAGATACTCACTTGTCATGGTTTGGATTCTTAATCCATTTCAACCCCACATACAGACAATGCATTTCATTTGGAAGACACCTATGTAATATTTGTTTAAAATCATGACTTCCCAGAGGTTATTTAAAAACCTCAATAGATTACATTTAAAAAAAATCATTTTATTGGGGCTCGTACAACTCTTATCACAATCCATGCATCCATCCATTGTGTCAAGCACATTTGTACATTTGTTGCCATCATCATTCTCAAAACATTTGCTTTCTACTTGAGCCCTTGATATCGGTTCCTCATTTCCCTGCCCCCCTGCTCCCCCCTCCCTCAAGAATCCTTGATAATTTATAAATTATTATTATTTTGTCATATCTTACACTGTCTGACATCTCCCTTTACCCACTTTGCTGTTGTCCGTCTCCCAGGGAGGAGGTTATATGTAGATCCTTGTAATTGGTTCCCCTTTTTACTCCACCTTCCCGGTATCGCCCCTCTCAGCACTGGTCCTGAAGGGACCATCTATCCTGGATTCCCTGTGTTTCTGGTTCCTATCTGTACCAATGTACATCCTCTATTCTAGCCAGATTTGTAAGGTAGAATTGGGATCATTATAGCGGGGGTGGGGGGAGGCATTTAAGAACTAGAGGAAAGTTGTGTTTCATCATTGTTACACTGCACCCTGACTGGCTCGTCTCCTCCCAATGACCCTTTTGTAAGGGGGTGTCCAGTTGCCTACACATGGGCCATTCGGCACTCCCCCTCATTTAAAATGATATGATTTTTTGTTCTTTGATGACTGCTAGCTGATCCCTTCAACACCTCGTGGTCACACAGGCTGGTGTGCTTCCTCCGTGTGGGCTTTATTGCTTTTGAGCTATTTTTTTAGGGACAAGTAAAAATAAAGAGAAATACTACAGAAGTGGTTATATCTCTGTTTTATGCTTTTAGTAACTAAAAAATATATATGCACAGGAAAACAAAAAGCCACCATTCCAGATAGCAATGTATACAATCTATTTCAAGAAAGCAATCAAATTTACATATGAGTTTATTACCTACAGATTTTAGAATGATTTAGGATCTCAGGAGTGGCTGAGTCTATTTCTTTGTTTACAGGGTAATTGTGATTAACAACCCATATTTCATGGTCAGATTATCTTACATTTGTGTGAAAAAGTGTACTTATTTGTTTTCAGTTGTTTGACATTGTTCACAACTGGCTGGGGTTATCATGAAAGCTTGAATCCTCTCACTCCGGGAATTTCTGGTCACCATAAACACTTAACAGCTCACCTTCCCTTCAGTGTCTCTTACACCCTGACATGCATGTTAATGACCAGAGATAAGGGTACTGCTGTGTGGTGAGGCCTGATCTGCAACCTGCATTGACGAGAGCACAAGGATTACTGAACTACTGACTGCTAATCAATAGGTATTGAGTACAATCCCCTGCTCTAAATTCAACCTGGTTAATAAATGCCCACACAAAACAATAGGTTGAAATACAGTCTCCGATTCGAGGAGACCTAATAGGAGGAGAGCCGTTTGCTTCTATAGCTGCCTGAGAAGCGGTGGATGGCAAAGTGCTGGACCTTTACCTGAATTTAGTCTAGAGCAGCTTGGCTTTGCAAAATATGTTGTAACTATAGAGACAGGATTGCATTTGATAGGAGCAGAACCACATAAGATGAAGTATTTCTGGGTTCCCACAGTCTTTGTTCATTCTCTCTCTTATGAATTGAGGATAAGCTTAGCTGGTAATGGTTTTGCATCTAAGACCTTAAGGTCTTGCCTAGGTTTGGCATTTACCCAAACAGAAAAGTCTCATTTTAAAAAAGGAATGGAAAGGCCTGCATACACCATTTCTGGATGCCATAATGTACACACTCTTGCTTAAACATGAAAAGAGAAAGAAGGAAAGAAAGAAAGAAAAAGAAAACCATTAATAATATGACTAGAAACATATCGCAGAAAACATCATCTGGCTTGGGCAAAAGCATGTAGATAATCAATATGTTCCCCAGGGGGGAAAATCCCAGTGCAATCATATGTGTTTTCTGTAGTTGAGGAGATCAGGGCAGGAGAATAGATAGGCAATTTGACTGTTTCTACACTCTCCCACCTTGTACACAAAAAGCCCGTGAATACAGTGATCAGCAATTCGAACATGTTATATATAAGAAAAGGCCATTTTGAATCTGAATGCAGGTAGGGAAAGTGTAATGCGGAGACTAAATTTATTATGCCCAGTGGTAGGTCTCAATTTTCCTGATCAATCTTGATTTTAAATATTTTGTCTATGAAACTTCATTTATAGTCTCATGTTTGTTTGAATAGTATACTTTTAGTCAAACTGATGTCTAATTTTAAAATCTCTTTGGCACCTGATCAAAGATAATTTTCAAAATGTAGTTTCTCAAGGTTGTGGCTTTGTAATTAAACAGCGAAAGAACAAATAAAAACCTAAATTCCTCAAATATTTAATCACATATTAAAAGAGGTGAAAATAAGTCCAAAGTATTTAAATAAATAGGCTTATATATTTGCCACTTCAGCCCATTTTTTTCTAAATGCAACATGAAAAGTATTATCAATCATTGATAATTTTCAGATTATAGCTCATTCATTTTTAACTTATAAATTATTGTCTGCAGGTGGGTGCTGGGAACATCTACATTTCACACTGATTTTGGATTGTTAGATAACAAGAATAAAAAGAAAACAAGACTTCCTGTGCCTGATTGGTCCTTTTTCAAATGCAGGTCTTGTGTGGCATAGGTGGCCTTAGAGAAACGATGACCAGTCCCAACTTTCTTCTACTCAACATTGAGCAACCTTTTGGTGCTCTAGTTTTCTGTGTCATCTCCCTCCCCTGCCGTGTTTCAAAGTGGGAGCCAAGTCAGTAGCATTTCATATTCAATTACTTTAGTTCTGTGATGTAGGTGTTTATTCTAAAGTCATTTTACTGCAAGAAAAATTAAGCTTAAATATTTATATATTTAAGAGTTTCAATACGTCCATTCAGACATGACTTCCATCCCTAGGCTTCTCATTTACTCTATTGACTCTGGAATCTGATTAGGTTACCCTTCAGATTAAGAAGTAGGAAGGAATTAACAAGCCTCTCTAACATTTTTATCATATTGATGCTCAAAGTGAGTTTTGGCAATCAGACGACCTCTACCAAGTCAATAATTTCATTCATTAATGCCACACTATACTTTGTGGAATGAAGCTCTCTGGTGGGAAGAAAAAGAAATACTCCAAGATCGGGAGAAAAATGGGGTGCTTTCTTTTATTGGTCATAGTAAGTAAGCTAAGGAGCAATTTGTCTTCCATTGTCTCTCCCTTTCAAATCCAATGGAAGTGACCATACTGATCTCTTTTCTTTAATGAACTGCTATGTGATCGCAGTTTAAAAGAGCTTCAATTTTCAAAGTTATGGTAACCATATATTTTATCTAAAAATCAGAATATAATCTGGCAGTGGGGCAGTGGGGTGAACTTTTTAAAATATGGAACATCTGGAAAATCCTGATAGGAATAAAATCTCTAATTTATTACAGATAATTATTATTATTTTTTATCTTTCCCTATCATTATGTGTTTATCTCATCATTTTTCACAGTTAATATTCACAAAACAGTCATTATTGAATTTTAAGTATGCATGAATTTAGCAGATTACTAGTATACTTTTATAGTTTTTGAATAAGGTCATAATTCTTAGGTTGTGGTTCTGGGTCATTTTCCTTTTATTTATTTCCATAAAGGAGTGTTGCATATCTACAGGGAATGATCATCTTAACTAATCTGCAACCTAACCCTCTGGTTTTAATTCTGACAATGATCTGCGCCAAAAGATAAGGTCAAACTAGTCTGGAGAATAAGTCCAAATGGCTTGAGGTGTAAAGTTTAACTTATTTTCTGTGTTCAAGCAGGCCAATTTATCTGCCAGGAACTACAATATCAAAGAAATAGTTTTTTATTATTTTTTGGAACTCAGAAGATACACAGCATACATTGCCTCCCCTTTCCTGTTCTAACCATGAAAATAATTTCCATCTTATGGCAAAATGACTTTATCTTTTATGAATAAAAGTATTCATAAATAATTTATATATATTAACATCACAATCTTTGTCAGCATCGGGCAGTAGTGAGCAGCCATGTTTCCTAATTTCAGAAGTCATTCAGATGTCACACTCTTGTCATTCTTAGTCAACTTCCTTTTGCTTAAAATAAAGTATTAAAATAAGACTCATTTAGACAAGACATTTAACATGAATCTCATTTTTTAAAACTGGCTCATTGTATGATGAATGACTCAAGTTCATTGTGAATTCCAGCTATAAAAGATGTCTGTGGTTTTCTCTGGCTCATTTGGACTTTTGAGGCAGGAGGCATACATCAACAAGGAGATCTCTAATGAGAGGTACTGATGCAAGAGGCCAGGCCTCAAACCTTCTGTCTTGTTTAAGTGATGGAAGTGCTGGAGCATAACTCTTCAAAGATAAGTCAAGGTGTAAAGTACTACTTGATAAAAAATGGAAAGGAGCTTTTGGAAAGAGAAAGTGATATTCACTGGTAACTTTGTTTCCATAATCAGAGATACTAAAACCGAATTTGAAATCACCTCTTAGAATGAAAAATGACTAATTTTGTTGAAGTAATGAAATGCAAATTTGATACAAAATTTAACAAAAACCTAAGAAATGAAATTACAAAAGTTAATAAAGTTAGCATCAAACCCTAAAAAATATCCAGTAATAAGCTCTTCAAATGGAGAAACCAAGAAAAAGGGAAGAAGAAATATTTTAATAAAATACTTGGAGAAACTTTCTCAGAAGAAAAGTGCTTAATATCAAGAGGACGCAACAGTGTCCAACACAATCAGAGATAAAAGGCTCATATTGAGTCGCATATCTTAAAATTTCAAGCACTAGAGACAAAGATCATAGAAGTTCCCTGAAGGAACGGAGAGGGAGGTCACTTACAACGCCTTTAGGCTCAGAATATCCTTAGACTTTTTAGCAGCAATATTACATGGTAGAGAAAAATGGAATAATACTTTCACATTTCTGAGGGGAATAATGGCCTAGAGACACCATTAATAAAGTATGAGAACAAAATAAGAACATCTTAAGACAATCAAATAGTCAAAACAATCACTACTATAGAGCTACACTGTATAAGATATGCATGCAAAGTATAAGAAAAAGAAAAATAATGATTCAAAGAAGTAGGTGCTTCACATAACTGAAAGACAAAGGGAATCTCTACAATGATAATAAAGGGAGATCATAGAATCTAACAAGGAACCAAATGAATTAGGGGCACAATTGATCCCAGGAAGAAGAAAAATTAGAACCCAAAGAGGATTAAAATAGCTTGAATTTATTGCGAGGACAAATGTATTTCATGTGGAGATTTGGAGATGAATTAATGAAAGATACAAAGAAACCAAGTCAATGGAAACTAATAAACTAGAAAACAAAATTTTCTAAAGAAGGAACTACATTTACTATATTTCAACTAACATTGATACATGTATGAAATGTAGTCAACAGCATAAACCTATACCAAATTATAAAGGAACGAAATTAAGTGAATGTGTACATTTTACTTTCCTTGACGAACCCTTCCCAACCATAAAACTGTAATGCTCTCTCCATGCTCACTACAGGAGAGTGACTTTCAGATTTTCTACCATAAAGGCTATTAAAATCTAGTTAAACCGTTGTAGAAAATATTGTGTAGACATGTTTATTTAAATTTCAGGGAGCTATTTTATTAACATATGAGCAGAATCATTATTACTATTTTTTACTTAGCATTCTGAAGAAGATGAGTGTTTGTGTGGAAGGCTTCATGGGCATGGAAGTGTTTTAATACTTCCCTGGTAGTAGGAAGCATTTTAAAGCAAAAGAAAATTTCTGATTAAACTATAACAACCAATAAATCATCTGGGACAAGTCCAATTCCAGATATTTGTTTCAGTAGTTGCTGAAATGATACCTATGTCAAGATGACAACTAACTCATCTTTGTAATATATATCTTTTTTTAAATCGTTTTATTGGGGGCTCATACAACTCTTATGACCATACATACATACATTAATTGTGTAAAGCACATTTGTATATTCATTGCCCTCATCGTTCTCAAAACATTTCCTCTCCACTTAAGCCCGCGGCATTAGGTCCTCATTTTTCCCCTCCCTCCCCACTCCCCACTCCCTCATGAGCCCTTGATAATTTATAAATTATTATTTTGTCATATCTAGCCCTGTCCGACGTATCCCTTCACCCATTTTTCTGTTGTGCGTCCCTCAGAGAGGAGGTCACATATAGTTCCTTGTAATCGGTTCCCTCTTTCCAACCCACTCTCCCTCTACCCTCCCAGTATCGCCACTCACACCACTGGTCCTGAAGGGATCATCTGCCCTGGATTCCCTGTTTTTCCAGTTCCTATCTGTACCAGTGTACATCCTCTGGTCTAGCCAGACTTGCAAGGTAGAATTTGGATCATGATAGTGGGGGCGTGGTGGTGGAGGTGGGGAGGAAGCATTTATGAACTAGAGGAAAGTTGTATTTTTCATCGTTGCTACATCACACCCTGACTAGCTCATCTCCTCCCCGAGACCCCTTGCAAGGGGATCTCCAGTGGCCTACAAATGGCCTTTGGGTCTCCACTCCGGAGGTGGGAGGAAAGGAAGAGGTATTAACAAACCCAGGGACAAGGGAACAAGTGATCCAAATTGGTGGTGAGGTGGGTGTGGGAGGCCTGGTAGGGCATGATCAAGGGGAATGTAACAAAGAGGAAGTGCTGGAACCCTGGTGGGGACTGAGCATGATAGTAGGACAGGAGGAGAATCAAGGGAAATAGAGGAAAGAGCTGTAATATGTATCTTATATCACACCCACAACAGATCACTAAAAGAAAGTCAATTTCTAAGAAAGTGCTCTCTTCTACCTACATTTTTATTTGCCACATCTTCATCAGAAATAATGGAATTATTATTTTGCTGTATTTATGCCTTACTAAAGACTGCATGCTCTTTGAAAATAGAAATTAAAATGAATTGGCTTTTGTTATCCTATTTTCATGTGTTTTTCTTAGCGTTTGCTGGTAATCTTAAATGGTAGGATTTTTTTCTAATTTACTTCCTACTTTAGTTTGCTGCCATGTCATTTTGAATTCTTTATAAAATATATTTAACACTACACGATATATAGCATTTTATAACTTATTTACTTATATCTCTGAGAAGGGATTTAAGGTCTTTCCTTTATTTTTTACTTTTACACTTTTCGCAGCTTTATTGACATATAGTTCACATTCCATGCAATTTAGTGATTTAAATATGCTTAAAAGAGTTGGGTAATCATCACCACAACCAATTTTAGAACATTGTCTTCATTTATGTACTCGTATTTGTTCCCCAACCCTCCAAACTTTCCTGCCATAACCCTAAGGAACTATTAACCTAGTTATTATCTCTATAGATTAACCTATACTGTTTCTAAATCAGAAAATAATAAAAACTAGAACAAATTAAAAATGCATCAAAAGGGAGAACAGGTGATAAGATACCAGCCTGTGTGATCACAAGGTGTCAAAAGGATCAGGTATCAGGCATCAAAGAACAAAAAATCATATCACTGTGTGCTCACCTTCCCGATATGATCGCTGAAGGCAGATACGTGCATAAGCAAATGTGGTGAAGAAAGCTGATGGTGCCCAGCTATCAAACGATACAGAGTTTGGGGTCTTAAAGGCTTGCAGGTAAACAAGCAGCCATCTATCTCAGAAGCAACAAAGTCCATATGGAAGAAGTGCACCACCCTGTGTGATCACAAGGTGTCAAAGGGATCAGGTATCAGGCATCAAAGAACAAAAAAGCATTATCATTGTGAATGAGGGGGAATGCAGATTGGGGACCCAAAGCCCATTTGTAGGCAACTGGACATCCTCTTGCAAAAAGATCACGTGGAGGAGATGAGCCAGTCAGTGTGCAGTGTAGCAATGATGAAATATACAACTTTCTTCTAGTTCTTAATTGCTTCCTCTCTTCCACTATCATGATCCCAATTCTACCTTACAAATCTGGGTAGGCCAGTGGCTGCACACTGGTACAGATAGGAACTGGAAACACAGGGAATCCTGAACAGATGAACCCCTCAGGACCAGTGGTGAGAGTGACAATACCGGGAAGGGGGAGGGAAGGTGGGGTAGAAAGGGGGAACTGATTACAATGATCTACATATGACCTCCTCCCTGGGGGATGGACAACAGAAAAGTGGGTGAAGGGAGATGTCAGACAGTGTAACATATGACAAAATAATAATAATTTATACATTTATTAAGGGTTCATGAGGGAGGGGAGGGAGGAGAAAAAATGAGGAGCTGATATTAAGGGCTCAAGTAGAAAGCAAATGTTTTAAGAATGATGAACGCAACAAATGTCCAAATGTGCTTGACACACAATGGATGGATGTACCGATTGTGATAAGAATTGTATGAGCCCCCAATAAAATGATTAAAAAAATTTTTTAACCTAACTTTATTAAAACCTTTCTCATTTTTCATAATTTCAGGGTACTTTTATTACTTTTTATATTATTCAATAGAGATTTTATTCCTAAAAGTTGTTGTTTGTTTGTTTGAGTGACTTTCAAATATTTTGGGCCAAAATCCTCTGTTATGTTATTGATTCGTGGTACTTATCTCATTACACCCTAATCACCTTTGTGTACTGCTTTGATATCTTTACCAATATAATAAGATAATTATTTTGGCTTGGGGGCGATACAAAAAAATTATATCTTCCTGCATATTTCTTTTTTATGAGTGATCTTCATTATGCTTCCAAGTGTTTATCAGTCATTTATATTTAGTTTTTATAATTATCAATATGTTTTCTTCAGTACTCTTTTAAGGATTTTTCATCTCTAAGTATTTTGACTATTGTCATCTCCCATATTTGTTGTAATTACTTTCCCCCCTAAATTTACTTTCTGTTAGCTAAAAGTAAGTTTTCATTATTTTAGTCTCAATATGTACTTGCATATTATTTTTAACCTTTGTAATTAGGTAAATGTTTACAGAACAGATGATTTTTCCATCCAACAATGCATATACATGTTTCATGCCATTGATTGCAATCCTCACAATGTAAAATCTTTCCTCCCACATCTTCCCTGTTCTTATTTTTACTGTTTTCTTAACACTTCTGAACTTTATCTGAGGGTAAATGTTGCCATTTTGATCTCAAATGATTGATAACTTTTAGGTATGCCTAGCGTTATTTTCTCTTTATAGGCCTCTTCATTGTTTGGTTAAAAATTGAGCCCAGAAGATTAGTTCATTTTCAGACCAGAAGGGTGACTTGGGGCCTGAATCTCAGAGTTTCTACCAGTCTTTCTGACTAGTAAAATTGGTCATTTTTATAATTTTGGTGCTTTTTTTACATTTTCCTCCCATTCAATCTAGGTCCTCCGAAGTGATTCATTTTAGAGCATTTGGTGAATTCATTTAAAACATATGGGTATTTCATAAGAACCCCATAGGTCAGGGTGCTACTTCTATGTGTTTCTGAGAGTATAATTTTCATCTTTCTCCTAAAGAATGGCTGGTGATTTCAAACTGCTGACCTTGTGGTTATCAACTCAACTCATAATCACTGCATCACCAGTGCTTGGTGGTAGCTAAGCACTACCTAATTCTTCTGGTCTGAGAGGCCTGGAGTCTGGTGTTCAAATGGTCTACTCCTATAAACAGTTTAGTCTTGGAAACCCATGGGGGTCACTTTGAGTCAGCATTGACTCCAGGGAAGTGAGAGATAGGGTCCTTATGAGTCAGAATCTACTCAATTGCAGTGAGTTTGGTTTTGAGAACCATAATTCAATTGAATCAATTCTTCTTTGGTCTTCCTTATTTATTGTCCAATTTCCACATGCACATAACTAGGATAATAAATAGAAATACATATTTTAAAACATATGTATTTCCACAGCAAATGTTTGCATTTTTTAATGAAATTATAAATCAATTAGCAATTATAATTTCACCATTGTTTCCTTGATGTACTCATATTTTTTCTGATTTTTTATTATTATACACATTTGAAAATATGTATCATCCTATTTAACTAACATTTGTTGCATAGATATCAAATTACTATATTAAAAGGACATTAAATATTTGATGGGTACAAAACGTTAGCATTAAGTAAATGTTTTAGCAATTCACACTTCCATTAAATTACAATTCCATTAAATTCATAAATTCTTCTCACATGTTTGTGATCTGTTAAGCACTTTTGTAATCTGCTGGGTGAAAAAGTTGTAACACTTATTTTGTTTAGCTCTTTCTTTGACTGTTAATGACATTAAGCATCTTTTATATATTAATTGGCCATACAATTTATTCTGTGTATTGCCTATTCAGGTTTTCTGTTTACTACTCTATTATTTTGTGAATATTTCCTTATTGATTTGTAGGCACTTTTTACATATTCTTGACATAAATCATTTTATCTTCTTCTCTAAAATGTGCTTCACGATCTTTCTAATAATTCAAAGACAATTGCATACTAATATAATCCATGTGAAAACATTATTTTCTAGTGGAAATTAATCATATATAACAATGTAATTCCATGCTAGCTACTAATTAAGTTTCACTGGTTTCAAGATCCTATGTATGTTGTAGATTGTTCTCACTTGAGGATAATCATGTAATTGTGACTAAAATCTCTGCTTCTCATGTGTTTTATGGACGAAAGCAGGACACCCAAACACAGGTTGCACCAAGATTGAACCAGTTACATTGAACCACAAGGGGGAGGTGTCTGACCTTAAGTGTGCGAAATGAAATTTAATCTCCTGACCCTTAATTGAAAGACAACTTGGAGACAAAGCACACCCACATGGCTGATAGTCTTGATTAACATTTTTAACTTTTCTTCCCTTCACTGGATCACAGACACTAATTTACAGAAATAATCAAGCAGACCAAAATGACTGGAAGGCATTGTGTGAAATATAAACGGTGTCATCTATTGTATTGATGAATTTGACACATGCCAATTTGAAGAGCAGCCGAGGTAGAATGTATTTGTGTATATGTCTATGTAATACAGTTTTAGCTATCATTTAATCCTTATCTTCTCCAAACACCTAGGCAAATGCAAAGAAAGCATTCAGTTAAGTCAAAAGTGCAGTATTCATCAACTTTTGCAAACAAATGGGCTCTTTGGCCCCTGTGATATGCTGAATTCTCAAAATTTTAGAAATGAAAATAACGGGGGTATAGAAGGCATTTTATTCTTATCAGGTTGAATTTATCCCAACTTTATATTTTCTCTTCATTAGATTTGTGCAAAGGACAAAATTGTCTTGGAAGGGTACAGCAGTTTCATCCTGTGAGGTTCTCTTAATTGCTAATACCAATCATTAATCAAAGAATGGAAAGCTAGGCTTGGTGGTTCACTGGGGACTAAGCAGGTTAAGGTCTTCGTAGTTCAGTATGTTAATGACTAGTGATTTTCCTAATATGCCAGTCAAAAGCTACTTTCTCTTTTCTGTCCTAAGCTGTTGTGACAATCTGAGCATACGGTGACAGCTGTGAAGTCAGAAGGCTACATGCCGCTCAGAGGAGCTTGGTAGCTCTGTGTAGTGTCTCTGGGGAGCCACAGGACAGAGGGAAACAGGAGCTTGAGAAATAACCAAAACAGCCCAGTTTCCTCTTTGTCTCAGTGTCGAATCCTGCTAAGAAGGCTTGCCCTAGATTTTAAAGGAAGAGCCAGGTAAAATAATTGAAAACGTGAATGAGCCTTATATTTCAGCCTATGGCTAAAAAATGTATTCCTTATAAAAGGGACCAAAGTTTGATCCAGTGATTTGGTTCAGAATATTTCCTAACATGATGGGAAATAGATATGTTTTTTCTAAATGTGTAAAGCTTGAAGGCATGGGCAGCTTCGTAGATGATTTAGCCAGGAGCATAAATGGTTCAAGAGAGATCGATTATCTGATTAAGGAATGAAAGCAGATGGTGACCTATTTATAAGACACACTAAAGTCACCCTGATTTTTGTTGTTAAAGTTGTTTGCTTTCCACACTCCACCTTGAAGGGAAATAATTCTTCTCACTTGTTAATAAAGACACAGCAAATAATCATTCTGGGTTTTGGGGGTAATGAGGGATTTCAAGGGGCAACTCAATTTGCATGTATAATTGTAGATGTGTGCACTGTATTAAGCATCTGCGGTAGAATGGACACTCTCGAGATCCTGAAAGGTTGATGACAATTTGTGTTGGAGTATCCAGTAAGGGAGCTGTTAGGCTTTGATTAATCACTCACATCAGATTGTTAAAAATTAAAAACAAATATCCTAAAGAAAATCCATACTGCTCTTAATTTTAATTAATTTATTTACTTATTTTAGAGATAGGGAATCATTTTTAGGACTATTTTCAATATATGTGGTAAATTCTGGGTCTTCCAGGCTGTACAGGCAGAAGGTGCCCTTGTATATACAATCACAGGAATACCTTCCAAAACTGAAGCTTGTATGGAAATAATGAAATTCTGACCTGTGAGCCAGCTTTATCCTTTGGTTTGCTCTCCTGGTGGTCATAGTTTTGATCATCCATGCTACTGCACAGACAATGTTCTTCCTGTGGACTCTTCTATTCATAAAAGTCTCTAGCAATTAGTGGCATAGAGAGTCATTCAAGAGTTGTGGAATTTGTTTAGCAGATACTTAGCTTCTCAAAAGGCACAGTGAGAAAAAAACTATGAAAAAGTCTATGGTTTAATTGAAAGTTATTTTCCACCTTCCATTCCCTTCTCTTGCTATCCTTTCCTTTCTCTCTCCCTTTCCCCGTCTCTTCATTTCTTTTTGTACTTCCCCTTCCATTAAGTATATCTCAACTGTCTTTCTTCTCCTCTCTAAGTGGAAATCTCTTTCCCAATATCTGCTTACTGCTTATACACATATTTTGGAACTTTTAGCATATATCTAGACATAGTTTACCCATGTTTTGCCTAAACTTTAGTAATATCTATAGCAATAAAGACTTTATACAGCTCTTTGCTTATTCAACCTCAATAAACACTTATTAGTTACAATTAAATAATTCTCCAAGTTATGAAAACTATGGATATATATGTTTAAAGGCAATCTTTGGCTCTCTCACAGTCATCTAAATATATTCTATTTAGGTATTCTATTGTTAGAGATATTTTGCATGAATATATAAAATGAAATTACCTTTATACTATTTATACTATTAAACAGTATACTTCTTATTCTTTCTATACTTGAGTTTATATAAATTGTAGCCAGTGATCCATCATTGCCAAGATAGTCATGTGGCATGGTTTGGAATATATTTTCACATCTTACATAGGAAGAGCTGACAGAGAAATATCTTCACAGGAGTATTCTATATTCGAAATTGAAACACTGATCTGGTCATGCAAGTTTTTTTCCCTTCCATCCTTGAGACAAGAAAGTCTAGCTCTATATTTCTGTAGGAAGACACTTGCCTCTCCACCTAGCTGGAGAATTTAAAACACACTCCTGTGAAAAGATCCAATGACAGTCATTCAGGGGCTTTGTCTACAATTTTATAGAATATACACTCTCTAGAGTTTGTTTTCCTCTGTTGAAACAATGTCTCTTCTTTCTAAATAAATTTAAATCATTTTATTGTGGGGTCTTACAGCTCTTATCACAATCCATAAATACATCCATTATGTCAAGAACATTTGTACAAATGTTGCATCATCATTTAAAAAATATTTTCTTTCGATTTGAGCTCATTTCCCCCCTCCCTCTCCCCCATGAACCCTTGATTATTTATAATTTTTTTTTCATATCTTACACTGTAAGGTAGAGTTGGGGTCATGATAGTGTGTAGGGAGGAAGTATTAAAGAACTAGAGGAATGTTGAATGTTTCAGTGGTGCTATACAGCACCCTGACTGGCTCATCTTTTCCTTGTGACCCTTCTGTAAGGGGGCATCCAATTGTGTACAGATGGGCTTTGGGTCTCCATTTCATGCTACCCCCTCATTCACATTTATATGATTTTTTTTTGTTCTGGGTTATTTATACCTGATCCCTGATCCCATTGACACCTCATTATCACACAGACTGGTGTGCTTTTTCCATGTGGGCTGTGTTTCTTCTCAGCTTAAAGGTTGCTTAATTATCTTCAAAACTTTAAGACCTAAGATGCTGTATCTTTTGATAGCCAGACACCATCAGCTTTCTTCACCACATTTACTTATGCACCTATTTTGTCTTGAGCAATCATGTTGGGAAGGTGAGCAATGAAAAATGCTGGGTTATTGGAACAAACATACCAGCATGAAGCAGGGAACCAATAGAGTGATCTATGGGGCTGGTCCCAATCCAAACTAGGTGTACACCTGCCCTTCCAAGAAGAATGTACTTCAGAAGACTTCACTAAAGCTACAGCTCAGGGAGAGGGACACATCTGATCAGGGCACACAGGAGCAAAGAGGGAAGGAGAAAAAGTGGAACTCATCCTGGCCCCTCAACACCTTAGGATGATATTCCTGCTCAGAGCATCCAATGCACAGAGGTCATAGGGCAGGCCCCACCATGAGACACTACATCCCGCACTATGGGGGACAACACTGGAGACACATTGCAGGAATTCTGCCCATTTTGACTGTACCACACCAGGGGAAAGCACTAAAGGCTTGCAACAGAGCAACAAGGGGAGCAAAGCAATGAAGTCCCCAGGGAATACCAAAAATAGACTTTGGGATCAGGGCGTGGAACCCCATCAGACTCCAATGGAAAGCACTCTTAAGCCTCAAGAAATGGACCTGGAACTATTTATAGGCTTTTTTCTTTTTTTGTAGTTGGTTTTTTTCATTGTTTTGTTTTTTGGTTTATTTTATTGTTTTGTTTTGCTGTATCTTGTTTTTGTGCTTATTATTATATCTGCATGTCTATCTAGATAAGATAGACAGGATAAACAACCCAGAGGAGAAAAAACAGAACTGATGGTTTCAGGGTTACACAGGAGAAGGGGAAGTGGGAGAAAGGAAGTGGGGTGGCAACAAAACCAGGGACAAGGGAACAACAAGTGATCGAAAATCAATGGCAAGGAAGGCATATGGGGCTTGATCAAGGACAATGTTGCCAAGAGGAATTGCTGAAACCCAAATGAAAGCCGAATATGATAGTGGGACAAGAGGAAAGTGAAAGGAAATAGAGACAAGAACTAGGAGACAAAGGACATTAATAGAGGTCTAAATACAGGCATGAACATATGTAAATATATTTATATATAATGATAGGGTAATAGATCTATGTACATATATTTATATGTTAACATTTAGGGTAGCAGACTGACATTGAGCCTCTACTCAAGTACTCCCTCAATGCAAAGTCACTTTTACAAGCCATTTTCAATTATCAATCTATCATCAAGTTTAAACTTCCTTCCCATAGTGCCTTTTTAGACAAACTAAGATAAATATATTGACTCAGAACTCATGGTAGAACTAGAAAATAAGTTAATCCAAGGGATAACAAGTCTCAAAATTACATATATGATAATTGTCCAAGGAGAATTGTGAATCTTGCCCAGAAAAGCTGAGATGACTATATCTTAAAGAATGTATTATAGGAGCATTAGATTTGTTGTGTACTAGAGACCCATAAAAATTGATGTGAGATATCTATCTAGATAAGATAGGTGGGATAAACAATTTGGAGGAGAAAACAGCAGGACTGATGAATCTTGGGGGGGGTGGGGACACAGGAGAGGAAGAGGTGGGGGAAAGGAAGTAGACATTAACAATCCCAGGGACAAAGGAACAACAAGTTATCTGAAATCAATGGAGAGGAGTATGACGAGGAAGGTATAAAAGGCGTGGTGGTGCTTTTTCAAGGACAATGTAATGGAGAGGAATTACTGAAACCCAAATAAAGGTTGACATGGTAGTGGGACAAGAGGAAAGTAAAAGGAAATAGAGGAAAGAACTAGGAGGCAAAGGGCATTTAGAGAGGTCTAAACATAGGTATGTACATATGTAAATATATTTATATATCGTGATAGGGAAATAAATCTATGTACATATATTTATAGGTTTAGTATTAAGGTAGCAAATGGACATTGGGCCTCCACTGAAGTACTCCCTCAATGCAAGAATGTTTTGTCCTAATAACCTGACATTCCATGATGCTCATCTTCCCTGACACAATCGCTGAAGACAAAGTGGGTGCATAAGCAAATGTGGTGAAGAGAGCTGATAATCCTGGCTATCAAAAGATATAGCATCTGGGGTCTTAAAAGCTTGAAGATAAACAAGCTGCCATCTAGCTGAGAAGCAACAATGGAAGAAGCACACCAGCCTGTGTGATCACGTGGTGTCAATAGGATCAGGTATCCAGCATCAAAGACCCAGAAAAAAAAATCATATCATTAAGAATGAGTGGGAGTGCAGAGTGGAGACCCAGGGCCCATCTGTAGGCAATTGAATATCCCATCACAGGGAGGAGATGAGCCAGTCAGGGTGCAGTATAGTACCGTTGAAACACACAACTTTCTTCTAGTTCTTTAATGCTTTCTTCCCCCACTATTGTCACCCCAATTCTACCTTAAAAAATCTGGCTAGACCAGAGCATGTACATGGATACAGATAAGAGCTGGAAACATAGAGAATCCAGGACAGATAAACCCCTGAGGACCAATATTGAGAGGAGTGATACCAGGAGGGGAAGGAGAAAGTGGGGGAGAAAAGGGGAGGTGATGACAATGATCTATATATAACCCCCTCATTGGGGGAAGGACATCAGAAAAGCGGGTGTAGGGAAACATTGGTCAGTGTAAGAAATGAAAAAAATAATAATTTAGAAATAATCAGGGGTTCATGAGGGAGGAAGGGTGGGAGAGGGAGGGGTAATACATGAGAAGCTGATACCAAGGGCTCAAGTAAAAGAAAATGTTTTGAAAATGATGATGGCAATAAATGTACAGCTGTGCTTGACACATGAATGTATGTATGGATTGTGATAAGAGTTGTATGAGCCCCCAATAAAATGATTTTAAAAATAAATAAACAGAAAGAAAAAAGGGGGGGAATGATGGGAAAATATAAGATAGAGCTACTGATGGCATATGTGGTAGTTACATAATCTGTGGTCAATTTGAGACTAACGAGTGAAGGGGTGGAGTTTAGCCTGTCAGTCAGGTTGCAGCTTGATGGCCTCATATGGAGGTGCTAAGGAGATGAATATCTCGCTAGAGGAAGGACACATGCACGCTCCCTGCAAGACATTCCTGTAGACAAGACACATGGCGCTATGGAGCTGAAGGAGCTATGTGGAGACCCCTGCCAGCACTGAGATGCTTCCACTGCCACTGGATCCATAGACTTTCCACCCACTGTCCTGTGATCTTCCTGGATTTGGAGTCATTTCATGTGTTGCGTGAGTCTGAAAAGAAATTTATAGATTTTTATCAGACAAATGGACTAATATCGGGCTTATAGACCTGATCGGACTGGGTTGGGATGTTTTATAAATATTCAAATGCTCTTTTATAGAAAACTCTCTATTATACATATATCAGTGTCTATGAATTGGTTTCTTTAGTCTACCCAGACTAAGACAGCATATTTTGAATATAATGTGTCTGATTTTTAAGATTAATGTTATTAAGTAGTCACTAAATTATCACAGAAAGAGATTAAAATATGCAGGATTTTTAAATCAAATTGTGCAGCAGTTCAAATAGAAAATATGTCAGAAGACTGGTTGTCTTAAAACAAACACATAAATTAAGGTTCTTACATCTGGGAACAAAAAAGAGAGTGAAGTGGACAAACAGGATCAATTAATTTATCACAATAGCAAGAATACTTGTGATCTTCTAGTATTTAAAAAAATCTACTGCACAAAACTTTTTTAAAGTGTTGAAAAGCAAAGGTGTCTCTTTGGAGATTAAGGTTCCCTTGTCCCAAATCATGGTATTTTTAGTCACCTTAGGGGTATGTGAAATTTGAGTAAAAAAACACAAAGAATTGTTGCACATAGTTAAGGTTTTGGCGGAGAATACTGAAAGTACCATGGACTGCCAGAAGAACAAATAAACCTTTCTTGGAGGAAGTAAATCAAGAATGCTCATTAGAAGAGGAAATTGTGAAACTAAGTTTCAAATACTTTTGACATACTGTCAGGAGACACCAGTGCCTGAAAAAGGACATCATACTTACTATGGAAGAGAGGTGATGACAGAGAAGAGACCCGGCTCTCAAAATATATAGTGTCTGGGGTCTTAAAAGCCTGAAGATAAACAAGCGGCCATCTAGCTCAGAAGCAGCAAAGTCCATGTGGAAGCAACACACCAGCCTGTGTGATCACACAGTGTCAATGGGTTCAGATATCAGGTATCAAAAAAATCATATCTGGGGACCCAAAGCCCATCTGTGGGCAACTGGACATACCCTAACAAAAGGATCGCTGGGAGGAGATGAGCCAGTCAAAATGCAGTATAGCATCGATTAAACATACAACTTTCCTCTAGTTCTTTAATGCTTCCTCCCTGCCGACTATTATGCTCCCAATTCTACCTTACAAGTCCTGCTAAATCAGAGGATGTACACTGGTACAGATAGGAACTGGAAACACAGGGAATCTAGGACAGATGAACCCCTTGGGACCAGTGGTGAGAGTGGCAACATCAGGAGGGTGGAGGGAAGGTGGGTTAGAAATGGGAAATTGATTACAAGGATCTACATATAACCCCATCTCTGGGACACCGACAACAGAAAAGTGGGTTAAGGGAGACATCAGACAGTGTAAGACATGACAAAAAATAATAATTTATAAATTATCAAGGGTTCATGAAGGATGGGGGTGGGCAGGAAGGGGGGAAATGAAGAGCTGATGCTAAGTGCTCAAGTAGAAAGCAAATGTTTTGGGAATGATGAGGGCAGCAAATATACAAATGTGCATGACACAATGGATGGATATATGGATTGTGATGAGTTGTACAAGCCCCCAATAAAATTACTTTTTTTAAAAGGAGACCCTTGAAAAGATAGAGTGATGCAGTAGCTATGACAATGGACTCAAATATAACAACAATTATGAGTACAGGGCTGGATTGAGTAGTGTATTACTTTGTTTACATAGGGTTGCTTTAATCAAAGACAATTTGACAGCACCTAACACCAACTAAACACACCCACACACCACCACCACCATCACCAGGATTTACTTCATTCTCCACAAACCCACTTTCTAATAGACAAAATTATACACACTAAAACTTACATGAGTAGAAATTTAAGAGACCCACTGCTATTGAAATCATAAACTTAAATATCCCACGACTTTCCAAATCTAAGGATATCTTTGTCCCACAAATTATATTGATGAGAAAAGACCAACTAAAATGAAAAACAAAAGCAAAAAAACCAGTTGTGATCAGTTCGGACTCATGATAAGGTCCATTGCATCAGAGTAGAATTTTACTCAATAAGAGCTACAAAGGATGATTTTGGGAAGTAGATTAATAGGTCTTTATTTCCTGTCACTTGTGGATGGACTTGAATCTCCAGTTAGGGATAAAATGACTTAAATGTTTAACCACTGAAGTATTGCTAATGTTTTATAGTCCCATAACTATGTTAGTCCCAGACCTCCCTCATTTTGTCCTACTGGGCTGACTTGCTGTGATGCAGGAAGGTTTCAGTGATGACTTAGACTTGAGTAGCAAGAGATGACTTACTTTTGAGGTATTAGCCACTGAAATTCTTATGAATAGCTTGTAATATTGTACAACAAAGTATCCGAAGATGAGCCCTTCAAGTTTGAAGGCAATCAAAATACCACTAGGAAAGAACTGCTTCAAAGCAGAATTAGCCATATATATAGATGAAGCAAACCTTTTGGGACCTTCAGATAATGATTGGGGAATAACACAAAATGAGGAGAAATGACCACAAACACACATTAATAATCAAACATGGAATGTGTGAGTATGTGCATCAAGGAAAGTTGGAAGTCAAAGAAAATTAAATTAAACCTATAAATATCAATATTTCACACGTTCATGAGCTAAAATGGCCAGTTTTTGTCATTTTGAATAGCATGATCATATGGTATAGTCCATCCAGAATAACAAATTTAAGAGGACTGGTCACATCTTCATCATGAAAAATAGCATTTCAAGATCTATCTTAAAATGCAGTGTTGTAGGTGGTAGAATAAAATATGTAAATATATATATACCTATAAGGAAGACAAAGGTCCCTTGAGGCATAGCAGTCTATGTGTTGGGATGTCAACTCAAATCCCACCTTAAAACAATCAATCACTTTGTGGAAGAAGGATGAGGTTTTCTGCTCTTATAAATATCTACAGGCCCAGAAACACAAAGGGACAGTTATACTCTTCCCTGTAGGGAGGAATTAAGTCAGAATTAAGCACTGGGAGAGAGGAAGTATAAGAAAGGCCCTTTAATGAAAAACAAAACAAACTGGGACTTCTGGTAAGATGTCGACTGAGTAAAACACACCAGAGGGACTCTGCAGAAATCAGTGCAGGATAGTTAGTTACTAAAAGGGAAATTCCACACTGCCGGGTTGCAGGAGGAGCAGCATAAAAATAAGTAGGCACAGATCTACTAGGTTTGGAGGAGCTGGGGGCTTTTGGCTTACCACAGTGGAGGCTAGCTAGGGGCTTTTGGCTTACCACAGTGGAGGCTAGCTAGGGTTTAACTTTAGCCCCGCCACTGTCTCGGCCAGAGCCAGGATCAATTGGAGCTTGCCCAAGGGCTTTATCTCAACACAGTCACAGTGTGCCGCTGCCTCAGGGAAGGGTTTAAACTCCTCCAACCCCATGGTCAGGAATGGGGCTCAGTTATAGTGTTACCTTTGTTTCCCTCTCTTCTCTCTTTCCCCCCCCACAGTCTCAGCAGACTCAGGGTTTTTTTCTTCTTTTTCTTTCTCTTTTTCATTTTCACTTCCTTTTTTTCTCGCATGCCATTTCTAACCTCCAGGCCACTCCTCTCAGCCTAGGGCATTTACGTGTGCCCTCCACTCAGCTGGGAGAATTCCACTCTCTGCAGTGTAACTGAGGCTGGGGAAAGCTTACCCACGTTCTTCCATGTGAAATCTCGCTCACCCTTCATGTGAAATCCCGCCCACCTTCTTCCAGGGGAAATCCCATCCACCTTCCCCTCGGGGAATTTCTGTCCATCTGCTCTCTGCAGCACTTAACAAATGACTGGGGCAATCCTGCCCACCTTCTTTCGGGGGAAGTCCTGACTGTGTGACTTATGGGAGCTCATATACATCCGCTGTGGTCCCACATGACTGAGGGAACCTCCTCTGGCTTGCCATAGAGCTTCATATGGCCTAAGACAGCTCAGCCAACACTCGGCAATGCTCCACGCTGATGTGGTAACCTTTGCCAAACTTCTGTGGCAATAAAGCTGACCAGGCCAATTCTGCCCACTATTAGGGGTGCTCTACACCAAAGTGGACACACCCACCTGCCTTCTGTGGCACTCATGTTGCAGCAGGCACCCCTGCACTCCCTTTGTGGCGTGGCAAGCTGCCACGGGCCACAACACCATGGCTTCTTGTGAGATCACGCAGTGCAGCTTAATCCTCATGGGTCCACAACCACCCAACCAGAGTCCCCTGAGAACCATCCAACTTGCCCTCCAAATAACAGAATATTGGTTGACTAGGGAAAGACAGAGGCCACAGGAGGATAAGGCGGTAGGCCAATTCCATAGTGCAACTAGCTGCAGGCAGTTCAAAGATGCATTCTTATGAGTCTCCCAGAAAGATCCCAGGGCTCTACGACTCTCTGGAAAATCACACCTGGCTCCTCTAAAACAGTGCAACACAAATATCAATCAGCTCCAATGACCTCAACGACAAAACAGGAGAAACAAAAGTCAGTGTTAGAAGATGTCCTGAACCTAACAATGTGCATAGAAGAAGCGGACATTGATCTGCCACAGAGAGAAATTTGCAGAATGATGCTTGGGGTCCTGCTGGATATGAGGGAAACAATACCATAAAAGATGAAATGATAGAGTAGATAAAGATCAAAGACCAAAGGGAAATACAAGAGCTTAGGTATGAGCTAACAAAAACCAGTAGCAGACTCATAGATTTAGCCAATCAACTGGAGGAAGCAGAGAACTGCACCAATGATCTAGAGTACAGCCAAGAAGACTTTAAGAAACATCAACAAAAATCTAATAAGATCATCAGAAAAGCTGAAGAAAACCTAAGAGCCATGTCTGATGCTATGAAGAGGAACAAAATCAGAATAATTGGATCTGTAAAAATGACTTTGAGAGCATTCTTGGAGGAAAACTTCCCCAGCTTAATGAATGAAAACCAGTCAACCATTTAGGAGGCTGAAAGAACACTAGCTAGAATGAATCCCAAGAAGAAGTCACCAAGGCACATAATAGTTAAACTATCCGACTTTGAGGAAAAGGAGAAAATCATGAGAGCAGCTAGGGAAAAACAAGCATTCACATCTAAAGGTTTCCAAGTAAGAATATGCTCAGACCTATCAGCGGACACTATGAAGAAGAGGAAAGAGTGGAGTAACATATTCCAAAATTTGAAGGAAAATAACATAAACCTAAGAGCACTCTATCCAGTCAAATTATCTATCATGATTGATGGAGAAGTAAGAGTCTTCCCAGACAAGGAAAATAATTGGACCATATTCCTTATCAATTAAGAGAAAAGGATAATTTGATATATCTCTATTGATCAATTCTCTAAACTTGAGTATAAATTTGAGTATCTATCTAGTTTTGTAATCTATCTATCTGCTACATGCTCCCCTATTTATCAGTTTATTTATCATCTTAGAAACTTCAGGAAGATTTAGTAAATTCTCAGGTTTTTTTTAAATCATAAAACCTTTATCAATATATTTTCCAGTGTCACCCTTGGGTTTTTTGGTTTTTTTTCATTCTCATCCTTCTTCTGAGAAAATGAGAAGATATTAAGTGCATAGGGATTTGTATTTGAATTATTAAGAAGTTGATTTAATAACAGCTGTACTGAAGGCTATTAGCACTATGTTCTGTACCAAAGTAGTTTACTTTGACTTTCCTCTGTGATGACACTTGATGGACCCAAATTACCAACATTTCTCTTAAGCCATGAAGGGAAAACTATTTATGTCACAAAAACTCCTATGAGTGGGGGAGGTAGATTATGTAAACAGTGTTAAAACACACACTTCAAAAATACTATTTTGCTTCATAGAGAATATAGTAACCATGAGGTCAGCATGCAATAGCTGCTCATATGTGTTTCTTTGTGTCCTTGTTGCCAGGCAAAATAATTCCTCATGAATAATCTGAAGTAGATAGGTATATGCTACATGATATCATCTGGATAATAAGTGATATTTCTTTCAGCTAAAATCTTGCAACACTAACACAATATCCACAGTTAACTGGAAATTCAGTATTCAACTTAAACATCAGTTGAACTGTTTTTCCCAAATATCCAGAAGTAGAGTGAATTTTGTGTTTTTGGCTCAACTCAGAAATCCTGGTTCTATTCATCTGCCATCCCTTTGTCTTGCTCTTTGACCTGTATGTCACTAAGTGGCTGTAACACTCAAGCCACCCACAAGACTCCCTTTGAAGAAGGGAAGACAATGACCTCTTCCTGAGGCACATTTCTTCTTACATTGGACTTACCATGATTGGTTTATGTTCTTTTTATAAACACCAATACTGACAGCCAGAAAAATGTGGTACTTGAATCTTATTAATCCTGGTTTTTGAGTCACTCAGAAGCAAGGAAGGATGAGATTATTTGGATCATGTAGGTGACCTATGCAGGTCCTATCTATCTCTCAAAGCTCTTGGAAAATGGGTCTCTTTATTGCTAACATCTTGTAGGTTTAGGAATAGGCACATATTTCTTTTTAGTTCATGAATATAACATTGGCCCAAGTCTCTTTAGGACACAATGTTTTTTTAAATGAGCAAATTGATTTCTGATTCCAGGAAAAGTACACCCCAAAACAGTCATATGGCTTCTTTGACATCAAACACTTTTTAAACATAACAAACTGTTCTGATCAACTGAGTGCTTCTGAATCAAAACCATATGGGAAGTGCTTGGGCTGAAGGGCAGAAGGAGCACTGGTAATTGCCCGAACACTTCAACCATTAGAGTAATTCTAGGAGATAGGCAGGTAGATATGAGGAAACTGACCAGGTCTTCTCTTTTCCCTGAGTGCAGATGCCTTACCTTCCTTACTGTTATATAGTTTAGTTGCTCATTAGTCAGAAGACCAAAATGTAATGATTAAGTGGAATTCTGATTTCTTTAAGAAGAGAATTATGCTCATGTACAGTGGAGTACCTAATAGGTCGCACATAGCATATATGTGGGTTTAGTGTTTTTGCATAGGGGATAACTTTCTCTCCTTTCCAGTGCTTGCATGAGCTATGAAAGGGTTAAAATAAACAGAGGGCTCAGATCACATGAGAAGAGTCTGATCAAAGAAATGTAACCTTTCCACACCTATTGCTGCTCTTCCTTTAACTTGAAATGTCAATCTGCCTGCTAAATGGCACTTTTAAAAGCAAATGTATATATTCATGCTCCATATTTAGGAAGGCTAGTTTTGTAGGTTATGACATGTATAATATATAATTTTGTGATACAAATTCTGGAATCTACTGCTGCAGTTTGCTTTTTACTAACTACTCAGTGATCAGGAGTAAATCACTTACCTCTTCTTACTGTGAATTCCTCATCTACAAAGTTAGCATAATGATAATCTGTATCTCATGACAATGCTTGAGTATCAAATTATACATATAATTCATATAGAATATAACCTTGCATAAAATAAGCCACAAAAATGCTTTTAATCCTAAAAGAGTTAATTCTATATGCTGGTGTCAATCCATTTTCCAGTGGCTTTTACAGTGGGCTCAAACATGAAAACAATTGTGAGGATGGCACAGGAAGGGCATCCATCATATTTATCCAACTCACAATGGCCCTGTGTGCAAATTTTTTTTCATATAAGTACAGTTTATAAGAATATTTATTCAATTTTTAAAAACTATTTTCAAACATACAGTTATCAGTCAGAATGTCTCTTATGAGAATCACCTATAAATTCCAAAAATAAGAAAATTTGTATACTTTTAAGATGAAAAATTTCCTAAATTTTACTTTTACTATACCCAATAGAAATTATTTTCAAACAAGTTGGTTTCAAGAATTTTTTATACATTGTTTATGTGTAAATAAGTATATATAAATATTTACCATATTAGAAATTGAAAACAGAATTAAAAAAATTGTTTAATATTTTCAAAATAACTAATATATATGCTACATGTGAATGACATTTTTATGAAAAGTAACCCAAAATTAATATTTTATATTGCAACTCTCTTTATCCCTCGATGAAAGAGAGCAGGATCCTCAAATTTTTTTTTTATAATATGTTTGATTGAAGTTTATGAAGAAAATTTATCCTTGTGAAGATCAGTAGTTGTCTAAGTGAAGCATATTTTAATGGCTTTTTCAGATAATGTAGAAAATTTTGTTTCATATGAAGATTTATATTCTGGTCCATTAAAACCCAATTGTCTATTTTGTACATTGTACCTTTTTAGTATGCATAATTTTGCAACTTCATGCCTTGGCAATTTGAAAATATTATTAGTTAACTTGAATTATGCAAAGAGTCCTGGTGGTGCAGTGGTTGTGCATTGGGCTGGGAACCCCAAGGTCAGCAGTTTGGAACCACCAGCCACTTTGTGATAAGGGCAATAATACCATGTCCTATAGGGTAACTATGGATTAGAAACACTTTGAGCTTGGCAATGAGCTTGGTTTGGGTTTGAGTTCTGCAGGTCTTACAAATGTTAACACATTCTATTATGCATTATCAAAAAATCAATGTTAGTATCAATGTCAGTCTAAAAAGCCTCTAGCTATTGATAAACTTTCAGGATCACTATGACAGATTTGTGCTTCCCAAAATTCTAATTTTCTCTTGAGGGATTGAAAATTTTAATTGGCAGAAAATATTGCTTCCATTGAAGTACAGGCTGATGCTGTTCATTTTAAAGTACTTGTCTGCCAAATACTCAGGCTTGAGTGCTTGAAGTTTGCTGTCAGATGTTCTTTTAAACAAAAACAGAATTCCATGAAAGAAATGGCAAGTTCAACTTGCAATTTAAATACCATGCAGATGCATTCCTTGAGACAACCATTATATGAGAAGGCTTCAAGAAGTTCATAGAGAAGTTTCATTATATTTTCCATCTTTTCTCAAATTTTTGGAAAGCCTTGGACATTATAACATGTAGTATTAAGTGCTTTATGTCTAAATTTAAACTTGCTCTTCAGTACTCTAAAATGATCTTGTGCAGCAGATTTATCTAATGCAATACTTCTTTTGATTTCTTGACTGCTGCTTCCATGAACTTGATTGTGGATCCAAGCAAGACAAAATCCTTGACAACATCAACCTTTTTTCCATTTATCATGATGTTACTTATTGGTCCATTTGTGAGAATTTTGGTCCTCTTTACATTGAGTTGTAATCCAGACTGAAGGCTTCAGTCCTTGATCTTCATCAGCAAATGCTTCAAATTCTTCTCATTTTGAACAAGCAAGATGTGTCATCTGCGTACCGCAGGTTGTTAATAAACTTTCCTGCAATTCTGATGCTTCATTCTTCTTTATATAATCTAGTTCCTCTGATGATGTGCTTGGCATATAGACTGAAGAAACATAGTGAAAGGATACAACCATGATGCACACCTTTCCAGATATTAAACCTTGTGCTGTTCACACAAAGTGATCTGGAATTCCCATTCTTATCAAGGTTATGCACAGTTAATTATGGTCTACACAGTTGAATGCCTGGGCATAGTCAATGAACTACAAGTAAATATCTTTCTTGTATTCTCTGCTTTGAGCAAAGGTCCATCTGACATCAGCAATGAAATCCCTTATTCAGGGCTCAGGGCAGCAATTAACAACCAAACCACAACAAGCAGAGCCAACATGAAATATTCTGTGTCATTTGTTTTAATGAAAGGCTTGATACATGTTGTTATGAAAGTGAATTAGAATTGATAGAACCTTTGGTGTTTCTCCAAAGAAGTGCTAATTGAGTACAAAGGTGAGTGGCCTTAATTTCTGTAGGGAAAGTGTCCACAATCCTTCTAAGGAATACTGTTGTACTTTGTTTTGATTGATTACCTATTAACTTTTGTTATCTTACTTCTACAGCCACATAAGACAGTCTTTTCCCACTTTTAGGAAAGAAACCTGAATCTTAACTTTTTCTCTCTTCCATTGTAGTACTTAGCCCATTACTTACCGAGAGAAGGAAAATTAGCAGGTACAAACTATTGTCCATTTCAAGACTTTAAGGTATGATTAACATGGTTCTCTTAAGTAGTTGTTTCAAATGCATCTTAGCTTTCCTGACAATATGTTCACATCCATGTGATAGTAATTTGAAAAATGGTGATTTATTTATTTTGAAATCAGTGGTCCAGTGTGTGTGTATATATATATTCTGATGGGGCTTTCCTGAATATCAGTCTCCTTCCCTCTCCTTTTCCTTCACTGGCACTACAACTTTCTAGACATTCTCTAGAACAAATTAATATTTATTTATTTGTCATTATCAGCCCCCTCCATAAATCAGTCTTGCCCACTCAGTAGTTAACATGACAGGGCCTCCAACTGCCCATAGCCTGGAAATAGTACTCTCTCTCTTTTTTTTTAAGGACTCATCATCACCAGCTGTTCCTGGAGCACTGTAGTCCCTGCAGTTTTGACAAGTGTTTCATCTGTAACATCACTCCCCGCCCCACCTCTTTTTTCTCTTTTCTTTGCTTCTGGCCACCACCCACAGAGCTTCACCCCAGGCATTTATCCAGCGCACATCCAGCACATGTCCCCTGCTGAGTCTTAGGTAATAAAAGCCAGCTTTAAGTAATTCATATCAGTAAAATGATCCATAAATTTTGTTCTTGCCTTAAACACATACGTTCTTATTGTCATGAATATCACGTGCTTGAGCTGCTTGCTCTGCACACTTATATTGGATCTGGTCACTTACTGATGCTAGACAGGTATGGAAGAGGTATTGGTGAAATTGCATTCCAGCAATTGGTAAATTCAGGAGGGCCCTCTAATCTGCCTGCAGACCCTACGAATGGAGTATTAGACACACTTATTTATATGGAACAAAGTTTAGTCCATGAACAAAAGCTGGATTACAAAATCTACCTTTATTTTTCTTGCAGCATTTAGATTTCATCATTAGATATCATCTTGAAAATAGTATTGCCATTCTGTAACTGTTATGGTGGGAAGGACAAGGGTCAGATCTCTATTTTCATTCCAACACCAGCATTTACAGAAGTCTCAGTTATTGTATTTGAAAATTAGTAATGATAAAACCTATATGCAACATAGTGTTATTTTGAGGATTACTTGGGCTAATCCTCTCAAAATTTTGAACCTAGTTTAGAATGTTACAAGTATTTAATGGGTGTTTGTCTTTCCATTTCTAGTTTGGAAATGTGGCTATTTACTTTGGTCAAATGGGTAAAGGACTTTCTGAATACTTATGATATTTTGAAAGAGCCACAGCAAGGTGGAAGATGAAGGCATATTGTGAGCTGAGAAGATAGTTTTAGGCATGTAGATGCCCTTCAGTCAATCACCTTGGGTAAACATGGAACAATAACTTAAAGTACAGATTGGGTGCAGTTGAACTTGAAATGATGTCTGTTATTAAAGTCAAATGCATATCCTGATAAACAGAAATGTCTCAAACAGTGAAGAAGCCTATACGGGAACTGTGGTAACGAACCCCCTTCATCAAAGATCTGAGCGGGTAAGTGAGAGAAAGGAAGTGGAACAGGATGTCAGTACCACACTCTACACACAAGTACACTTTGAAGTCACTGAGGGTTTCATTCCAGATGATTTCAATATAGCAAAAAACACAATAAAGTAAGTAATATAATTTTTTGTTTACCAGTGCATATAAAAGTTATACTTACACCGTATTCTAGTTGACACAGTGCATAATAGCATAATGCAATACTGAAATACTGTGATAACTCAATAAATGTGATAGACACATGATGTGGATATGTACTTTCAGAAAAATGGAGCTCATAGACTAGTTTGACACAGGGTTGCCACATATCTTCCATTTGTAAACAAAATACAATACATGTGAAGTACAACACAATCAGATATGCCTATATTGGATGAAAATGTTGCTATATACAATATACAAGAGTATTAGCAACAGTATTTTTCTCTTTAATATAATGAAGGCTATGCCTTATGACAGGATGCAGTCTTGTTACTTTTCTACCATTTGTTTTAGTGAAAGACTGAGCTTTCCATCTTAAACAATTTGTTGACTGCATCTGCTTTATGTATGGCAGGGAATATGATATTAGCAGCTGTCAAGTTGCCTCCCAATCCATGACAACCCCATACAAAACATTGCCCAGTTCTGCAAGAGCTCAAGGATTGGTATGAGTGGAGCTGTTATGGTCCATAGACTTTCTAATGGCTAAGTTTTGGAGATAAATATTCAGGGTTTTCACTCTGGTCTCCTTTCTTCTGAGAGCTCTCCTGATGAGTATTCAGCATCATAATCATAATACACAGCATCGTTGGCTGCTCTTGAGGTGTATTAGGCAGAATGCAAACCTTGTCCTCCTATATGTGAGGTGAGAGATACTATAGAGGAAATCTAAGTGGGTTATGTAATTGTTTTACATTTTAAAAACATATCCATGGGGAAATTAGTAAAATATAAGAAAGTTGCTTTATGTTTTTTGGAAAGCATGCATGATTATGGAAGAAATTGTACAATTATATTTGACATGGTCGAACTACAGAATGTTATGGCATACTGCATATTACTCCCAAGTTTCAGCAAGTTAAAAAACAAAACAAACAAACAAACAAAAAACAGGAATAGATCCAGGGATGGGTTTGAGGCTTACACTAAATCCTAGCTTTAACTTAAGAACAATAAGTTCTTACATCGTGGTCCTGCTTGATACTCACCTTCATGAAAAGATCACTGAAGTTAAGGACGCTATAGCAAAGGGTGGTGAAGAAAGCAGATGGTGCACAGCTATCAAAAGGAATAGTATCTGGGGTCTTAAAGGCTTGTATTTAAATAAGCAGCCATCTAAGTGCAGAATCAACAAAGTCCACATGGAAGAAGCACACCAGCTTGTGTGATCCAAAGATGGCAATTAGGCAATTTGAATATGGTGAAGAGAAAAGCATCAGAGCAAAAATTTTGAACTCCCAATTTGTGGAGGGCTAATGGGGTCAGTCAGAGCCCAACACCATCTGTAGAGTATCTAGTAAGACTATGCAGATCCGCTTTAGCCACAGGCAAGAGTCTCACAGAGCCAATCAGGCAGAGACAATTGTAATCTTGATTATACTAGATCGAACTTGATTCTTGCCCAGTAGACCTGAATAGACATGACCTGAATCTGTTCTGGGTGTAAGTATCTCTTGCTGGTTCTATGACATAAATTTTGATAATAACTGATACAAGGGGATATAGGGAAAACAGGTGGGGGAGTTATAGGGAAGGAAAGGGGATTTAGGTAGTAAATCATGAAGGCAGGAGTGGGGAGGGAGCACTAGAAGGATTCTTATTGCACAATTAATTTTAAAGGCAATTTAACCGGGGTATGTGGAGTGGATGTGGGGAATCCTCTTAGAATTGGTGTGGTGATGATTATACTTCTCCTTGATATGATGGAACTATTGAATTTTATTTTATGCAAATTATATACCTATAAAACTCCTAAAAAATAAAAAATAAAATAAGATTATTTTATTTCTATTTAGTTCCCTGCATTTTTATAACATTTCCACTCATCTCTTCTTGTGCAACTTGTAAGGCATCTGTCATATTCACAACAAAGACAAGGGATATCTCTCCTGCACTGGACCTAATACAAGAAAAATACACTGAAATCATATTGCAACATTAACATTGAGGTTTTACTCCTTACAACACTATGTGTTAAACAAGCATGATTACTACTAGTAGAAAAAATACTAATATCAAAAAGAGAAATTTGTTTCTATCCTATAAAATATATTGGTAGTCATATATGAAGAGGAAAGATAGCTAACAATAACATTTGTATTTACCAAGGATGCACATCAAAAGTTGTAAAAAATTAGGGGGGGGGAGGAAAGGTGGATATCCTAGGCATTAGTGGGATGAAGAATGCAGAAATTATAAAATAAGAAGAATATCATTAATATCACAAGCAAATAAAAATTTTCTGAAGATAATTCAAAATTCCCACAATGAAACCAATTATAAACATCATGATAATTACTGAAATAATTTTAAAATGGTTGCAACAGTACAGAGTTGCTAAAAATTCAAACTGTATTAAAAAGAGCACTTGACATAATAAGGGATATCATTGTTAACAGCAAATAAAAGTTGTCTTAAAGCAGATAAAACAAAAAAGATTACTTGTTTTATTAACTATGTATAGGAAGTTGACTGTGTGAATTATAACAAATTGCAGATATTACAAAAAATGGGAATTCCAGAAAACTTAATTGTGTTCATACAGTACCTGTACATAATCCAAGAGATAGTTATTTAGATAGAATTAGAGGACACTGGATGATTTAAAATCAGGAAAGGTGTGAATCAGGCTTGAATTCGTATGCTGGGCAAATAATGGGAGAAGCTGGACTATGTGTAGAAGAATGAAATATCAACATTGAAATATCATTGACAACCTGTATATATCTCTAGAGAATCACAACCAGTGCGGATATAGATAGATAAATGATAGATAGATAGATAGATAGATAGATAGATAGATAGATAGACAGACAGACAGACAGAGAGATAGATAAAGATTATATATTTGTTGTTGTTGGGTGCCATCAGATGTTAACTGGAAACTTCTGACTTATAATAGCTTCCAGAGGCTGATGAACTCAAGATTGATAGGCCATACTGTAGGCTTCTGGCCTCAGAAGTTGATGGAAACAAGGTTGGCATGTAAGATGGGAAGCTGCTGACAGCTCCCAAGATCAGCAGGTCAGATGTAAGTTTCTGGCTGCAGATGTGCATGAATCTAAGGTTAGCTGGCAAGATGACAGGGTACTGACCATTACTAGGATGAGCAGGCAACAAAATAGGCCATTGGAACAGAGAACTACAGTTCAGTTGAACAACCAGTCAGATGCAGGATCTAGACCTAGCAAAAAGCAAGAAAGTTTTTCCACAGTATCTACTTATATTAAAAGCAGGCCACATCACCCAAATAGATCTCATCAGAAGAGATTACTATGTCTTAACTCCCAAACTACTGAGCATAATGGCCCAGTCATATTGACACAAAGCATTATCACATTTAAAAAATATATAATTTCCAAGGATCATTTTTCAGCCAGCAAGCTTTCCATAGCACTCACTTATTGGAAGCAAGCCACACCTCTGAGGAAACTTCCTTTCAAATGATTGACTGCTCATGGCAGATCTCATCATAAGAGTGATTTCATTAGAGCTCATAAGGAATTCTGACTATGTATTAATTGCCAAATCACTGAGCTACCAAGAACTTTGTAAAGCAAGTGCTTTACAAAACGCTGGTCAAAAAGGAGCCCAGAAAAAAGGATGGATATATTTTCTGTGAAAAATTAGTGTTGAAGTATCATCTATGTTCAATATAAGAAATATTGGTCAAATGTTAGTCACCAAGACTCAGGAACCAAACTTGCATCTGAATGCCTTAAAAATCATGTTTATGAAGTGGGTGTTCATTTATAGAATGATGAAGCTGTGTATAGCAATTTCAAACTAATTATCGAGGATGTTCAGGGGCAATAAACCAAACCAAACAAACAAAAACCACTGCCTAATAAATTTCCATAGCCTGGATCTTACCCAGGACAAAGTGTTCTCTATGGTCAAAAAAATGGCAGATGATGAATACAGCTTATGTTGATGTCAAGGATATTGGTGGCTATTTGCTTCATCTGTTATGTGCTGAATTTGCTTAAGAAATAAATTCAACAATCAGACTTAGAAAATTTTTGTGGTCAGTATCAATAGGTCTGCTAAATCTAAGAATGTTAGCATCATTATAATAATTTGAAAGAAGTTGTCAATAAGTTGACTTTACACAGCAGTGAGGAAGACATAGAAAAAGCTTGCCAATCTATTTATCCTCCTCATCATGTGCTTATTAGACAAGGAAAAATTCTGAGTGATCCCAAGTTTGAATTGAGAAAACACAGAGCGATTCATGTTGAAAGTAATAATTCTGAAAAAGTTGCTGAGGATGAGATAGATACTGAAGTTGAGGGATATGAGTCACCAGTTCCACAATTTGTTTACAATGTCTCACTTTTAATGGTGACAAATAGCAGGTATTTTTTTTAAATAAAATAATAATAATACTAATAACCACTGACCTAGCCAGGGACACTTATATCTTAAGGTTTTGTTAGTATAGAGAAAGGCATCAAGGGCATATTATGCTTTAAATGATTATCAGATGCGACTTTTTTCCCCACTTATCATAATTTAGTGCTTACAAATACTCTATGAATTCTCCCCTCATTTATATTTAAGGAAATAGACTTAGAAAAGTGACATGTCTTTCCCAAGATAACTAAACAGAATCAATTCATATTAGGATTCCCAACTAAGTTTTTTTTTTGCCAACAACCGGCTGTCAGATAAATATGCCTATAATTTGTAGGGAAAGATCCAAGCAGGCTGGATGCTGATATCAAGCAGGTTTGGCTATAGGAGCAGGGTCTCTGTCCTAAGAACCAGATTCAAAATGAGTATTCACTCATGAAAAAGACTGTGACTCATGAAAAAGACTAAGAGTAGGCATGAAAGAACAATAGGTGGAAAATGAGGACTAAAAGGAATTCGGTGAACTTCTTAGAGATGGAATTGAATTTTAGAAATACGGAAAAGTCCAGTCTTTTGTGATTAAATAACATTGATAAAAATCTGGATGCTAATAAAGAAGGCCACCCTTAATTCAAATGGAGAGCAAATGTTGTGAAAATGATGAGGGCAATGAATGTACAAATGTGCTTTGCACAATTGATGTATGTATGGATTGTGATAAGAGTTGTATGAGCCCCTAATAAAATGATTTTAAAAATAAATTAATAAAAAATAAAATAAAAATGCATTGAAATCACAAGCACTATGTAAAATTTGAGGAGCTCCAGGGGTTCAATTGTATTGGGCTGCTCATTCAAGGTTGATGGGTTGAAGCCAGCAACAAACCTGTGGGAGAAAACTGAGTCTATCTGTCCCTGAAAAGATGTACAGTCTGGAAAACCACAAAAAGAGTGCTACTCTACAAGTTGGAATCAACGTCATAGCAGTGAGTGTGCGAGACCCATTAAATATAAGGCTGAACAAATATATGTTCCTATTATAGTAGAGAAGATAAACATCAAAGAAATAATGATGTTGCTACAGGTCAAATCACTACAACAAATACACAAATAAATGTGCTATGAAGAACAGCCAACTCTGGGATGTTGTGCACATTTTTACGAGTGAAATTATTTTTTACAGAATAGGGAAATGATTCTTAAACTATTTCTCAGCAGAGCTACATAGAGATGCTTTCTTACTAAAATATAGTAGCTATGGTACTCTTTCCCAATTGGCAGAAATATATGTTATGAATGGATAAAATTGTCTCACTTCTAGTTTTTCTCTCTTAATCTATTTTTAATCATGGCACCTGGTACTACTTCTCTGTGCTACCAGATGAAATGAATGAACAAGTTGCAAATGAATATTAATGAAAATTTTAAATAATGCATCATACTTATGTGTTGAGGTTGGCTTGAGAAATAAATCCAGAGACATTCATATGTGTAAGAGAGAGCTTTATATCAAAGATCAGTTTTATATAAAGAAAACATCCCAGCCGGTCCAGATCAAGTCCGTAAGCCAGAAATTTACCCATATGTCTGATTTTAGTCCATAAATTGCGCTTCAAATTCACATAGCCATTCACAATGATACCGAATACAGGAGGATCACAGACTGGAGGGTGAAAAGTCTTGTAGATCCAATAGAGCTCTGGCTGCCATCAGCATGGCTCCATATGGCTTGTCAACAGGAAGGTGAAGCAGAGAGAGAGAGTATATCCTGCTCCATGGAGGAAGAGAGGATATTCTCAGAATCCTCATGAGAAGACCACGCCCACAAAGAAGCATCGTCACTCTTAATGTCCTCAAGTTTTCATATTATGTTGCTATCACATACTTATTTCAAAAGTTTATTTTTGTCCTAATCATTGTTTTGTTTTCTAGGCCCGTGTGCATATTTTTTAATGTGAATGCATATACATTAACATTGCCCATAGCAAAGATGGTAGAGTTAAACATACAAAAGATATGGCATTCTGAAAAAATATAGTAGGAAGCAATATGAAAAAACTTTTTAAAATTTTGTACAGAAAATAAATAGGATAAGCGGTACTAACATTTGTCAATCACTTTTTTCATGCTAGAATTATGTTTGTAGTATCTTACTTGTCCTTTACAGTATCTATGGCAGGTACATAATCTCCTGTCAATTTGAATGAAGGGGTTGAGTCTAGTCTGTCAATCAAGTCATAGCCAATGATGCCTCTCTGTGGGCTTGGCCTTCTCCTGAGGATTCCAAGAACTTCTGTTTTCTTCCCTGAACATGGGACACACTCTCTCTGCTACACATTCCTGTTGACAAGCCACATGGAGCTATGTGGATGTCAGCCAGAGCCCTGGAGCTGGAGGAGCCATGTGGAGACCCACGCCAGCACTGAGATGTTTCCACCACGACTGGATCCACAAGACTTTCCACCCACTGCCCTGTGATCTTTCTGCATTCGGCATCATTGCATGTGTTATGTGAGTCTGAAGAGGAATTTATAGACTGGTGTCGGACATATGGGCTAATATCGGACTTAGGGACTTGATCTGGACTGGACTGTGATGTTCTCTTAATATAGAACTAGTCTTTGAAATAAAGCTCTTTCTTATACTTATGAGTGTCCCTGGATTTGTTTCTGTAGTCAATCCAGACAACATACTATACAATGAGGCAGAGATCAACATTCTATTTGCTAGTGAAAACAATGAAGTATAGAGATTCAGAGGCTTGACTCAGTTCATACCATTACCATGTAGCAGAGAGTTTGAGACCAAGAATTCTTACTCAGAACTTGCCCGTTGAACTAAAGAATTCTACCTTTTAAAACTCAGATTTAGAATTTCTCAAACTAATACTGGACTAATGCTTTCACGTGCTTGCATAAGCAGTGTATTGCCCATATTTCTGTTCTATCTAAATTCTGAAAGAATTTCTTTAGAAAAACTTGTTCACTTAGCCTCCTTTTCCTGCTCTTTTTTTTTTTAAATTAATCAATTTATTGGGGCTCATACAATTTATCACAATACATAGATCAATTGTGTAAAGCACATCTATACATTTGTTGCCCTCATCATTCCCAAAATTCTCTTGCCTCTTGGGTTCCCG
>NW_022107407.1:5408085-5434339 GCF_000313985.2 Echinops telfairi
CCTTTTTCCCCTTCGTTTAAATTTTGTTTGTCAGTGGATTTTCCTGCTCTTTCTTATGAACACTATTAAACTTATTTTTTCTTTACTTTGTGCTTTTCTTTTATTTTTTTTTTGCATTTCACACCCATGATGTGTGTGTGACATTGCCTTTAAACTAACATTTTTTTAGTCACACCTCTGCTCCTTGAGTCATCTTTTGGTTGATCCTCTGCTCAGCTTAGAGTCCTGCCTTTCTGGGCTCTAGAATGCCCATATGGACCTCTTAACTCCCAGAACAGTTAGGAGAGACCTACAGGTCAATTTGTCCATTAGAGTTTTCCGCAAACTGAGGCATAGTCCAAGAGATATGTACCATGGGTGGTTTAAGGGCATTGATTTCCATTTTACTCTTTCCTAAAATTAAGCTGCCCCAAAATTCCTCTTAGGGGATCATTTTTCTTTTGAACTTTCCCTTTCATAATGCCTTCCCACATTTTAGAATAGAAAGACTTTCGATTTCCTCAATTCCAAATCTGACAACCTAAAGAGGTAAAACTTGTGAAGAGCTTTACTGACTCCTTTCAATAATAATTAAATTCAGAATAATTTAAACCATGTATAGCATTATTATGACTTGGATGGGAAAATATTCATTTAATTTCTCATAGCATATTTTTATTGCAGTTACATGTGATGAGTTGACACTAAAAATGAAGAGAAAATGCAAGCTTAACAGTAAAGGAGACATAAAATTTTTACTTGAAAAGAAGAGCAGGTTTAGTATCCAATAGCTATGGTATTCAGATTCCATCAGATATATTTAGAGGTATATATTTCTTTTAAAATAGCAATATTCAAAGCACATTAGAACCAGAATATTTTATAATTATTTAATTATTTAGGAACCTTGGTAAATACATCACATATATAGAATTTAATTTAATGTGAGTAGTACATATGACTATATTTTGAGGAAAGCTGCTCTATTGAAGATCTCTCATCCTTTCACCATCCACTAACTTACCAGATCATACTACATTGCACCATACCACAAAATACCACATACCCCATTAGACATACCATATCACATAAGATAAGGTGCATTATTCACCCCGTAAACTCCTGATTATTTGTTAAGACTCAGCTCAGACTGTATTTTGGAGCATCTCTGACTACCCTTACATGTGGTAATGTGTTTCCAGATGCTATAAGACATGCCTCTCTCACAGATGTTTTAGCATTGTATTTTACTATCCCACTCCTCACTATAAGTTGGAATCAACCTGATGGCAGTGAGTGTGGAGCTCCTCTTTTTAGGTGTCCTGAAGGTATAGTGAGTTACATGTCAGGCTGCCAACCACAAGGCCAGCAGGCATTTCATGGGGGAAAGATGAGGCTTTCTACTCTCATGAGTACAAGGCTTAAAAAAATGTTCTCATGTTGTCGTGATGATTGTACAACTATTCTTTATATGACTTGATTTTTTAATTGCATAATTTGTGAATTATATGTCATTAAAATTGTTTTTTTTTTTTAAGTTACTTTCAGAAATCCACAGGGGTAATTCCTCCCTGCCCTAGAGGCTTTCTGTGGGTCAAAATCAACTCAATGTCAGTGAATTTGGTCTTTTTTGGTTGCCCTTCTCTTTGACCCATTCTTGAAAATCAAGGTGTGTCACTTATCTCTATCTTGGTGTATTATTATAATGCTGGACATGTAAATGATCTACATAAATATAGTTAAAGATGTTTATTTGACCAAATAATGTAATAATGTCTACACATTTTCATGCATAGACAAAGATTAAAATCTTATTTCTTGCAAGGTCCCCAGGCCACATAGAAGGCCAGTTGACAACCTACCTGAATCATTTTCATAGTAATTTAGGAATGGAGGAATCCCACCCCTCCTGCCCCGCCAACCACCACTCTAAGGAACTGCATTTATCTGAATGTTGAGATAAATGTTTAATTTAAAAAATAACTTTATGGAAAGAAGAAAAGGAAAGGCATAAAACTCATACGACTCAACCCTCAATTAACCCACTACTTTTGAATTTGGTAAAAGGAGATAGACTTCTCAGACCACAATATAATATCATATATCATGAAGTCAAAATGTCAATCAAAAGGTAAGTCAGTTTGAGTCTGCCTTTAATATGAATAAATATTTATTTCTAAGAGCATATGATGGTCAGTTTTTTCTTATTCCTCTTTTTGAAAGATGACATCATACTGGTCCCTGAGCACACTTAATTGATATCAATATACATGATTAAAGGGAAGTGCCTTGCATGTCCATTCTACAACATAGTTTTCATTAAAACACACTAATGTGTCAAATTTCATATTCCATTATTATGGATTAAATAATTTGACTTTGAATCATGTTGTGGCTAGCAGCCCAATGCTTACCCAACCACATTATTTTACCCACAGACTCTTTCAGTATTGCAACTCAAAACTTGATTTTTTTTCTTCAGTTATTTCAACTTGAAACAGTCTGAGCATTCTCTATTCCCTTTGGGTTTTCCAATTCCAGGTCATTATCTTTTTCTTCCAAAATTGGTCTTTTAAATCTTCTGCTTAGCTTTTTTATTTAATCATTTTTTCCATTTGCTTCAATTAGTATATGATCAAGAGCAAGTTTCAGATCTCTTCTAGTATCATTTTTTGTGTTTTTTCCTTTCCTTTTTTTTCAAAACCAATTTATTGGGAGCTAGTACAGATATCATATCACTTCATAGTTCAAGCACATCTAGCAGTAATGTACAATTGGTACCACAATCAGTTTCAAAGCATTCTCTTGCTTCTTGAACTCCTTGATACCAGTTCCCATTTAACCCCACTGTTCCCTCCATGAACCCTTATTCTACCTGCTGTCTATATAGATTCATCAATTCTAGGTTTCATTGATTAAAACAAAGAAAAAAACATATAACAAAACTTCAAGAGGGCTACCCCTAATGAAAAAATACAGCAGTCATAAACCCCAATATGAGAAAAGACACATAGTCTCTCTCTCTCTCTCTCTCTCTCTCTCACACACACACACACAGAGAAAATGTTGAAAAACAGATCAGACCCTATATGTATCAACTGTCAAGGTTTTAACTGTTCAAATCAGGTTTATCATTTTGATCTCCTGTACTCTTTTCTCCAATAGTACTGTTTGAAGTCTAGTTTATTCCTGTCCCTCAGTTATGCATAGAGGGAAATCACCAGAGGCTTATATCCTGTGTAGATCTCATAAATGTATCTTGGGCTTCATTGTCATCTATAGCCTTCTGCAAACCAGGATCTCACAATATAGGCTCTGATACTATTCCTTCCTTCTGCTTAGGATCTATGTTTTTTTGTTTGTTTGCTTTTTTAAAATCTGCTTTTTGCTCCCTTTAGATACCTCCTTGTTAATTTATACTTTCCTACATTTTAAAATAACCTTTTGCTTTCTTTACGTGCAATGTTCTTTAATTCATCCTACACCTCATGTGATCTTCAGCCATTAGTGTTCAAATCTTCTAATCTATTCTTGAAGTTGACTCTAAATTTAGGTTACATATACTTAAGGTGATCTGTCAGTTTGTCAATTTCAGTTTTAACTTACTGATTTTAACTTACTTATGTGACACAATTCAAAATGTGAACCATTGTAAACGCAAATCAATAGTTAAAACTATGCAGGTTTATTTTCTCTTACAACATACTATTGGATATTTTTAACTCTATACAATTGACATTAGATGATTCACATATTATTCATTTTCAAAATGCTTTGCATTTTGTAAGATTTTATTTACTATCTCAAATATGATGATAAGTCAGAAAGACTTGTGAGAATGGTTCTGGTTCATCCATGTATGAATTTATTTCAAACAAAACATGTCAGTACAAGCTATTCATTAAGGTGTTTTCTGAAAAAGTTGCAACAAGACTTGCTTCCCAGGGAATTTACAGGGCTGCTTAAATTCCAGCATAGAGGTCAGCTCAGAAGATTATGGTATTATTTGTGAACCAAAGGGGTCATATTAATAGATTTTCTCCAAAGACACAGAATGATTTGGGGATATTAGTAGAAAGAAAATTTAAGAACATGGGAACCAATTACATTGTTGGTGTACTGGCCCCCAACAATAGAATGGGTCCTTAGGTGTGGCTTTGCAATTACAGGAAAAAAAACAAAAAACAAGATAGACAGCAGGGCACATGCGCTCTTTGTCCCTATGTCAAAGGGACATGTTAATGGGTATTTATAATTATGGATATATTTGAAATCTTTCAAAAGGCTTTGTGTTAATCGTGTTGACTAGAGAAACAAATCCAGAGACACTCACATATATGTGATATAGTTAAGGTTTATGGTGTCAACCTGGCCGATAAACACATGTGGGATCAATTGAAGGCTATAGAGATAAATGGCTCAGTAAGTCTCACCTTTCTAGTTCTTGGGTCTCTTGTTTTCTGATGGTCGGACCAGGGTGCAGCTGCCTTAGCCAGTTCCCTGCTTCAGCTGGCAATGCTCACTTCCTGCAAGACGTCTCTGACTAGAAGCCACATGGGCCTACCCCGATGCAGCCCTGGGTGCTGGAGCAGCTGTGTGGAGACCCCTGCCAGCGTTGAGATGCTTACACGTTCACTGATTTGGTTTTCTTCCTACAGTTGTGTCATTGTGTGTCTTTTGTGAGATTGAGGATGACTTTGTAGATTGGTGTTGGACATATGGGCTGATGTTGGACCTATGGGCTTGGGCAGCACTGGGTCGGGATGCTTTCTTAATGTACGCTTACCCCTTATATAAAACTTTCCTTTATACATATGAGTTTCTGTGGATTTGTTTCCCTAGTTTACCCAGACTAACACAATATGTAAGAGAGAACTTTATATCAAGAAGTATTTATGTATCGATAAAACATCCCAGACCAATTCAGGTCAAGTCTGTAAGTTCAATATTAACCCATAAGTCTGATATTAGCCCATGAATTCTTCTTCACATTCACGCAACACATGCAATGATTCCAAATGCAGGAAGATCACAGGCTGGTAGGTGGAAAGTGCTGTGGGTTCAGTGGTGGCGGAAGCATCCCCGGGGCTCTGGCTACCATCAGTGTGGCTCCATTTGGCTTATCAACAGGAAGGCAAAGCAGAGAGAGAGTGTGTCCTGCCTCGAGGGAAAAAAACTCCCAGAATTCTCATGAGAAGGCTACGTCCACAAGGAGACATCAATCAGGCTGTGGCCTGATTGACAGATGGACTCCTCCCCTATAACCTATTTATTAAGTTGACATGAAATTATGTAACCACCCAGGCATACACATAATATAGCAAACATGTAACAGTGAATCATAATAAATGGGCAATGTAATGAGTCAGCATCTTGACCTAATATGTCCCTGAGATAACTTGACCTAACCCCTGCACACTTCCCAGGGGGAAAATCTTTGATCAGTATCAGAAGACATCATAAGAGAGTTTGCTACACTTTATGGTGGGACAGGCAATAGAATCTGATTACTCGTATCTACAGGTAACCTCCAGGCACAGTGAATAGCCAGACACAGGTGTGAAACATCTTTTATGGTAGCTCTTTTATGACAACTTCTTTATGGAGGGTTATTGGAGGGACTGTGTTCAGTCATGAGAATGTGTGCTAAGATTTGTTTATATCTCATAACCATGAGGGACTTCCCCTCCAGAGTCAGATTTCCAAACTCTGCAATTATGAGCATAGAGAATTTGTCCATTTACATTCTCATCCATTCATCCCATATATTCGGTTTCCTACACTACATTGGTTAAAACATATATATATATATGAGGACAGTTGAACCAAGGAATTTTTTCTAGCACAGAAATGTTCCTGTTTATACTTTGAGTGTAGAAAAGGCTGTCCTACAAAGATTTTGTTAAGAAACCTTATCTTTTCAGCCCTGGTCTTGCCTCTTCAGATTTCTTTTTGTTCCCCAAATTTAAAGAACATTTAAAAAAAAATTTTAATATTACTCAAGAATATTAAAACTGCCTTGTTGTGGTGGTGTAAATCAAAGAATATAGACTTGTTTGAAAAACGGTTATAACCTTTTACCGTGAAAATGCTGTCTTCAGAAATGTATAGGTGTATATGGGGATATGGTGAGAAATAATACCTCAGAACGTTAATATTTTTATTTTTAAAACACTTATATGATTTGTTGCTATACTTTTCAGCTACCCTAATAAGTTAAAATTTTAATGGGCATTATTTCATAATTCATTGCAATAAAATCTCCACAACTATCTTACTCCTCTCTGTCTCTATGTCTCTCTCTCTCCCGCTTTCTCTCTCTCACACATACACACACACAAATACACACACACACAGTGCCAGAATTATCTACAGAGATAGAGAGAAATAATTTGTCACTTTTTTACTATGGGACTTTGATGAACTAAACTTTCAAAACCTACTTTGGATCATCACAAACACGGAAACTAAATACATGGCATTCATAAGGATTAAATAAACTAACAAATGTAAAGCATTTCACACTATTTCTAACACATCGAAACTGATCTAATGAATGATAGTCTTCTCTTTGCAGCCTACAGACTGTGGGAGTAGAGAAGCTGTGTAGAGGAGTATTATATTCCCAGGTTTAGCTACAGGTTCTTTTCATGAGTTTACAACAGCCTATCTACTATCTGTAAAAATAATAGAAATTACAACTACCTCTATGTTGATAAACATGTATTTGGTAGTAAATATTCTCTTGTTTCTGAATTTGCATATGCTGTATATTGTTCAGTAGTGCTTTATAACTGAAACATTCATTGTAAGAATAAATCATTTTAAGTCAAATTTAGATTCTAGCTATTATACCTTAATAGTAAGGGGAGGAAATATTAAAGAACTAGAGGACAGTTATATGTTTCATCAGCGCTGTACTGCACCCTGGATATATCATACCTTCTGTGAGGGACCGTCCAATTATCTTACAGGTGGCTTTTGGGTCTTCACTTTGTCTATGCTCTTTCATGTCAATATGATTGTTTGTTTTTGAACTTCTGATACCTAATTCTTTCGACACCTTATGATCACACAGGGTGGTTTGCTTCTCCTTGTGGTAAGACATTAAAACCCCAGACCCTATAGCTTCTAATAGTCAGGCATCATCAGCTTTCTTCACCATTTGCTTATACATCCCTTTTGTCTTCAGCGATCATGTCAGGTAGGTGAATATCATACATTGCCACATTATTAGAACATGCCATTCTTGTACTGAGCTAAGATTTAAGTAGAGGCCAAGAATCCATCTGCTTCTTTGTTGTATTTATATATACATATATATAGTGTATATACACATGTATACTATGTATCTACACATATATTATAATATTTAATATACATATATAATATACACACATATGTATATATGTGTATATATAAATACAAATACATATATCTTTACATATTTGTATATTTGTACATATACATAATTATATTTATATCTAAATATAGAATTTTTACTTACTTGTACTTTCCTCTTTTTTTTTCTTTCCTTCTGTCCCACCATCATTCACCCTCAGTAATGCCTCTTGAATACATTTCAGTTCATCAAGCATGACCAAGAACACTACCCCATTCCCATAGTCAATTTTATTTTCCTTATTATTCCCCTGTCCCTCTCCTTATTTGCTTATCGCTCCCCTTCCCCCACCTCCTCCTCCCCCATGCCCTGCCATCCCACGCACACACAGAAACATTGGTCCCATTGCTGTCTCCTTAGGATTGATTATCCTGACTATCTTGTATAGATAGAGACCAAAAGGGGCGGGGTTGAGGGAAAGAGACCATACAAGTGGTTTCAAGCCTAGCTGGTGTCCTGACTCAGAGTAGAGTATTCCTCTGTTAAATAGCGAGCAGGCCCTGTTATGATCCATCAGTCCAATCCCCTTTTCTTTCAAGCATCCATATCCCAGAACCCGCTTACCTACCAGCATGTCTATTAGGACTAAAAGGACTTGTACTTTCAGTCCTCAACATTCATGTCTGAAGGGCACGCCTTCTACAAGACCCCATTGCTCCTCCTGCCATCAAGGATGGAGCGGTCTAGCATCCCATCCCCCACCCCATTACACCTTTAGACTATCAGTGTGGCCACCTTGGGATTATCCCCAAACCAGTTCAGTGCTAAGTGCTGCTTCTGAGGCAGAAATCTACAATTGAGATTCCTAAGAGACTTCTGGGCTTTGTTTACATTGCAGGTCTGTAGTACTCCTTCTTGTTTTCACCATCGTAGTGGGTCAGACTGGCCACTCCCTGAACCTTATCTTCAGTGTTGTCTTCTGAGGGGATATCAAGTCTTGGGTGTAGGCTGGCCCTGCAGACCTCTCTATGAACAGCTGCTCAGAGCAGGAACTTTGGCCTCAAGGCTTGGGGCACCAGAATGAGGTCTACTCTTTCTCTCCCCTTCCTGTGGAGACATAAACAATACCCTCCCCTTGGATGGATTAGTACCCTGGTCCCCCATTGCCATGTTTTTCTTTCTTTCTTCCCCCACCCCTCTCTGGTCTTTAAAGGTGGGGGAAGTTGGGAGGAGATGTCTTTCTGTAAAGATGTTATCTGGATCTTTTTTATTATTTTATTTTTTGATGATGTCATTTGCATCATTGTGTTTGGTCTGGCTCTTGCAGGAGTATCTGGTCCTCAACCCAGGAATTGTGCAGTGTGTACTTTTTCCTGTTCACCCATTCTGTTGTTTGATCCCATTCTCAATGGAATCATGCTGTATTTGTCCTTTCGTTCTTGGATAACTTCGCTCAGTATAATATCCTCAACTCTTTCCATGAAAGGTGTGTTTCATTGTTTCATGACTATTTTTTAGGGTTGTGTAATACACCATGTGTGTATATACCAGCATTTTTAATCCATTCGATTTTTGATGGAAATTTAGGCTGTTTTCAATTTTTTGCAATTGTGAACTGTGCAGTGATGAACATTAGAATGCAGATATCTCATCATGGGCTGATCTCATTTCTTCTGGGTATATGCACAATGGTGGGATTGCTTTATCATAAGGTAACTTGATTTCCATCTATTTAAGGTAGCGCCAAAGCACTTTCTTTTTTAAAACATTTTATTGGGGGCTCATACAACTCTTATCACAATCCATACATACATCCATTGTGTCAAGTACCTTTGTACATATGTTGCCATCATCATTCTCAAAACATTTTCTTTCTACTTGAGCCCTTGATATCAGCTCCTCATTTTCCCCCCTCCCTCCCCAATCCCCCCTCTCCCATGAACCCTTGATAATTTATGAATTATTATTATTTTGACATTTCTTACACCATACAAAGTCTCTCTTCACCCACTTCTCCGCTGTCTGTCCCCCAGGGAGGAGGTTATATGTAGACCCTTGTAATCTGTTCCCCCTTTCTCCCTCATCTTCCCTCCACCCTCCCGGTATTGCCATTTTCACCACTCATCCTGAGGGGTTCATCTATCCTGGATTCCACATGTTTCCAGTTCCTATCTGTGCATCCTCCAGTCCAGCCAGATTTGTGAGGTAGAATTTGGGTCATGATAGTGGGGGGGGGGGGAGGAAGCATTCAAGAACTAGAAAATTGTATGTTTCAACATTACTACACTGTACCCTGGCTGGCTCGTCTCCTCCCTGCAGCCCTTATGCAAAGGGATGTCCAATTTCCCACAGATGGGCTTTGGGTCCCCACTCCACACTCCTCCTCATTTACAATGCTATGATTTTTTTTTGTCTCTGATGCCTGATCCCTGACCTTTTTGATGCTTTGTGATCTCACAGGCTGGTGTGCTTCTTCCATGTGGGCTTTGTTGTTTCTCAATTAGATGGCCCCTTGTTTATCTTCCAGCCTATAGGACCCCAGATTCTATATCTTTTGACAACTGGGCACCATCAGCTTTCTTCACCACTTTTGCTTAAGCACCTGCTTTGTCCTCAGTGATTGAGTCGGGACTGGCTCGTGTGCTTCTTCCATGTGGGTTTTGTTGTTTCTCAGCTAGATTGCTGCTTGTTTATCTTCAGGCCTTTAAGACTTCAGATGCTATATCTTTTGGTAGGCGTGCACCATCAGCTTTCTTCACCACATTTGCTTGTGCACCCATTGTCTGCAGCGATCATGCCAGGAAGGTGAGCATCTCAGACTGCCGAATTGTTAGAACAAAGTGGTCTTGTGTTGAGGGAGTACTTGAGCAGGGGCCCACTGTCCATCTATTTAAATACTAAACCTATAAATATATGTACATAGATCTATTTCCCCCTCATCATATATAAATATATTTATATCTGTATATGTTTGTATTTAGATCTCTATGACTACCCTTTGCCTCCTAGTTCTTTCCTCTATTTCTTTGTGCTTTCCTCTTGTCCCACTATCATGTTCAGCCTTCATTTGGGTTTTAGGAATTCCTCTCTGTTACATTGCCCTTGATCCAGCCCTGCCAGACCTCTTACACCCTCCTTGCCACTGATTTTGGATCAGTTGTTGTTCCCTTGTCCCTGGGTTTGTTCACACCCACTTCCTTTCCCCCGCCTCCCCTTCTCCCATGTCCCCCCAGAACTGTCATCCCGTTGTTCTCTATTTTGGCTTGTTTATCCCACCTATCCCTTCCAGGTAGACATGCTATGTACCATCACAAGACTGAGTACAACGAAGCAACAATAGAAAGTAAAACAATCGCTACAATAACAACACAAAAATAACCCTATAAATAGTTCGTGTCTATTTGTTGTCCTTCACAAGTGCTTTCCAGTCGAGTCTGATGGGGTGCCATTCCCTGGCCCCACGTCTATCCCTGGGGACTTCATTGCTCTGCTCCACCCGCTGCTCTGCTGCATGCCTCCAGAGGCTGGCTTCAGCATAGTGAGCTCAGGGCAGGCACAATTCCTGCTATGTGTCTCTAGTGTTGTCCCCAATGGTGCTATGGGTCAATGAGGAACACTGTGTCCTGTGGTGAGGCCGGCCCTGTGGTGATCTCTGTGCATTGCTGCTCTGAGCAGGAACATTGTCTTCAAGGCTTGGTGACCCAAGATGTGCTTCACTCTTTTTTTTTTCTCTTTCCCTCCTCCTTAGCTCCTGTGTGCTCTGATCAGACAAGTCCCTCTTCTTGAGCTGTAATTTCAGTGCTGTCCTCTGAAGTAAATTGTTCTGGGGAGGAGGGTGGTGCTGTCCACTTAGTTGGTAATGAGGCCAGCCCCTCAGGCCTCTCTATTGGTTCCCTGCTTCATATCAGTGTGTTGCGTTCTTGTCTTGGAGCTCTTTCCCTATGGAGACACAATCAACACCCTCCCCCTGTGTGGGTTAGTGCCCTGTTCAACCAGCTCCCCATATCTTTCCCCCACTCCATTTTAGTGGGCTACCATATGTATCCCTGAGTTTAGTCTGGCCCCTGCCATATTACCTGGACCTCACCCCTGGGACATATGCATATGATAGCTTCTTCCTGATACCCCTTTTGAATTTTTTGAGCTTACTTCAGCAGACTCATGTTGTACTTGTCCTTTTTGCTTGGCTAACTTCACATAGCATAATTTCCTCCAGTTCTTCCCATGCGGCGATGTGCTTCATGTGTTCATCACTGCTTTTTAGGGATGCGCAATACTCCATTGTATGTATGTACCAGAGTTTTATAATCCACTCATCTATTGATGAAAATTGGGCTGTTTCCAACTCCTTGCAATTGTGAACTGTGCCGTGATGAACACTGGGGCACAGATGTCTGGCCGTGGTTTCTTTTTTGTCTCTTCTGGGTACATTCCCAGTAGGGAATGTACATTGCTGCATCATATGGTAGCTCAATTTCCAACTGTTTTAGATATCGTCAAATCGATTTCCATAATGGCTGTACATACCTACAGGTCCACCAGCAGTAGACAAGAGTTCCTATCTTTCCGCATCCCTTCCAACACTTGTTACGTTCTGATTTCTTGAATTGGGCTATCTTTGAGGGTGTTAGGTGGTATCTCACAGTTGTTTTAATTTGCATTTCTCTATGACTAGAGATCTGGAACATATTCTCAGATATTTATTTGCCATTTGGATTTCTTCCCTTGAGAAACACCTGCTAACATCCTTTCCCCACCTCCTGAGTGGACAATTGGTTTTTTTCTTGTTGTAGGTTAGCAGAATAATGTAGATTTTAGTAATAAGGTCTTTGTCTGATGTGTTTCCCCATTCTGTGGTCTCTCTTATTACTCTCTTGGTGAATTCTTTCAATGTAGATAAGTGTTTTATTTTTAGTATATCCCACTGGTCAATTTGTGCCTCCTCTGTGTTTGTGTCTTCCCAATTTCCGATAGTCAAATCGCTTTCTACAGCGACTGTACATATCTATGAGATCACCAGCAATGAATGAGAGTTCCTATCTTGTCACACCCCCTTCAACATTTGCTGATTTCTGTTTTTTTGAGTTGGGCTGTCCTTGTGGTGTTAGATGGTATCTCATGGTTGCTTTATTTGCATTTTCCGTAGAGCTAATGATTAAGAACATATTCTCATATGTTTATTGGCCATTTAGGTTTCTTCTTTTGTGAATCTGTTGGTCAAGTCTTTTGCCCATCTCCTCAGTGGGCTATTTTTTTTTTCTTATTGTAAGTTTGCAGGTTCTGTAGATTTTAGTAATAAGCCCTTTGTCTGATATGTCATTACTAAATATCTTTTCCCACTCTGTGGGCTCTCTCATTTTCTTCTTTTTTTAAAATCATTTTATTGGGGCTCACATAGCTCTTATCACAATGCATACATACATCCATTGTGTGAAGCACATTTGTACATTTGTTGTCATCATTTTCAAAATATTTTCTTTCTACTTGGTATCAGCTACTCATTTTTTTCCCTCTCTTTCCCAGCCTCCGTCCCTGGAGACCCAAAGTTCATCTATAGACAATTGGACACCCCTTGCAGAAGGCTCACAAGAAAGAGACAAGCCAGTCAGGGTGAAGTATAGCACCGATGAAACACACAACTTTCCTCCAGTTCTTTAATGCTTCCTCCACCCCCACGATCATGACCTCAATTTTACCTTACAAATCCGGCTAGACCAGAGCATGTACACGGTTACAGATTAGAGCTGGAAACACAAGGAATTCAGGAAAAATAATGAGAGCAGGGATACCAGGAGGGAAAGGGTAAGGTGGGGGGAGAAAGGGGTAGCCACTCACAATGATCTATATATAACCCCCTCTCAGGGAGACAGATAACAGAAAAGTGGATGAAAGGAGACATTGGTCAGTGTAAGATATGACAATTTTTTTTATAGATGATGTCTTTCAATGCACACAAGAGTTTTATCTTTAGTATGTCCCACATGGCTATTTTATCTTCCTCTGGAAATGTATCCTTCATGGTAGCCCATGTATTCCCTGCGTTTAGGTTCTTAGCTTTGACCCAATTTTTTTCATCAATGATCCTGGTAATTACGACTTTTACCTCGAGGTCTGTGATCCACCTTGAATTTGTCCTTGTTTATGGGGTGAGGTAAAGATGATGCTTCAATCTTCTGGAGGTTGATAACCAGTTTTTCCAGCAAAATTTGTTTAAAGGGTATCTGCTTCCCATTTGATTTTGGGGGGTCCTTATCAAAGATCAGTAGTCTGAAATCTGCTGTTTTTATTTCTGGATTTTCTGTTTATATCCCTTGGTCTGGCTATGTAGCATGATATCAGTACTATGTTGTTTTGACAACTGTGGCTGTATAAGTTTTTAAGTTAGGAATGCAACTTAAAATTAGAAAATGCATCCATTTTCTTCTTGAGGAGTTTCTTTCCTTTCCATTTGAATTTGGTAATCAGTTTTTGCATTTCTTTGAAAAATTATGCTGGTATTTGTATTGGGACAGCATTATACCTATATAGTGCCTTAGTCAGGATTGGCATCTTTACAATATTGAGTCTACCGATCCTCGAGCATAGGATCTTTTTCCATTTGTGAAGGACCCTTTTGGTTTCTATAATAAGGTTCTGTAGTTTTCCTCATACAGATGATTTGGGGATTTTTGGTTAAGTATATCCCTACATATTTCAATTTATGGGTGGTTATTGTGAAGGGCAATACTTTCTTGGTCTCTTTTTCTGTAATCCCATCAGTTGTATATAGCAACCAAATTGACTATTGCTTGTTGATGTTGTATCCTGCCACTCGACCATATTCCTCTATCTCTTCTAGCAATCCTATTGTTGAACTCTTCAGGTTCTCAATATAAAAAGTCATATCATCTGCAAATAATGATAATTTCACTAGGAATAGGAGTTGAATATTGTCAAATGCTTTTTCTGTGTCTATTGTTATTATCATCTGGTTCCTGTCCTTTTTCTTCTCAATGGTAGATAATGTTCATAGATTTTCAAATGTTGAATCATCCCTGCATCCCTGATATGAATCCCAAGTAGTCATGATGATATGCTTTTTATATTCTTTTGTATTCTATTGGCCAAGATTTTAAGGACTTTTGTATCTAATGAAACTATAGGCCTGTAATTCTCTATTCTTGTCAGATCCTTACCCGAGTTGGTATAAGGGTAATACTAGCTTCATAGAATGTGTTTGGGGGTTTACCGTCCTTTTCTATGTTCTGGAAGAGCTTGTATAGAATTGATTTCAGTTCTTTCTTGAATGTTTGGTAGAATTCTCTGGTGAAGCCATTTGGGCCAGGATTTTTTTAGTTGGTTGTTCCTTGACAAACTTATCTATTTCTTCATTTGCTATTGATTTGTTCAAGTTCTTGATGTCTATATGAGATAAACTGGGGATGGTTTGTTTTCATCGGTATTTGTCCATGTCTTCCATGTTGTATTCCTTTCAATATAGTTCTTAATAGTACTGTGTAATTAGTCTTTCAGTTTTGGTGGGATCTATTACAATTTTCCAGGTTTCATCCCTCAACCTGAATATTGATGCCTTGCTCCTATCTTTTGTTAAGCTTGCCAAGTTTGTCGATTCTGTTAATCCTTTTGAAGAATCAACATTTTACTGAATTGATTTTCTCCATTTGTTATCACTCATTTATTTCTGCCCTGATTTTTATAATTTCTTTTCTTTTGCTATTGGAAGAATTATTATGTTGACTCTGCTCCAATTGCTGAAGATTTTGTGAGAGGGTATCTACCATTGGTCTCTGTTCCTTCTTCATATGCGCACTATTGCTGTCAAGCATCTTCTGATGACTGCATTTGCTGTATCCCATAGATTTTGGTATGTTGTTCTCTCATTCTCATTGGATTCTAGAACCTTCCTAATTTCGTCTCTAATTTTGGCCAATGCCCACTCCTTTTGAAGAAGTAATTTACTAATTCTCCAAGTATTTTGCCATTTTATTTTAAATCTTTATTTTGTTGATTTCCAGCTTTATGACATAGTGGTCAGAGAAGGAGGTCTGAGTGACCACTATATGTTGGAGTTTGCTCAAACTTGACTTGTGTGCCAGCATGTGGTCTATTTTTGAATACACGCCATGTAAGCTTATAAAGAATGAAAAAAATTTTTTGCAGTTCAATGGAAAGTTCTGAAGATATCTCTCGGGTCGAGTTGTCCAATTGTTGAGTTTTGTTCTGTAACCCCTTGTTCAGCTTCTAGCCACTGATCTATTCTTCTCAGAGGGTGGTGTATTGCAGGCTCCTACTATGATTGTCACACTCGTGAATTCTTTTTTCATCTTTTGAAAGATTTGATTGATTTATTTCATGGTCTCTCATTGGGTGCATATATGTTTATTATGCTTACTGGCTCTTGTTCTACTGCTCCCTTAAGCATTATTATATAATGCTCATACTTATCCCTTATCCCTTGTTATGCTTCACACCTTGAAATTGATTTTACCAGAGATTAGAACAACAATTCCTGCTTTTTTTAGATAGTTATTAGTTTGATATACTTTCTGCCAGCCTTTGATCCTCAACCTGTTTTGACTGTGAGCTTGCGATGTGTCTTTTGCAGACAACAAATTGCTGGCTTTTCCCCCCTAATCAGTATACTATCTTTTGTCTTTGGATGGGGGATTTCAGACCATTGACATTCAGAGTTATAACATACATCTGTGCATGCTTTGCTGTCACCTTGTCCCTTTTTTTGGTACCCATTTTACTCCCTCCTTCCATAGCAGTGTGCTTTATATATGTGTGAGGATTCATTTTTGCCTTCTTTGCACCATTGGGTCAAACACATCTTTGACATTTCTTTCAGTGCTCTGACTTGTGGATAATGTTGCACTATGAGGTGGTTTCATGTTTGTGCTCTGTCGGTGTTGGTCTTTTGGCCAAAGTGTGCTGGAAAGTAATTTTTGGTGCTGTTTTTTTAGATTATTTTTTAAAATGTAGTCTCTACATTTTTCTTGATCTGGGAAAACCCTTTTTTCTCCATCTTTTTTTATGGATAGCTGTTGAGATAGAGGATTTTTGGCTTACCATCATTCTCCTTCAATTTATGGAAGATGCTATTCCATTCTCTCCTCTTCAAGGTTTCTGCTGATAGGTCAGGGCATATTCTTATCCAATTACCCTGATAAGTGATTGATTTTCTTTCCTCTAGCTTCTCTTATGATTTCCACCTTTTTCTCAAAATTGGATATTTTGACTATATGCCTTGGTTTGTTCTTCTTGGGGTTCAGTCTAATTGGAGTCTTCTATGCTGCCTGGATGATTATCTGATTCTCCTTCACTAAATTCAGGAAGGTTTTTTTTTTAATCCAGGAATTCTCTTACTAACTGGGCTGTTGATTTGTTTCATTATGTCTTGCTCTATTAACCCAATTATTCAAATATTGTTTCTATTTATAGCATTACTCATTGTTTTCAGGTTTTCTTCAGTTTCTTTGATTATCTTGTTTGTCTTTCATATTTCTTGAGTTCTATGTGGCTATCTTTGAGGTCACTTATATGATTCTCTGCCTTTTATAGACTGGTGGTAAGGTCTTTTACCGTTTGCTTTGCTTCTGCTGAGTTTTCCCTCAACTTGTATTTCCCTTTGGTATGTGGACAATATGCTATTATTTCATCGTTTTTCTGTATTGATTCTCTCATATCCTGGATGACTCTAAACAACAGTCTGAAAGTTTCTTTCTGTGTCACTTCAACAACTGCTTCTATGTGCACCATTAGATCCAGTTCCTTTTCAGATATTGGATTCTGTTTCTTTTGCTTCCCTATAGCATTTGACGATGTGGGTTTTTGATTGCATGACATTTTGGTGAACTTTGGTGTCATTTTCTTGGGAGTACAGGAGCCCCGAGTTATCTCTCTGGGAGACGAGTAAGAATGATTCTAAGGACTACCTATAGTAAGGTGCACTGTGGGTTTGGGCTGCACCTCTATCTCACTGGTGTTTTACTCTATCCCTAGTCAGAAAGACGTACCTTTTTGGAGTGCAGCTTGGGTGGCCCTGTCATGCAGCCCAGGCAGGGTGGTAGCCAGCCACTATGGTGGTGTTGAGTAGGCAGATTTCATGGGAGCTGCAGCAGCATGGGGGGGCCAGCAGTTGTAAGCCATGGGTGGTGGTGAAGGAAAAGCCACAGGCTGTCAACAGTGGGAGAAAAATCTGTGGGCCTGTGGTGGAAGTGGTGGCAAAAATAATCCACAGTCTGGAGATGTCAGGAGAAAGACCTCTGGCTGGTGATGACTATGGGAGAGGAGGGGAACTGGTTTGGTGGTGTTGGTGGTGTGCAAAAAAATCCCAGGGCTGGTGGCTTTGGTGTTCTTTTAATCCTCATGAAACTGTTTCTACTTATATTTATACTGTTACTCCTGTGATATGGAAGAATAGAATATCCCTCTCAGTGGCTCTCCTGCCTTGATTTCTGTGGAGTCCCTCTGGTGTGTGGTACTTGGCCCCTACCTTTCCAGAACTCCCACAATTTTGCAATATTAACAATATTTCAAACTTATCCATTATTATTAATATACTACACTCAATAGACTATACAATTAATAGATTACAGTGTAGTATAAACAACTTTTATGCATAGTGAAACACACAAAAATAATATTTTTAGATTTATCCAATAATTGCTTTATTTTAGTAGTCTGGAAATGTATGCATACATTTAGAAATAATTTCCAAAGTGGTGTGGCCTATCTCATTGAGATGATTCATTGGGCCACCTGAGTTCTTTGTTGTTTGTCTGTGTGCTTTTCATGGTGACATATGCTGTTTCTTTGCATGTTAAGAAGTATCTAATATTTTAACTATAAAATTAATTGTCATTAAGAATATATCTGTATGGTTAACTATTTGAGATGAGCTTTTCCCTTTTAATCTTTTCAAAGGTCTTGATAGGTATAATTTCTTCATTTCATAATGGATGAAATACTTGTTGTTCGGTGCCCCTGAATCACGTACCACTTATAGCCCCCCTATGGATAGCAACAGAAATTACTTTCCAATCCTGTACAATTGTAATATTTAAACAAATTGTTGCAGCTACAGTGTCAGTTCATCTTGAGAAAGGGACTATATCTTTTTTGCTACTCTGATTTTCCAAGTACGATGGCATTTCCCTGGGATTGGTTTCTCATGATAACTTGTCCAAAGCACTTGAGATGAACTTTCCCATCCTTGATTCTAAGGAGCCTTCTGGCTATACTTTCTCCAAAACAAATTTGTTTGTTCCTCTGCCACTCCATGGTACTTTAAATATTCTTGACCCAGAAAATAATTCACATTCATTAATCTAATATTTAATCTGTATGCTGAGCAAATTTTTCCAGATTTTGGGGTAATTACTCAGCATACAGATGAAATATATATGGTGAAAGATACAATCCTGATACATCTTTTCTGATTATAAGCCATGCAGTATATTTTGGGCCTGCTTAAACCACTTAGTTTTGTACAGATTCTTCATAAGCATAATGAAATGTTGAGGAGATCCCATTCTTTAAAATTTTGTTCATAGTTTGCAATGGGCCACACTTTTGAATGCCTTTGTATAGTCAAAGTAAACATCTTCTGGTAGTCTGTTTTCATCCAAGATCCATCTAACATCAGGCAAAGATAGCCTTCACTCCAAGTCCTCTTCTGAGTCCCACTTGAATTTCCTGAAACTCTTTTTCAATGTACTGGTGCGACTTTTATTGAATGATCTTCAGCAAAATATTACTTACATATTATATTAATGATATTTATTGTTAATATTTTCATTTTATTGGATAACTTAGAATGGGCATAAATATGGTTCTCTTCCAGTCATTTCTTTGCCTAGACTAGTGAATGCTTTCAGCATTACCTAAGTTTGCTGAAACATTTCACTTGGTGTTCTATCAATTCTTGGATCTTTATTTGCTGCTAATGCCTGTGCAGCTTAGTCATTGGTTCTTGATCATATGTTACCTCTTTTTCATACATAGTTTTCATGACCCACATATAGTAGGATCCATGATCCATAGTGTTCATTCTTTGCACCTTGCATCATTAAATATTTTTCCCCAAAGCCTTTAGTATTGTAACTTGGACTTTTTTTCTTCAGTTCTTTCACCTTGACATATGCTGACCATATTCTTCTCTTTTGATTTTCCAACTCCAGGTCTTTGCATTGTTAATCATAATATTTTACTTTGTCTTCATCAGCTGCCCTTTGAAATTTCCTATTCAGCTCTCTTACTACATTATTTACCTAATTTGATTTACCTATTCAATGATAAAGCACACATTTCAGAGTCTCTTGTGACATACGTTTTGTTCTCTGTTTTTCCCCTTTTCTGTATTTTATTGACCTCTTGCTTTCTTCATGTTTGATGTTCTATAAGTCATACTATTACTCATCTAATCTTCATTCATCAGTTTAATGATGCATCATATCTGTACTTAAGATGGTCTCTAAATTCATGTGGGGTATGCTTAAACTTTTATTTTGGCTTTTACAATGCTGATTTATAGTGATCCCTTGTGGCTTTCTGAGATTGTAACTGTTTAAAGGAGTAGAAAACCCAGTCTTTCTCCTGCGGAGATACTTGTGGTTTTGAAGTGCCTATCATGTAGATCACAGCCCAACATAATTGGTATTATTAAGAGATGAAAATATTTACAATATTCAGAGAATGGTAACAGAGTAATTGATTATTTATCTAAAAAATAAAGTTTGTACTTTATACTACACATAAAATTAATTCCATATGGAATAAAATCTTGGATGCAAATAATAATAACTTAATCCTTTGAAAAATGAGCTTTACCTGAGCTAAACATATTAGTTACTCAATATATTTAATCATATCTGAATCCCATTTATTATTATAAAAGTTTAGGTTCTTCATAGAAGATAATGAGATGAGAAAATTTAAACTTCGAAAGAGTAAGGTCTCTACCAATAATTGCATGGAAATCCTGAACAACTGCTTTTGTTCATCAGTGAGGAGTATTTTTGTTATTCAAATCCAACCATCCTAAAAGAGGGAAAACAATTTTCCCAAAGCCAATGACAACCAATTGTTGTGCATGGCTGATGGCCCTGCATCAAAGTTGCACCTGGAGTAAGTCAGGCCTAATCAGAGGGCCATGCATCACCACTTCCCCTCCAACCAAACTAAAGGAAGAGCCATTTGTTTTATTTACAATAAATAGGCAACAGAGAAAAGAGAATATGCATCACACAGCAGGCCATAATGTTGCTTTTTGCTTGAATAAGCATTTAACTATATTTGAAAGCATAGCATGGATAGGCAAGTTTTGTGTTTTGTTTTTGTTTTCTTCATTTTCTCCCTTCCCCACAGTACTTTTAAGTCATTCTCCTGATTTGTAGCCATTTTCTACAGCTGTGTATTGACTATAAAACTGGGGGGGGGGGGTTTAAACATAATATAAAGGTGTTGAAGTCAGCTTAGAGGTACTAAATTCCCCACAGCAGTTTGTAAAGTAGTGAAGAAATAGGTGCTATGGGATATTGATGAAGGTTTGAGGTAGGTGAAAGGAGGTGTTGACATACTGAGACTGTGGTAAACTGAAATAAGATAGCACTGAAACAAACACACAAACAAAAAAATTAGAGAATTCCAAATGAATGGAAAGAATAGAAGTGAAGCAACATATGAACCCAGTCATAATGATATGTGAAAAAATAAATAGCTTGAAAGGGTATGAACTATACATTGCACTCATTTGTTCACCTTCTTTCTTTGGGTACACAGGTTCAGAGAATGGAAAGAGGCATATTTAAATATTTTTGCTTTCTTAATTTAAAAAATGTTTTACAATGAAACCTATGATTGGTTTTCATAACACTGACCCCTCCACCTCCCCCCATCCCTTATGCCTGCCTTTGCCTTTTCATTGCTATTATTGGTGGGGCTCTTTTGAAAAGTGTTTTCAACTTTACATAAGTACCAATTGGCACTTTTAAAATGACAACAGGAAAACGTTATGAAAATATTATAGATATTTAGAATAGTGGTTTTAGTTTATTTTTCTCAGCTCTCTAACATTATTTTTTGCATTACTCCCCACTGCTGCATATTTTTGATGTGAAGAAATTCCAAGTAAAATTTTAACATTCGCATTCTTTGAAATTTTGTTGTTACCAAGTGCCATCAAGATTATTCTGACTCATAGCAAACTTTCACACAACAGAATGAAAGATCACCCAGTCCTGCACCATACTTATATACACAAGTGTTATGTTTGATCTCATTATTGTTGCCACTGCATAGATCTATCAATTCAAGAGTCTTCTTCTCTTTTGCAGATCCACTCCTTAACCATCATGCTGTTCCTTTGCCAGGGACTGGTTTCTCCTAATAACATATCCAAAGTAAGTAACACCAAGTCTTACCATTTTCTCTTCTTAAATATTCCCTCTGATTGTGATCCAAGGCAGTGAATAGCCTTTCTATCAGACAGAGAGAACTATAAAATCAATATAGGTTTACCTGTCCTGTGTTTCATAAACAGGAGCTTAGACAAAACAAAACAAGAAACAAACAAAAACAACAATAACTAACCAAACAAAGAAAAACAACGAAAAGAAAGCAGAAAATATTAAAAATTGAATCCAATTTTAAATGGGTCAAAGGGAGATCAAAATTTAATCAGAAAATTTTAATCAAATTTTGTTCTAATTTGTGATTTTTTTAAATAAAAAAATTTGAATCACCCTTTGAACCCATATTAAAGTTGTTTCCATTTTTAATGTTTTCCATTCTTTTTTATTGAGGTTTTTCTCTATTTTGTTTAGTCATTATTGTTGTTTTTGTTTGTTTCTTGTTTGTGTTTCATATTATTTAATTTATATGAAATCCAGGATAGGTAAACCTATACAAACAGTAACTAGAATAATAATTACCTAGGGGCAGGCAGGTGAGGTTGGGGTGGGGGTGAGTGACTAATGAGTACAAGAAAGAAAATAAAATGTTCTCAAATTAATTGTGGTGATGATTGTACAGCTCTTCTTAATATGATTGAACTATTGAATTGTATGGTATGTCTATTATATACCAATAAAATTATTCAAAAAGAGCACTCTGAATGTACTTCCTCCAAGACAAATTTGCTTTTTCTTCTGGAAGTCCATATTACATTCAAAGCTCTTTACCAACACTGTAAGTCAAGGGCAAAAATTATTCTCCAATCTTTGCATTCATTGCCCAGCATTCACACGCATGAGACAATGGATGGTACCATTGCTTGGGTGAGGCGTACCTTAAACCTCAGTGACATCTTTGTTCTTTAAAGAGGTCTTGTGCTTCAAACTTGCCCAATGAAATAACTTGGTTTCTTGAGTACTGTTTTCATGAGTGTTAATTTGGGATCCAAGTAATGGAAATCACCTTTAATATTTTTTTATTAATTGGGATTAACACATATATAAAACCATTCCATAGTTCAATCATGTCCAGCAGAAGTTCACATATGTTACCACAATCAGTTTCCAAACATTTTTTTTCTATATGGACCCCTTGACGTCATCGCCCCTTCACCCAGCCACCACCTCCATATCCCCCTCCCCACAAATCCTTATTCCACTTGCTGACTCTATAGGTTCATCAGTATTGCTTTTAAAAAATCATTGTCTTGCTTATTTGTCCTTTTTTGAGGATTTTTTTTTCTTACATTAAATTGCAATCCAGACTATAGTTTCAAATGTTCAGCTGTAAGTGCATCAGATCCTCTTGGCTTTCAGCAGGCAAGATTGTGTCACCTGAATATGATAGGATGCTAATGCAAATTCTCCAATCCTGAAGTCATCTTCTTATTCTTATAGCCCACCATCTCCAATTATTGGCTTAACATGTAGGCTTTTTATCTATTGTGAAAATATTCTTGATTTTAATGTATTCAGTGTCTCTTTTTATTCTGTTCAGAAAACTGCCTTTTGGTTTACATACAGCTTCTGGACAATTGAACGTTCTGGAATCCCCATTGTTCACAATGTTACCCATACTTTGTTAGGACCCATGCAGTCCAATAGTCAATAAGATATAAAGAAACATCTGTCTGGTAACTTTCTACTTTTAATCAAATTTCACCTGCAATGTAATGATTAATGATATCACTTCTGCCACATTCTTTTCTGAATCCAGCTTGAGTTTCTGGCAGCAACCTGTCACTGTACTGCTGAGTGATCTTCAGTAAATGTGATTTCAGTGATATTCTTCAATAATTTATGTGTTCTATTGGTACCTCTCTTCGGTATGAGTAAAAATGGATGGATCTCTTCCAGTTGGTTGACCTAGTAATTGTCCATTAAATATATTATCATGGACTAGTAAGTATTGTTATTGCTGCATCAGTTTACTGAATTATTTCAATTGGTGTCCTGTCAATTTCTGTATCCCTGCTTCTGGCTAATGCCTTCAGTAAAGAGCGGATGCCTTTCTTCAGTGCCATTAATTCATGGTGATATGCTATCTATTGATCTATCACAATCACTGATTTTTCCCCATCATCTTTTGATGTTTTCTGCATCATTTAATGTTCTACTCATGTTGTTTGTTGTTGTTAGGTGCCATTAAGTCAGTTCCAACCCATAGTGACCCTACACACAACAGAATGAGACACCACACAGTCCTGTGCCATCCTCTCAATTGTTCCCATGCCTGAGGCCATTGTTGCAGTCATGGTGTTAGTCCATCTTATTGAGGGACTTCCTCTTTTTCTCTGCCCCTACTCTTTACCAAGCATGGTGTTCTTCTTCAGAGATTGGTCTCTTTTGACAGTATCTCCAAGGTATATAAGACAAAGTCTTTCCGTTGCTGCAATCTGAAATCACTGTGTCTGTGCTTCTTCTGAAACAGATTCATTTATACTTTTAGCAGTCCAAAATACTTTCAATATTTTTCTCCAGCTCCACAATTAAAATGAATCATTTTTTCTGTCTTCCTCATTTAATATACAACTTTCACAAGTATATGAGGCAATGGAAAATATCATAGCTTGGGTCAGGTACACCTTAATCCTCAAAGCTTTTCGATACTTCAAAAAGGTCTTATGCAGCAGTTTTAGCTAATGCAAAATATATATTTAACCTCTTACTTGTTGCTTCCTTGATCATTAATTGTGTGGATCCAAGCAAAACAAAATCCTTGACAACTTCAACCTTTTCTACATTTGTCATTATGTTTCCTTTGATCCAAGGTGTGAGGATTTTGGTCTTCTTTACATTGAATTGCAATCCATACTGAAGGCTGCAATCATTGATCTTCATCAGCAAATGCCACAAGTATTCCTCACGTTCAGAAAGCAATTTGTGTCATATGGATATTGCTGATTGTTAATGAACTTTCCTCCAATTCTGATGCTACAATCTTCTGCATATAATCAATTTGCTCAGAGTAAAATTTAATAAATATTATAAGAGGATAAAACCATGCCACACACCTTTCCTGATTTTAAACCATGCAATATTCCAGAGTTCCATTTGCACATTCACTTCTTGATCCATGTACAAATTTCACATGAACACAATCAAGTATTCTGGAATTCCAATTCTTCTCAAAGTTATCCATAGTGTATAAAGGTCCACATAGTTAATTCCTGAGCATAGTCAACAAAACATGAGTAACTTTCTGGTGTTCTCTGCTTTCAGCCAAGATCCATCTGACATCAGCAATAGTATCCCTTGCTCCATGTCCTCTTCTAAATATGGACTGAACCTCTGGCAGTTCTTTATCAGTGTACAGCTGCAACCATCATTGGGTGATCTTCAGCAAAATTTTGCTTTCTTTTGAGATCAATAATACTGTTCTATAATTTGAAAATTCTGTTGGGTCACCTTTTCTTGAAATGGACACCATATGGATCTCTTCCAGTTATTTAGCCAAGTAACTGTCATACAAGCCTCCTGGTATAGACAAGTGAGTTCTTTTCAGTGGTATTTTTGCTTATATGCTATCGGTTGAATATTGACTAGGTCTTTTGTGTAAAGTGATTCTGTGTATTTTTTTCTCTTCTCTTGATGTTTCCTGTATCAATCAATATTTTGCCAAACAGAATATTGCAACTCAAAGCTTTTCTCCCATTTGTTTCAGCTACTGTATCATTAAAATGAAGTTTCAGAGTCTCTTCTGATACCTGCTTTGATTTTTTCTTTCCTATATTTTTAATGACTGTTTTATTAATGATGTTCTTGATGTCATCACACAGCTCATCAGTTCTTCTGTCATTGGTGTTTACTGCCGCATTTCTTATGGACTTAACTCATCAAATTAAGTGCTCACCTTCCACTGCTCACCTTCCAAAGTGCTCTCCTTCCAAATTAAGTGCTCCACTGCCATTCCACTGCTTTCATGAGGTTTTCAGTAATTAACTCTTCAGAAGTTAACTGACTCTTTCTTCCTAGTTTGTTTCTAACCTGAAAGTTCTACAGAAACCAGTTTAACATAAGTGAACTTCTTGGTGTTTGAAGTACATGTGGAATAATGCGAAGCATCAGAGCAACATGCAAGCCGCCTGAGTTAGTTAGTTGTGCCAACCTGGCCGATAATCACATGTGGGACTAATTGATAGGCAGAGGGATAAATGGGTGGTGACCCTCGCCTTTCTAGTTCTTCAGTCCCTTGCTTTGTGATGGTCGCAACAGGGTGCAGCTGCCTTAGCAGTTCCCTGCTTCAGCTTGCAAGATTGACTTCCTACAAGACATCCCCAAGGAGAAACCACATGGACCTAACCCGATGCAGCCCTGGGTGCTGGAGCAGCTGTGTGGAGACCCCTGCTAGTGCTGAGATGCTTATTCATTCACTGACTCATCATTCCTCCTGCAGTCGGCATCATTGCCTCTGTTTTGTGAGGTGGAGGACTTTGGGGACTGGTATTGGGTTAATGGGTTAATGTTGGACTTGTGG
>NW_022107407.1:5446547-5447399 GCF_000313985.2 Echinops telfairi
TCTCCCCCAGGTCTCTTGATCTCCGTAAACACGCCCTCTCAGGCAATGAGGGGCAAAGCCAGTCAGTTTTGTTTGGTCGGTCGTCGTGGCAACGCCCTCAGCCAATGAGCGCCCTGGAGAGGCTCTGACATCACAGAGCCCCTCTCCCATAGCAACTGGCAGCAGGAGTAGGGAAGCCAGAGGCGCCAAAATGCCTCACTGGAGCGGGACAACGCTCTTATACGTTGTTTCCAAAGCTTTCCCAACTGACCTGTGGCTCCTGGAAATGCAACCCACTGTGCTCAGCACTGATGGATGATGGTACCCACGTAGGGCAATGAATTTACCGTGGACACCCCCATTCAGTGGTTCATTCTACTCTTTCTCCCCTGTCTCCATTACCTGGTCCTTTGGATGTCTCACTAAAAAGCTGACCAAGCTAATATGGCTCTCTTTAGGTGTTGGTGGAAACGTGAGTTTTCCTACCACCCTCTGACAAATTGCCTTATTGATTCTTGAAGGCAATCCACTTCTTGGCTACTGCCAGAGAATTGTCTGTTCCTCTGACGGCCCAGAAAGTATTTTCCAAGGAAACAAGGCTCCCAGAAATCCATGCAGTAATAACGGAAGTGCTTTGACAAGCCGCTGCTACCTTGGAAGCCCTTAGGCTTCTTTACAGGGGAGGAGGGCAGACAGCTGCTTGGCCACCTGACTGGAAAACATCCATATCTGTACCCATCCCAAGAAACGTTGCCCAACGGAATGCTCAGAGGATAGTACAGTACCATGAATATCACATGCAAGTACAATGTTGCTGAGGACCCCACAAACATGGCTGCATGCTGTGCATTGGCAGAGAGCCTCCAGGTGTTC
>NW_022107407.1:5450499-5486585 GCF_000313985.2 Echinops telfairi
GGACGCCTGGACTGTGGGGTATTGATGACATTTGTCTTCAGCTCAGGGTACTATCATAGCTCCATGTGTCTTGTCAGCGGCAATGTTTCCCAGGGAGTGAGTGTGTTTCCTGTCTCCAGCAAGCTATTTATCTCCTTAGCACTTCCAAATGAGGTCATCAAGCTGTAACCTGATTGACAGGCTAAACTCCACCCCTTGACTCTTAAGTCTCAAATTGACAACAGATTATGTAACTGCCACACCCTGAGTTCCTCAGCCTGGTTTCTTTAGTTTGATTGCAGCTTACTTGACTGATGGCATGACTATAACATATCTATCTATCTCACCAATTCTCCTATAGTATTTGCAGCTCTTGGCCTTCAAGTTTCTTAGAGCCTACATTCTGGTCTCTAGTGGGTTCAAATTCTTTTAGATCCTCCTCTTTCTTATCATTTAAAGAATTTTCACCTTTCATTTAATCCTTCATACCATCAAGGTCAGGCTCCAATTTCATTTACTCTCCCCTCAGAATGCTCCCATTTTCTCAGGTAGAGTCACTTTCTTCATCTTGTCTATTCTTGTCTTTTTATATTTAACATAATTTACCTTAATCCCTTCTTGTCTGATTATAGTTAATTTAATCCATACTAAATCTCTTTGCACCAAGCATATTATTCTTAGAACAAACACACTTCTAGTTAAAAGTGTGATTCCATCTAGCTGCTGTGATGCATACATGGATTTTTGTATTGCTTCTAACAGGAAAATGTTTACTGATATTATGGCATTCCTCCCTTATCCATGACTGTTCAGGGAATATGTTCTTTGTGTTAATATTGTCTCATGTCCTAAGTCCTTCTAAGTCTCAATTTTCAGTCACTTTGTAGCATGTATGTTCTGTCTGCTCATTCTTTGCCTGTTATCTCACTCTGGCCTCCAGTCCTTAGACATAATGCTATAACTCTTCATTGGAAAAAATAAATTTATTATTTTCTCATTGTATTTTAGTAGTAAGTTAGTCTGCTCACCCCGTCCTTAAAGTTTCTGAATGTTATCCTTGGTACAAAGGCTCATCTTACCTGCGTCCAAAAAAGGACTTACTCAGTAAGAATTTACCTACCCTTCCTTAGCGCTTAAGTCAGTTACAGACAACAAGCAGACCAGAAACAGTCTCAGAGGGGAGAACTCTCAAGATCCTTAAATCATTATGGCAGGGTATCTGGAATCCAAATTTGTAGTTATTTGTGTACTAACACTTTTATTCTCCATCAAAATTAATATTCTATGAGTATTCTCCTATCTCTGACCTTGGGATTTGTACTTGATCTCCCCAATATTGGAGCCTTTAATATCTTTAATATCTCTGTGAAAAAAGCTTGACTCTAGTGCCACAACCAACTTTATTACTTCACAAATCTCCCTGTTCCCAATATAGTTTTGTTGTGCCATAGAGTAGATTTAGACTCATAGTAATCCTACATGACAGAACTATGCCAGAGTGTTCTAGTTTTTATTCCTTACATGAGCAAATGACCAGGCTTTTATCCCCAAGAGCTGTTAGGTAGGTTCAAACTACCAATATCGGCTTATAAGCCAAGTTCTTAATTGTGTCACCAGGATTTCTCGATCCAACTCTGAATGTAGCCTAAGTTTAACCTCTGAAACTGTGAATCCTGCCATAGTGATTAACATACTAATCATGGATACATGATCATACATGGATCATTGGTGCTTTAAAGTAATGGTATTTTCTAGAGGGCAACAATTGGAATTATTCTGACCCCAATGCCTTGGTAGCGCAGGACTCTTTAAATTCAAAGTGACCTTCAAAGGAAATTGTTATAATTTCTAGTACATCTGGTTTAAGCTGATGCTTTATAGTTTTGATTCCATTGGACAGATGAAATCTCACTAATGCATACTGGCAGGCTGGCCAGACTGACTTTAAGATGAAGGAACAGTCACCCATATGGTATTATTTAAGGGGCATTGAAAAGAATCCTTGGCTCTCATTGTTTTATTCTTGCTCTGCATGTCCGTAATGCTTTTGTGTTTCCTAACTGATCTCTAAAGTTCCACCATGAAAGCTTTTACCCTTAAAATACTCAAAATTTCATTTCCATTTAGATGTATGTATGACACAGTGTTTTCTGCTTACTTTAACATAACAAAAATAAAGAACCTATAGATATTTCATTTATTTATTTACTCATTCTCCCTTTTCCACATGGATTTGATGAAGATACAATATACTGTAATAAGATAAAATAATTGCATTTAACAATATGGGAAGTGATGATGAAAGTAGGAAAGACAAAAACTAATATATAATATTGACACCAACAAAATCCTTTGGGTATTGCAATTTTATTTTTAAATATTACACAAAGATAAAGAAGCCCTGGTGGCCCTGTGGTTTAAACTTTGGGCTACAAGGAAAGGTCAGCAATTCAAAATCACTAACCTTTCCATGGACAAGAGATGAAACTGTCTGCTCCCATAAAGATTTACAGTCTCAGAAATTCTACATAGAATCACTATGAGTCAAGTTAATGTAGTATGTTTGGTTTTTGGGTTTTGGCACAGAAAGATAAAAAGGATAATGGAGTTTTGACATATCTAAATAAAAAACCTTCAAATTAAAAACGTGTTGTCATCAAGTTGATTTCTACTCATAGTCACCATTTTAGGACAGAGTAACACTGTCCAATGGATATCCAAGTCACTGGATTTGTTTCTCTAGTCAACCCAACTTACCACATTATGGTACCTTGGATGTGGGTACCAGACATTTGTACCAGAGAAACAAATTTGAAGATGGACATTGGATACTCATCTGACCTCTGCCTCATGGGAGTCTTTCTTATTTGGCTAGCCAGAGGTCAGATATGACCATGCAGTTAACTGGGCTATTTTCTGGAAATAACGTGGGCAGTTAAAGTTTTTATTATTTTCTTTGGTTATTCCTGTTTGAAATTATGGAAATGAATGTGATCAATGTAAATTTTGAGCTGAGGAGGTACAATTGCCCCTTGAATCTCTCTCTGGCAGAGGCCATGATGCCAAGTAAAAATGGTTGATGGCCTGGCCCTGGCTTGAGGCATACAGAGACCCAAGGCCATCTTGCATATGAATGGGATAGTTTAGATAAGAAAGGTTTGAATTTGACTGCTTTAAGAATTTAATTTAGGATCTGGCTGTATAAGGTTTGCACTGATTTCATTTACTTACTGTTATTGATATAATGATTTAAATAATATTTTCATCCTTCATATTGGGAAGGATGAAAATAGAGAGTTTGTAAGCTCACTGTGGTCAGCCATTAAATTGAAACTTTAAATGGGCATGGAACATACCTGAAAAGAAGGCTCTGAAAAGATAAGCCCCACCCTCTGCTCTGAATGCTCAGGACATTTGAATTTGAAGAGACTTGCCTTTGGGGACTGTTGACAGACTGGAAAAAAAAATAAAAGAACTAGCTGGAAAAATTTGGAAACCAGGAAGAAGCTCTTCCGCTCTAGTACTGAACATTAAAGGGCGCCTACAGGCAGCCTGAAATGCTTGCTAAGTGACCACCTGAATACACTTGTCGAGAGGAAGTGGGAGAAAGGGAGCAATAAACAGGAGTTGAGTCTGACCAGTGTTATCTGTGGACCTGGTCCACAGGGACTAGAGGAGAAGAGAGAGTGGGCTGGCTAGTTTGAAGTTTAAAAAGTTGGGTGGAACATAACCTAGCCCAAGGTGGTTAGATTTGTTGAGAATTTGTTACAGGGCCTATAGTCAAAAGGTGAGGTGGCCTATGGGCATTCTGGTGTGGCTAATTAAGACAGCAGCCCATATTGAGTTAACTAGAACCTGACCAGATGAAGGTAAGATTTTTGAGCTTGTGAATTGGTGCACATTTCTGCCTGTCCCTATTTGACTTTTCTTATGGATACAGACTCATAGAGTTCCAACTGGAATGAACATTCTTCACACTAAAGAATATGATTGTCTCCTTAGAGCACTGGGTTGATGTAAGTAGGCAGTGTAGAAATTGGATACTCAAAATGGGGAATATAAAGGCATGAAATGGTTGGCTTACAAAGTTTCATGGCTAGGGGAATATGTTGATAGAACTATAATCTTAAAGTGTATGTGTTCACATAACTGAAATTGTTAGATATAGAATAATTTTGTTTTGTTCAGTTATAGAATACAATGTTTAAATGAGGCTGTCACATTTTGAGTTGTATGGATTTTAGTTTTATCCTGTTTGGCACAAGTATGATTTTACTATTGTCTTTGTTTTTAAAATTATATATGGCTAAAGAGTTACGTAAAGGTGTCAATTGTCAAGGGTGGAAGCTACATAATTTCATGTCAACTTGATAAATAGAATGTAGTGGGGTCTAGCCTGTCCATCAGGTCACACAGCCTGATGATGACTCCTGGTGAGTGTTCCCTTACCATAAGGAAAATCCTGGGAACTTTCTCTCTCTGCTTTACCTTCCTATTGATGAGCCTCTTAGAGTCAAGCTGATGGCAGCCAGGGCCCCAAAGATGTGTCCACCACCATTGGATCTACAAGATTTTGAACCCACTGGCCTGTGCTATTTCTGCATTCTGCTTCATTGTGTGTGGCAGCATGAGGCTGAAGAGGAATTTATGGGCTAGAATAGGACTTATGGAGTAGTTTTGGAGTCATGAACTTTATCTGGACTGGGTTGGGATGTTTGCTTCATATATAGTTATTTCTTGATATAAAGCTCTTTCTTATATATATATATACATATATATGAGTATCACTGGTTTGTTTTTCGAGTTAACCCAACTTAACACAAGACTACAAATCTTTATGGTAACAGACTGCCTCTTCTTTCTTCTATGCAGTGTTGGTGTGTTCCAACTACCAACCTGTCCATCAGCAACTCAATGCTTGGAGGTTGTGAGAGCTTAAGTAGTTTGCCTAAAGTCCTATATTTAGTAAATAGAAGAACCAAAATTGAAGATACTGATGGTGCAGAAATTAAAGTAATTAGCTGCTGACTCAAAGGCCAGAATTTCAAAGGCATCAGTCACTCCATAAGAGAAAGATGTAGCAGTGTGCTTTTGTAAAGAATTAAAGTCTTAGGAACCCTATGTGGATGTTCTATGTCTGCGTGGGCCACTCGGAGTCAGAATTGACTTGAAGATGAAGGATTTTGGTTTTGGTTTCATAGTCAATATCAAAGGAGTTTAAGTTAAATTCTTGGATTCTAATTGAAAATCAATCAGTCTCCTCCCCACTTGCAGCCAGTCCTGGGGCTTTGGGGTTTGGCTCAAGGGGAGTCCCTCTGGGTCATGGGGATACAGTGAATGGTATGACCCTTTGCTGGGCATGCCTACACAGTAGGTATGCTGGGCCCCTCTAGGGTTCCCTGTATGGGCTCCAATAAATTTTTCACCTTTTGTTAAAAAAAAAAGGTAAATCAGTCTAACCTATCAGCTACTCCATGGAAGAACAATGCGGCAGTGTGCTTCAATAAAAGATCAAAGTCTTGGAACTCTATGAAGTAGTTCTCCTCTATCTTATATAGTTGATTCCATGCCACCGAGTTAGCTCCAACTCATGGTGACCCCACATTGGTGTCTGAGACTGTAAGTCTTTCCAGGAGCAGATAGCCCACTCATTCTCCATGGAACAGCTGGTGGTTGGTTTATCAGTCCAATGCTTTCCAGACAGCATCAAAGAATTGGAAAGAATTGACTCAGTGGCAACAGATTTTTTATTTTATTTTATTTTGAGGGGAGTTAAAACATATATTTAAACCTATGTTGGTCTACCTCCAAAATTCTTCTTGACTAAGCCTACTTGCTCTTAAGATGCAGATGTTAAGCACACTTGCTTTCAAAATGCATAAGTTATCATTACTTAACACAGACATTGGATATAGATATTTAAAAATGGAGGGGAACTAGGGTTAGGAGATATTTTTAGTTTATGTTTCTGGGGCGAAAAAAACACAACAAAAATCCCCAATTTTCCTTAGACAGGTAAGGCTTCGGAATTAATCTTGCTTCAACACACACACACACACACACACACACACACACTCATCACTTGGCCAATGGAGGATGTAGGTGTATTAAATTCCTATCTGAGTACAGTTTATAATGTTGCAACATTACTTACATTTATGCTGTTTGACACCCCCCCCATGCCTCATTTAAATGCTAACAGATTGATTGGCATTGTGAATGTCTTTGATATGCAATCATAAAAGGGTGTGACTTTTGAAAATATGGTGTATAATACTGCTGTTACTCAGATTAATTTCACGGTAGCTTTTGATTGACAATAAGCACTTGTGCAAAAAGTGATATTTGTTGAAAATTGCATGTGGGGGAGGGGGAGAACTTCCATGTGCTATGTTGTTATTTAGATTATATTGGAGAACGTTTGCCTCATTATATAAGTACTCTATAGAAAGAAAGAAAGAATCAGGTTTCCAGCCAAATCCTCCTTCAAATGATTTTTTTTTTCCTATCAGCAAAGCAATTCCTATTTTTTTGCATTAAGTTTTCAGTAATGAAATTTGTGATTCAGAACAGAAAAGAATACAGCTATCATACTCTGCTAGAGAGTATATTTATTTTAATGTTAAAACACTATCATGGCCTATGCTAGTGTGTACCAGCACATGGATCAAAACACCATGTACCCTCATTCTCATTGTCTTTTATGATTTCAGGTTGCAGAATTCTTTAGACAGGATTTTCTGGCATAAAGAACTAGGAAGTGACACCATTTTCATTGGCAAATTTCAGCAAAATGTTTGTTGTCCTTGAGGGCTACCTGACAGAATGGGACACCCAGTTTTATTGTCCACTTGATATCCCTGGCTCCACAATGATCAATGAGGCTGGTGTGGGCACAGGTCACCAATCTGCAGACTTGAGTCACTTGAATCATGTCAGTGAGTTCAGGTTTTATACCCAGACTTAAATATTCTTTGTATATATGTGTGCATACACACATAGTCTTTGTATATAAAGAGATAATTTAAAAATTTTTATTTTATTTTATTGAAGGCTCTTACAGCTCTTATCACAATCCATACATATTTCCATTTTTCAAACACATCTTTGCCTATGTTGTCATCATCTTTTTCAAAACATTTTATTTCTATTCGAGCCCCTGGTATCAGCTCCTCCTGTTTCCCTATCCCTCCGGGAACTTCACTCCGGCCCTCATACCCCCAAACTATCTATAAATTATTTTTTTTCATGTTTTACACTGACTGCTGTCTAATTTCACCCAACCTTCTGTTGTCTATCCCCCTGGGATGTGGGTCACATGTCGATAATTGTGATCTGTTTCCCTACTCCCAACCTTACCCTCCTAATATCGGTGATGCCCTTATTGGTCCTGAGGGGTTTATCTGTTCTGTATTTCCCATGTTTCTAGCTCTTATCTATATCATTGTTAAGATAAAATTGGGGTCATGGGAGTGGGCTGGGGGGAGGAAGCATTAAAGAACTAGAGGAAGGTTGTGTGTTTCATCAGTGTTATACTGCTCCCTGCCTGGCTCTTCTCATCCTTGTGACTGTTCTGATGGAGGGAGGGGTGTCTGATTGACTGTTGATGGGCTTTGGTTCTCCACTCTACCCCCACCCCCCATTCCCATTGATATGCTTTTTGTTTGTTTTGTTTGGGGTCTATGATGCCTGATACCTGATCCCTTTGACACCTCATGATCACACAGGCTGGCTTGCTCCTTCCATGTGGGCTTTGTTGCTTCTTAGGTAGATGGCCACTTATTTATCTTCAAGCCTTTAAGACCCCACGTACTATATTTTTTGATAGTCGGGCACCATCAGCTTTATGCACCACATTTTCTTATGCTCCCATTTTGTCTTCAGCGATTGTGTCAGAGAAGGTGAACACCACAGAGGGCCATGTAAGTAGAACAAATTGTTTTTGCTTTGAGGGAGTACTTTAGTGGGGGCCCAATGTCCATCTGCTACCACATAGTTTATAAATAAATATATGTACATATCTCTATTCCCCTGTCATTGTATGTAATGTATTTACATATATATGTCCCTGTGTATAGACCTCTACATTGTCCTGTGCCTTCCAGTTCTTTATTTCATTTTACTTTACTCCATTCCCATTACCATGTTTGGTCTTCATTTGAGTTTTAGTAATTCCTCTAGACTACATTGCCCTTGATCAAACCATCACAAGCATCCTATGCCTGCCTTACCATCAATTTTCGGTCACTTATTCTTCCCATGTCCCTAAGTTTGTTGGCATCACCCTTTTTTTCCTCCATCTTCCTCTCCCCTGTTCCCCCCCCAACCTGGAACTGCCAGTCCCATTGTGCTCTCCTTCAAATTGTTCATTCCACCTATTTTGTCCAGACAGACATTCATAGACAATAATACATGCAAAAAAAGTAGAGCAAAACATTAAAAAGAGACAAAAATATATATACAACAGCTAATAGAATAAAACAAAAACAATAAATAAAGGGAAAAAACAACAGCAAGAACTGAAGAGCCCTCAAGCTGTTCCAGGTCTATCTGTTGACCTTTATGTGTGTTTTCCAATGGAGTCCACTGGGGTGCCACACCCTGGCCCCCAGGTCCACCTTTGGCATTCCTCGGGGACTTCCTTGCCTTCCTCCCCTTGTTGCTTCACTGTAAATCATTAGTGCAGTGGGGTCATATCAGGCACATTTCCCACACCATGTCCCCAGTGCTGTCCCCCTTACCACTATATGTCAGTGAGGGATATGTTGTCCTGTCTCATGATGGGACTGGCATTGCGATCCCCTCTTTGCCTTGGCTGCTCTGAGCCAGAATATTGTCCTCGGGGCCTGATGTGCTGGGGTGTGTTCCATTCTTTCATTCCCTCTTCATTTGCTCCTTTTCAGACACACACCCCTTCTTGAGCTGCAGCTTCAGTGCTGTCATCTGAAGTACATTCCTCTGAGGTGGGGGTCGGGGAGTGTTCACACAGTTGGTATTGGGGGCTGGTCCCTCTGACCTCTCTATTGGATCCCTGGATCATGCCTGTATGTTGCATTCACATCTTGACACACTGGGTTGAGGTGTGGTCCCTCTCTCCCTCTCCTGTAGAGACATAAACAACACTCTCCACTTGAGTGGGTTTGTGCCCTGTTCCCCCGCCACCCATGTCTCTTTCTCTCGCTCTCTTTTTCTCTTCCTCCTTATTATTTGGCTACCTTATGTATCCCTGGGTTGGGTTTGGCACCTGTCATAGTACCTGAACATCACCCTGGGAGTGTATGTATTTAGAAGCTTTGCCCCTTTTTGCTTTCACTCTTTCTCTCTCTTTTTTTTGCCTACCTCAGTGGACTCATGCTGTACTTGTCCTTTTGTGCTTGGCTTACTTCGCTCAGGATACTTTCCTCCAATTCTTCCCATGGGGCCCTGTGTTTCATGTGTTCATCACAGCTTTTAAGGGATTGGAGTACTCCATTGTATGCATGCAACACAGTTTTTTAATCCATTCATCTGTTGATAGATATTTGGGTTGTTTCCAACTCCTTGCAATTGTGAACTGTGCCAAGATGAATATTGGAGTATAAATGTCTGGCTGTGGTTTGTTTCTTGTCTCTTCTGCGTATGTGCCCATTAGAGAGATAGCTGGGTCGTATGGTAACTCAATTTCCACCAATTTTAGATTTCACCAAATCAATTTCCATAATGGCTGTACATACCTACAGGTCCAACCAGCAGTGGACGAGAGTTCTTATCTCTCCATAGTTCCTTCAACACGTGTTACTTTCTGATATTTTCAATTGGGTTATATTTGAGAGTGATAGGTGGTATCTCGTGGTTGTTTTAATTTGCATTTCCCTTATGGCTAGCGATCTGGAACATATTCTCATATCTTTATTGGCCATTTGGATTTCTGCCCTTGAGAAACTTCTATTCAGGGCCTTTGCATACCTCCTCAGTGGAGAATTTTTTTTTTCTTGTTGTAAGTTAGCAGAGTATTGTAGATTTTAATAATGAGACATTTGTCTGATGTGCCATTGCTAAATATGTCTTCCCAGTCCATGGTCTCTCTTATTACTTTCTTGGCAACTTCTTTCAATGTATACACGCATTTTATCTTCAGTCTATCCCACATGTTAATTTGTGTCTCCTCATTGTTTGTGTCCTTCCCTATCTCTCATAGCCTATATATTCCCTGAATCAAAGTTCTCAGGTTTGTCTCAATTCCCTTGTTGATGGCCCTAATAAGTTGAGAGGTCTGTGATCCACCTTGAATTTATTCTTGTGCATGGAGTGAGGTAAGGGTCTTGCTTCATTTTTCTGCAGGTAGATAACCATTTTCTCCAGCAACCCTGATATTTTTTGGGTCTTTGTCAAAGATCAGTTGTCTGTACGCTGTTGGTTTTATTTCTGAGTTTTCAATCCTTCTACTTTGCTCTAAGTAATTATACCAATATAATTATACCAATACCACACTGTTTTGACCACAGTGGCTGTATAATAGGTGCTAAGGTCAGGTAAAGAAAATCCTCCAACTTTGTCCTTCTTCTTGTGGAGTTCTCTGCTAATTCTGCCTTTCTTCCCTCTCCATATGAAGTTGGTAATCAGTTTTGCCAATTTTTGAAGAAAGATAATAGTATTCATATCAGAATAGCATTGAACTTACATAGTGACTTGGGCAGAACTGTCATCTTTATATATTGAGTCTTCTGATCAATGAACATGAGATATCTATCCTTCCATTTGTTAAGGTCACTCGTGGTTTCTTTTAATAGTGTTCTTTAGATTTCCTCCTACTGATCTTTTGGATTTTTTTAGTCAGGTATATCCCTAGGTAGTTCAATTTGTGCTTGTTTATTGTGAAGGAAACAAACATTTTGATCCCCGCTTCCGTGGTCTTGTCCTAGGCATAAAGCAGTCCAATAGACTTTGGTTTGTTGACCTTATATCCTGCCTGACACTGCCATATTTATCTATACCTTCTAGCAATCCCCTTGTGGAATTTTTGGAATTTTCCATATATACAATCATTTCATCTGCTAATACTGAGTTTCACCTCTTCCTTCCCTAGTCGAATACCTTTGATGTCTTTTCTTTGCCTCAATACTGTTAGCTAGGACCTCCTGAAGGATGTTAAATATGAGTGGGTACAAGGAGCATCCTTATCTGGTCCCCTTTTGAGAGGAATTGTTTTCATCTTTTCTCCATTGACTACCACATTGGCTGTTGTTTTACATATATAGTTTGCATTCTATTGAGGCATTTCCTTTCATTTCTATCTTCTTGAGTGTCTTCAACAAAAATCAGTGTTGGGTGTTGTCGAGTGCTTTGTCTACGTCTATTGATATTATCATGTGGTTATTATAATTTTTCATTTCAATGTGATGAATAATACTAATGGTCTTTCATATGTTGACCCATCCCTGCATCCCTGGTATGAATCCCACTTGGTCATGGTGAATTATTTGTTTTATACACTTTTGTGTTCTGTTGGCCAGTATTTTGTTAAGGATTTTTGTATCAATGTTCGTTAGGGAAATTGGTCTGTAGTTCTCGATTCTTGTGGTATCCTTGCCTGGTTTAGGTATGAGAGGTATACTAGCTTCATAGAAAGAGTTCAGGAGCTTGCCATCTTTTTCTATGTTCTGGAAGAGTTTGTGTAGGATTGGTGTCATTTCTTCCTTGAATGCTTGGTAGAATTCTCCTGTGAAGCCATCTGCTCTGGTGATTTTTTTGTTGATAATCCCTTGGTAAACATCTATTTCTTCTATTAATATGGGTCTGTTGAGATTCTTGAAGTCCACTGAAGATAGTCTAGGGAGGGATTGTTTTACCAAGGATTTGTCCATGTCTTCCAAGTTGTTTAATTTATTGGAGTACATTTTTTCATAGTACTATGTAAGTATCCTTATGATTTTATTAGGGCCTATTGTAATATCCCCTGTTTCATTCTTCATCCATGCTATTGAGATTTATTCCTTCCTTTCTTTGGTTAGGTTATTCTTTCGAAGAACCAACTTTTAGCAGCACTGATTTTTCCCAGAGTTTTCTTATTTTCCCTCTCCTGAGCTTGGCGTTCATTTTTATTATTTCTTTTCTTTCCTTATCAGTAGGATTTTCCTGTTGACTCTGCTCTAGTTGCTGTAAATTTTGTGACAGCATATTAATCTCTCTTCCTTTTGCATGTATTGCTATCAATCTTCCTCTAATAACTGCCTTTGCTGTGTCCCATATGTATTGTTCTCATTCTCGTTGGTTTCTAGAAATTTCCTAATTTCATCCCTCACCTGGGACAGTACACGCTCCTTTCTCAATAGAGAGGTTATTAATCCTCCAATTGTGTAAAAATCTGTGTAAAAACCAACCACCAATGTGGTAGTCAATGGAGAGAAGATGAAAAAAAAAATCCCTCTGAAAAAGGGGACCAGGCAAGGATGCACCCTTCTCCTCACTCATATTTAACATCCTAATGAAGGTCGTAGTTAGCAGTATTAAGGCAAAGAAAAGATATGAAAGGTATTTGGCTGGGGAAGGAAGAAGTTAAAATCTCAGTATTCAAAGATGATATGATTTTATAAATGGAAAATCCCAAAAACTCCACAAGGGGATTGCAAGAAGAGATATAGCAGTTGTTCTAAACCTTCCTAATGCCATGACCCATCAATACAGTGGCTCATGTTGTGGTAACCCTCCAAACATAAATTTATTTTCATTGTTACATCATAACTGTAATTTTGCTACTGTTATGAAATGGGCAACCCCTGTGAAAGACCCACACATTGAGAACTGCTGTGATACAGGAATATGCCTGAGTGTCAGGAAGGATACACGATCAACAAACAAAAATCTATTGGACTGCTTTATACCTCAGACAAGGGCACAGAAGAGGGGATCAAAAGGGTAGTACCCTTTCACAATAGCCAAGCACAAATTGAAATATCTAGGGATATACTCACTGAAAAAAACAAAAGATTTGTACACAGAAACTTCAGAACACTATTAAAAAAAACCAAGAGTGGCTTCAACAAATGGGAAGATATTCTATGCTTGTGGATCAGAAGACTCAATATAGTAAGAATGTCAGTTCTGCCCAAGGCACTATAGAAGTTCAATGCTATACTGATATGAATACCATGATCTTTCTTCAAAGAATTGGAAAAACTGATTACCAACTTCGTATGGAGAGGGAAGAAACCCAGAATTAGCAGAGAAATCCTCAATAAGAAGGACAAAGTTGGGGGACTTTCTTTACCTGACCTTAGCACCTATTATACAGCCACTGTGGTCAAAACAGTGTGGTATTGGTATAGTGATAGATACTCAGACCAATGAGAAAGGATTGAAAACCCAGAAATAAAATCATCAGCATACAGAAAACTGATCTTTGATAAAGACCCCAAAAATATCAAATGGGAAGCACATACCCTCTTTAATAAGTTGTGCTGGGAAAAAAATGGATATCTATCTTCAGAAAAATGAAGCAAGACTCCTACCTCACTCCATTCACAAGAATAAACTCAAGATGGATCACGGACCTAAAGGTAAAACCCAAACTATTAGAGCTATCAATGAGGGAATTGGGTCAATTCTGAGAACTTTGACCCAGTGTACACATAAACTATGGGAAATATGCAAGGAACAAACAGAGGAGGCACAGATTGACAAGTGGGATATATTGAAGATAAAACACTTGTGCACATGGAAATAGTTCACCAAGACTGTAATAAGAGACCACGGACTGGGAAAAGATCTTTAGCAATGACATACCAGACAAAGACTTCATTACTAAAATCTACAATACTCTGCTAACTTACAAGGAAAAACCCATTGCCCACTGAGGAGGTATGCAAAGGATCTGAATAGAAGTTTCTCAAGGGCAGAAATTCAAATGGCCCATAAACTTATAAGAATATGTTCCAGATCCCTAGACATAAGAGAAATGCAAATTAAAACAACTGTGAGATACCATCTAACACCCTCAAAGATACCCGAATTCAAAATATCAGAAAGTAGCAAGTGTTGGAGGAGCCGTGGAGACATAAGAAGGCTCGTCCACTGCCGGTGAGCCTGTAGGTATGTCAAGCCATTATGGAAATAGATTTCACGATATCTAAAATTGGTGGAAATTGAGTTACCATATAATCCAGCCATCCCCCAAATAGGCACATACCCAGAAGAGACAGGAAACAAACCACGGTCAGACATCTGTCCTCCAATGTTCATCACGGCACAGTTCACAGTTTCAAGGAATTGGAAACAACCCAAATATCTATCAATGGATGAATGGATTAAAAAACTGTGGTGCATGCATACAATGGAGCATTATGATCCCTCAAAAGCAGTGATGAATGCATGAAACACACTTCTGTGTGGGTAAAGATAGAGGAAATTATGCTAAGTGAAGTAAGTCAAGCACAAAAGACAAGTACAACATGAGTCCACTGTGGTAAACCAGGAAAAAAAAAAAAAAAGGAAATTAGGGCATATAGGGAAAGCTACTAACTACGTATCTTCCTGGGTTGAGGTTCAGGTACTCTAGCAGGTGCCAAACCAAACCCAGGGATATTTATGGCAGCCAACTAATAATGGGGGTGCAGTAAAGAGACAGGGGTAGCAGGGAACAGGACACTAACCCACCCAAACAGAGGGTGCTGTTTATATCTTAACAGGAGAGGGAGAGAAGGACCAGATTTCAACCAGGTACGCCAAGACATGCATGCAACATACAGGCATGAACCAGAGAACCAGTAGAGAGGTCAGCAGGACCAGCCCCCAAACATGAGCACCCCCTCTCCCCAGCCTAGAGAAAAGTACTTCAGAGGACAGCATTGAATCTGCAGGTGAGGAAGTGGGGTGCATCTGATCAGGAGCAACCAAAGAGGGAAGAAGAGAGAGAGGAACACACCCTGGCCCACCGAGCCCTGAGGTCAATATTCTGACTCAGAGCAGGTAATGCACAGGGAAAATCATAGGGCGAGCTCCACCATGAGACACGATGACGTCCCTCACTGAAACATAGCACTGGGGACATGCTGAGGGAGATGTGCCCAATTCAACCCCACCACACTGGGGTGAAACATTAAGGGTGTACAGTGGAGTAGCAAGGGGATCAAAACAATGAAGTCCCTGAGGAATGCCAAAGGAAGACTTTGGGGTCAGGGTGTGGGGTACCATGGACTTGACTGGAAAACACACATAAAGGTCAACAGCCAGACCTGGAAGTGTTTGAGGGCTTTACAATTTTTGCTGCTGTTTTTAAATTTTAATTTAGTAATTTATATTTTTGTTTTGATGTATTAGCTGTTGCTGATTTATTTTTTGTCTTCCCTTTTTTTGCTGTTTTGCTTTGCTTTGTTTTTTAACATGTATGGATTATGCATGTCTATCTGGACAAAATTGGCGGGATTAACAATCTGGAGTATAGAACAATGGGACATACGGTTCCGGTGGGCAGGAGCACAGGAGCGAGGGAGATGGGGGAAACGGCGGGGGAGGGGGGGCAACAACTCAGGAACAAGGAAAGAATAAGTGATCTAAAATTGATGATGAGTAGGGCATAGGTGCTTGGGGGGGCTTGATCAAGGGAAATGTAGCTAAGAGAGATTACCAAAACTTGCATGAAGGCTAGTGGTACAGGAGGAAAGCAAAAGGAAATAGAGGAAAGAACCGGGAGACAAAGGACATTTATTGAGGTCTATGCACAGTCATGTATATATGTAAGTACATTTATGTATAATGATAGGGGAATAGATCTGTACACACATATTTGTTTATAAAGCATTATGGCAGCAAGTGGACATTGGGCTTCCACTCAAGTACTCCCTCAATGCAAGAACAATTTGATCTACTACCATGACCCTCTCTGATGCTCACCTTCCCTGACATGATTGCTGAAGACAAAATGGGTGCATAAAAAAATGTGGTGAATTAGTAGGCCACTGGAGATCCCCTTGCAGAGGGGTCTCGGGGAGGAGATGAGCCAGTCAGGGTGCGATGTAACAATGATGAGAAATACAACCTTCCTCTAGTTCCTAAAGGTTTCCTCCCCGCTCCCACTACCATGACTCAAATTCTATCTTGCAAGACTGGCTAGACCAGAGGATGTACACTGGTACAGATAGGAACTGAAAATACAGGGAATCCAGGACGGATGAGCCCTATAGGACCAGTGGTGTGAGTGGCAAAACAGGGAGGGTAAAGGGAGAGTGGGTAGGAAAGAGGGAACCGATTGCATGGAGCTGCGTGTGACCTCCTCCCTGGGGGACAGACAACCAAAAAGTGAATGAAGGGAGACGTCGGACAGGGCAAGATATGGCAAAATACCCATTTATAAACTATCGGGGGCTCATGCGGGAGGGGGGAGCGGGGCGGGAGGGGAAAAATGAGGACCTAATGTCGGGGGTTTAGATGGAGAGAAAATGTTTTGAGAAACGATGTACAAATGCGCTTTACACAATTGATGTGTGTATGGATTGGGATAACAGTTGTATGAGCCCCTAATAAAGTGTTAAAAAAAATGTGGTGAACAAAGCTGATGGTGCCCGGTTATCAAAAGATATTATGTGTGGGGTCTTAAAAATAAACAAGTGGCCATTTATCTGAGAAGAAGTACACCAGCCTATGTGATCATGAGGTATCGATGGGATCAGGTATCATGCATCAAAGACACAAAACAAAACAAATAAACAAAAATCATTTCAATGGGAATTAGGGGGAGGGCAGAGTGGAGACCCAAAGCCAATCAGTAATTAATTGGACACCCCCCTGTCACAAGGGTCACAAAGTAGAGATGAGCCTGTCTGGGTGCAGTATAGCACTGACAAAACATGCAACCTTTCTCTCGTTTTTTAATGCTTCCCCCCTTCTTCCCACTATCATGACCCAATTCCATGTTACACGTCTGGTTAGACCAGAACATGTATACTGGTACAGATAAAAACTCACAACACAGGAAATCCAGAGCAGATACTGCCCCCCAATCCTATAAGGGGAGTGGCGATACTTGGAGGATAAGGGAAGGCAGGGAGAAAGGGGGAACCGATGACAATAATCAATGTATGAGTCCCCTCTCAGGGGGACGGACAGCAAAAAAAGTGGGTTAAAGGAGACAGTGGTCAGTGTCAGACATGGGGGGAAAAAGAATAATTTATAAATTATCAAGGTAATATAAGAGGGGGAGGGAGGAAAAACAAAAATTAAGGAGCTGATACCAAAGGCTCAAGTAGAGACAATGTTTTGAAAAAGATCATGACAACATATGTACAGATATGTTTGACACAATGGATATATGTATGGATTGTGATAAAAGTTGTAAGAGCCCCTAATAAAATAATTGTTTTAAGAGGAGTTAAATATATAATTGCCATGTGAAACTAAGGATGAGGAAACTTTTTTCTGCCAAGTGTCATTTGGATATTTATGGCACCAATCCAGTGCCTTACAAAACTATCAACTTAAACATTAGCCTGCAATATTTGGTCAAACATTCATTTAGCTCACCTATGGTCAGCAGTTCAAAACCACCAACTATTACACAGAAGGAAAATGAAGGCTTTCTACTTCCATAAAGAGTTACAGTGTTGCAAACCCACAGGGGGGCAATTCTGCCCTCTTCTACATGATTGCTTACAGTGCATTTAATTTGAAATGTGATGAATGGAACTGCTTTTCCTTGGTGCGATGCATGATGTCAGGTGGTGTTGCTGATTTCACAAGCCTTCTAATGCTGAATATTCCCCAACCCTGTAAAATCTAAACCTATCTGTACACCTCAAAAGAATGAAATCATACATCCATGCAAACACTTATACACCAATATGATAGAAACATTATTGATAATAACTAAAAAGTGGAGGAAAATAAATATACATCAATTGACGAATGGATAAATAATGTATGAAAGGTGATTCTACCATGATTTTGTTATATGGCATCGAGTTGGATTCAACTCATTGCATGTTACATGCATCAGAAAAATAGTCCTATACCAATCTCATAATTGTTGCTATGCTTGAGCCCATTTATGCAGACACAGTGTCAACTCAGCTCATTGAGGCTGTCCCTCTTTTTCTCTGACCCTCTAGTTTGCTATGCAGGATGTCCATTTCCAGGCACTAATTTCTTCTGATAATATGTCTAAAGTATATAAGACAAAGTCTCACCATTTCTCCTTTCTAAGGAGAATTCTGGCTGTACTTCTTCCAAGATAGTGTTGTTTACTTAACATTCTACATCAACATCATAATTAACCATTCTTCTGTCTTCCTTATTCACTTTCCATTTTAGACTTTCATGTGAGGCAATGAAAAATTCCATGCTGTGTGTTAGGTCCACCTAAGTTTCAAAGTGAACTTGTCACATTAAAAAGCTCTTATGCAGGAGATTTGCCCAATGGAATAAGCCCTTTGATTTCTTGATCACTGCTTCCATAAATAGTGATTGTGGATTCCAGTAAAGTGAAATCTTTAACAACTTCAATATTTTCTTAATATATCGTGATGTTGCTTATTTGTCCACTTCTGAATAGTAATCTAATGTACAACTATTGGTTTTCTTCATCTTTAGTAAAGAAGAGTGAATAAAATCAATGATGCAAAGAAACAATTAGTCCAAACAGCTAATTAAATAAGTGAACACCAGCCCCCAGAAGTCTGAAACCATAAGAACAAGATGGTTCCAGGTTACCACAACTGACCAGTGAAAATGGGATCACAATATGAAATACTGCTAAAATACAGGGAAAACTTGGTAGACTTATTGTTCAAGTAAAGATAGATGGAATCCCTGAGATTTTGATTCTTAGAAATGAACTTATTCCCGTAGCTCATCTTTCAGCCAAATAATAGGCAGGCCTTATGTCAATTGTGGGATCAGCTGGTTTGTACCAGTTTGGCAGAATGTATACCTAATTTTTTATTGAGCTCAGTGAATCAATTGTTAAAATGGCACTTATAATTGGAGTCCTCTCTTAAGAAGGGAAACTGGGCAACTTCTCAATTTGAAAATTAAAAACGTATATTCCTTACTCTTTTTAAATATTCATTGGCTCTATGACATACTCTAGGTGCCTGTAATAATGTTAAGTACATCCATAGGTGTAAAAAATTAGATAGAACTCTGCTTGTAGTATTTATTTACTTATTTCACAAAACCCATTATTCTTTTGATGAAATACTACATTTTTATTCCCTTGTGTTTGTTACTTCAATAAGCAAAAGTAGAACATAAGAAAAAAAGCCCCAGTCACCCATAGGGTGACACATTGTCATTCGTTTCAGCTTTGTGTTATACTACAAATTCCCACAAGTTTTATATGTGAATTATGTAATTCCAGAAAAGTATTCAAAGAACTGAAAATGTCAGAACAATAGCTATAAGTTTAGCAGAAGGGGAAAGGGCTTTTTCAAAAATTAAACAATATGCTCAGAGAAGAGAAGTCACCTATTTTTTTTTCTAATATATAAAAAACAATGACTATTTTCTAATTGGCCTACCTTTAGAGGAATGGGATCCTACTCCTACAGTGAAAAGAAGGCTAGGGATCTATCACACTACCAATGATGCTTGGATAAAAGCAAAGAATATTGCTAGTGAGGACTTCAATGAAAAAACAATGTGGAATACCTTAAACTGTTGTATAGGCTTTTGTCAGATATTATTTAATATTTTCAATAATATTTTAAAACTCTTATAACATAATCTAGTTTTGTATACCTCTTTTACTTCATTTGTTGTTCTTATTTAAATATTAACTATGAAATAATACACTACCTTCCAGTACATAATTTTTTAATAGTAAAAATGGTCATTAGAAGAGTGAATCACCACTTCCTCATGGTGAAATAAAAATACTGGGTTTGGCTCTTCTACCCATCTCTTAGGGAGAAAGACAATTCTTTCTACTATCGCTTTCTACACTCTGAGCTATGAGTCAGAATTGACTCTATGGCATTTTTTTTTTGTTTTTATGTTTTTTTTGGTTTTTTGTTTTTATGGCATTTATCTTGGTTTGGTTTATTCGTGTCTTTGTAACTTCTACCAAATGGTTGAGTTGGACCATTCAAGTAGAGTGTGTGAAACACAAAGAAACGGGATTGGTGAGTTTTGTCATTCCATTGAGTATATACATGAGTCATATCAAAAGCAGGAAGGGAGAGAGAATCCTATGACCATCAAGACAGATGTTTACTTGTGTTTTATTGACTATGAAAAGGTATTTGACTGTGTGGATCATAACAAATAATGAATAGCCTTGGGAAGAACAGGAATTCCAGGACACTTCATTGTGAAACTTATCCTATCTTACCGTGGCTGCTTTCCTCTAGTTCCTCTCAGCAAGTAGGCACATGGATCGCCAAAGCCAGTTTACCAGGCTGCTGGCCAGCTCTCTTTAGCTCAGTCCCAGAAGGGAGAATTTCTGATGTTCACAGACTTTTCCAACCTCAGTGCATCCAAAGGCAAACTGCTTGCTCAAAATTAAGCAAAACAGTCACTTTTTGGGAGGGGGGCGCAGGTCTTTACTTCAATGCTAAACCCATTCTTTCAATTGTTCTGAGTATGGCTGCAGGTCTTTTCAATTGCAAATATCCTGACACTCATGGTTCTGGATGGGGCTCACTTTTCCCAACTGAGCACTTCACTCTGCATGGGCTTAAAACAGAAGTTTGTTTCTTCCGTGCTATCTATAACTCTATTTGTTCAAAATCTAAACAAGTATAACCTGAATGCTGGCTTATAACCTCTCTGTAATCATATTTCTACACATTCATTTATATCACACATGTACATCTATTTGATAACACTAGGTAGGAGAAAGGAATACTCATGGAGTAGTGGTTATGTATTGGGCTGCTAACCACAAGGTCAGCAATTCAAAACCACCAGCTGTTCTATGGGAGAAAGAATGCTTTTTATTCCTGTAAAGAGGTATAGTCTAGGAAACACTTGGGAGCAGTTTATCCTGTCCTATAGGGTCCCTATGAGTCAGATTCAACTCTGTAGCATTAAGAGGTAGAAGAGGTAGAAGAAACCAAGATCTGTAACACAATCATCAAAACACATAATCCTGAAATCAATCTTCTGTTCTCCATACTATTGAATTCATATGCATACAGCCTTGGCTATTCATAAGCACCCTGGCCATGTAGTAGTTATTCATCATCATAAATGCAAGGTCAAAATTTCAAAACCACCAGCTGCACCATGGGAGAAAGATGAGGCTTTATAGTCCTATAAAGAGTTACAGTCTCATGAACACACAGAAGCAGTTCTACCCTTCCCTATAAAGTGACTACGAGTCAGAAGCAACTCAATGGCAATGAGTGAATCCAGCGTGAATCCAGCAGGCTCTGGATTTTGTTTAAACAGCCTTGCTTTGTCCCAGGCAACACCAGGAGTTGCAGTTCTCTCAGCAGCTGCAGTTTAACATCTCTTATATTTCATTTTAAGCTAGGTTTTCCTGAAAAAACAAAACCAATGACACAAATATGTGTATAAGAAATAATTTATATCGGACTCGCGGGAAAATGCAACTTGATAGGACACAACCGTCTGGAGCTCCTGCTGCCGGACCAGAAAATTGGGAGGTAAAGTGAAGAAAATGGGGAGGTGGAGTCCTGAAATTAGAACTAGGGTACTAGGGTCTCTCCTGAACCCTTTTTTTTTGCGTGTGATTTCCACTCACAAAGCAAACCAAGAACGCTCTAAAGCACTCTAGCCTTGGCGATCCCATGGGTGCCAGCTGACAAGCTCCTCGCACCCTTGCCAGGAGCAGAGATCTCTCCAGGCTGACGCCCTAAAGGGGACAGAATCCCAGACACGAGGAGAACCCCATGCTGGAGCTCTCCGTGCTGTTGGCTGACTTGAGCTCACAGCATGGGGAGTGGGGTTGGCGGGTAGCCATAATTGGGAGTAGAAGAAAAAGCAGATTTTTACCTGAGGCAGATCGTGGTGTGGGAGAAAATAAGTAGATAGTCGGAGTCCAGGGAGCAAATTTAGCTCCAATTGGCCAAGAAGGAATTAACCCCCCTGATAAGCTGGATTTCCCACTCTGGGGATCTGCATGAGAGCCACCAAATCAGAGCACATCACAAGCATAATATTAAAAAGAGTGAAATATATATTATTGGTTAAAAACTCAAACCCCAGTATTCTTGCTCAGCTCCAAGGAGCACATAGACAGGGGGCCCTTAATATAAATCGGAATAAGAAGAAGCCTAGCTAAGGAATGCCAAAACTCAGCTATAGGGCCTGGCGGCTTTTTTCATAACAAAGACCCACTGTAACAAGTCTCAACTTCAAACAGCTTGGAGCTGCAGACCAGAGACTGTGGGAGACAATTTAATTTGATTCTATTTTAGCTGGCCAGGGGGATAAAATTTAAAAATAAAATCCTCTGATCTAGTGGGGCACCAGCAGTCTAGATAGGACAATAGGCCCAGCTTCCCTCTCAGTGATTCTATGCACACCTGGGGCGTCCTACCTGTCCTGTGGCCTTAGATAGGGCTGTGGGAACACCCTGCCTCCCGCCCCTGCTATAGTGCTACATACAGAACAAGGCAGGTATACCAGTGAACGCCAGCACTCAGTACTGCAGTGGGAACTGATGCCTGGCCACAGGTAAGATCTTGCCTTTGAAAATAATCCCACACAGTAGCTGTGGAACCCTACATCAAAGGGGACACCCCCTGCTACTGTGAGGAAGAGTTGGAACTCCTCCAGCCTCACGGACAGATGATCAAGTCTCAGTTATATCCTTACTTACCACTATATTCCTTCTCTCTTTATTCACTCGCCCTTCTGTCTTTCCCACCGCAATCAGTCTCAACGAGCTCAGGTTTGTGTTGGTTTTTTCCTCTCTTTCTTCTTTTTCCCTCTTCTTTTTTATATCCCCATCTTTCTCCTCTTCTCTCCCACTCTTTCCTATCATAGGCCACTACTGGCTTCCAGGTCACTACCCTCTGCTAAGGGCAAATTAACCCCAATAGCAAGGGGAATTCCAGCCTCCCCTTCTTGGGAGTGCTGTACACCACACAAGGCATCTGTGACAGCCATCTACTCCATGCAGCACTGCTGAGGAAACCTCTGTCGGACCTCTAAGGCGATCTCATCAACTAGGGCAATTCTGCCCAGCACCATTGGATCCCTGCATTAAAAGGGCACAGCAATCTGCCATTGTGGGGCAGGGTCTAAACCCCTCTGGCCCCACATTCAGGCAATCAGGGATGAGCTATCTCTTTACTCTTGATTTCCTCCTTCTATCTCTCTTCCCTCTTTATTATCTCAGCCAATCTTAGTGAATGTAGTTGAGTTTTTTTTCCCCTTCTTTTGCTTTCTTCTCTTTTTCTTTCTTTCTCTCTCTTTCTTTGTTCTCTTCATTTCTCTCTCTATTTGTATGATTCACTCTTCTCCCTCTTTCCTTTCACATGCCACTGCTGGTTCCCAGAACCCTACCCTCTGCCTAGGGCAACTCTGCCCACCCAGTGGGCAGCCTGATTCCTAAGACAGTGCTACACACAGCACAAGTCAGTGCTACATACAGCACAGCATGGGGTCATCTATCTCTTCATCTATTTTTTTCATTCTCTCTCCTCTTTCTTTTATTTATTTCTGTGTTCTTCTTTCTCCTCTTCTCCTAGATCTTCTCTGTTTCCTACCACAGCCTCAACAGATTCAGTTCTCCTTTATTGTTGTTTTCTTTTCTTTCTTTCTTATTTTACTGTTTTCACTTTTGCATACTCTGTGCATTTTAGTTGTTTGTGTGGGAGTGGGTGTCAGTTTGCTTGGCATTGTTGCTCCAGTCTGTGTCTTCTTATTTCTCTCTTTTTCTCCTCTTTTCACTCTCTTTCCTTTCACAAGCAACTAGCAGCCTCAAGGCCACTCCCCTCTGCCTAGGGAAACTTTGAAGACCCAACAGGGGAAGCTCCCAGCCGCATTTATTGGCTTTGAAAGCACGTTGGGATAGCACGCCGGTTCTCTTCCAAACACCAAGCAGCATGGGGGCATGCAAACAGTGGGTACATCCCCAGACTAAACTCTGAGGCCCTACAAGTGACTGGGCAAAAGTCCTGACCACCACTGGTGGGAATCCATGCTACTGCAGGAGCATCCACCCAATCATGAAGGTGATCTCTCTGTCTATGGCAATTCCCCTGCCAGTTACAGAGCTCTATACCAAGGAGGGTATACCGACTCAACTTGCAGAGGAAAACAACACAAGTCAGCCGTGGTGCTCCAAGAACTGTGAAACCTACTTAGAGATCGGACAAGGAAACCATGCGCTTGTGGGCCCACAACAACCCGACCAGTGTTACATGAAAGGATTATCCAAGATACATTCCAAATAATGGAATAATGGACGCTAGCATAAGAGTGAAACCACAGGAAGATAAAGTGATGCCCTGACCCCTCAGTACAGCTACCGGCAGGTAGTTCACAGAAGCACACATACGAATCCCCCAAGAGAGAGCCCGGGGCTTTTTTATTCAGGAAGATGGCTCCAGGATCCTTTGAAACAACACATAAACAGAAGCCAGTTCTAATAGCTTCAACAAAAAATCAGGAAAAACAGAAGAAACTGCCAGAAGAATTCAAAAACCTAAAGATGGTCATAGAAGAAGCAAAAAGAAATTTTCAGAATGGTGCTTGGAGTCATAAAGTATATGAGGGAAGCAATTCAGGAAAAAGATGAAATTATAGAGGAGATAAAGGCAACACACCAAAGGGATATACAATACTTAAGGAATGAAATAACAAAATCCAGTGACAGATTGACAGACCTTTCCAACAGACTTGAGGAGGCAGACAATCACGCCAGGGACCTAGAGGAAAACCAAGCAGACCCCAGCAAACGGGAAAAGCAGTCAAATAAGACAATCAAATAAGCTGAAGAAAACTTGAGAGCCATGCCTGATGCTGTGAAAAGAAACAATATTTGAATAATTGGGTTACTAGAACAAGACACAACAAAGAAGTCAGCAGTGAAAATAGCGGGGGAATTCTTAGAGGAAAACCTTCCCAGCTGAATAAATTAAAATCAGGAAACTATTCAAGAGGCTGAAAGAACAAAAGCCAGACTGAATCCCAAGAAGTCACCAAGACCCATAATTGTCAAATTATCCAACTATGAGGAAATGGAGACGATCATGAAAGCAGCTAGGGAAAAGCAAATAGTCATGTATAAAGGTACCCCAATAAGAGTATGTTCAAACCTATCAGCGGAACAATGAAGAAGAGGGAATGGAGTAACATATTCTGAAAATTGAAGGAAAACAACACAAACCCAAGAATACTTTACCCAACCAAATTATATATTAAGATAGTTGGAGAAGTAAGAGTCTTCCCAGAGCAGGAAATACTCAAAGAATACATAAAAAGAAACCCAGCCCTACAAAAGATCCTTGCCAATCCAGTATGGGCAGAAGATCAACAATCACCCAGGGCAAATACGAGACCATCACATACAACAACTCCATCCAAAGGTCGACAAAGAGGAAACATCCCCCAGGATAGCATCAGCTCAATAGTGGAAAGAAGGCAAACATAAACAACACACACAATACAAGCGGATAAGATAGGTAGATAGGAACACATTCAAGACAAAATGTACAAGATGACATCACAGAGTCCACAGTTGGATATAATAACACTGAATATCAATGGCCTGAACTCGGGCATTAAACGGCAGAGGCTAACATACTGGCTCAGGAAACATAATCCATGATTTGCTGCCTCCAGGAGACTCATTTCAGGCTTGCAGACAAAAACAGGTTGAGAATTCAAGGCTGGAGAAAAATATACCAAGCAAATGGCAATGCAAAAAAGCAGGAGTAGCAATCTTAATACCTGACCAAATTGACCTCAAGACACAGGCTATAACAAGAGACAAGGAGGGGCACTATATAATGCTCAAGGGAACAATATACCAAGAACCAGTGAGCATAATAAACATATATGCACCTAACGAGAGATCTGCGATATATGTAAGTCAAACACTCCAAAAATTAAATAAGGGATCACAGGATCAAAAATTATAGTTGGTGACTTTAATACACCACTTTCTGAAAAAGACAGATCATTGGGAAAGAAACTCAACAAGGAGGCGAAAAATCTAAATAGCACAATTAGATGACTTTACTTGATAGATATTTTCAGTTTTCCACCCACATGCAACTAAATTCATATTCTTTTCAAGCCCACATGGCACATATTCAAAAATAGACAATATGGTGGGACACAAGTTTAACTTGAGTAATTCAAGTACATAGAGGTTATACAGACACCTCTCTCCGATCACTGTGCCATAAAGCTGGAAATTAACAGAAGGACGGTGAAGAAAACAAGGGAAAGCAATTGGAGGATGAACAATTTCCTATTGCAAAAGGAATGGGTATTGACCCAGATCAGAAATGAAATCAGGAAGTTTCTAGAAACCAATGAGAAGGAAAATACGACATACCAAAACCTGTGCAATACAGCAAAGGCATTTATTAGAGGAAGGCTGATAGCAATAAATGCACACATGAAAAAAGAAGAGAGACTCATGGATGATATGCTGGCATAAAATTTACACCAATTAGAGCAGATTCAACAGAACAACCCTACTAATTGCAAGAGGATATATATAATAAAAATCAGAGCGGAGATACAGGATAGGGAAAACAAGAAAACCACGGATAAAATTAATGCGGCTAAAAGTTGGATTTTGAAAGAATTAACAGAATTGATAGACCACTGGCAAAACTAACCAAAGAAAGGAAGGAACAAACGACATTTGCAAGGATGAGGAATGAAACAGGGGACATTACAATGGACCCTAATGAAATAAAAGTATAATTACACAGTACTATGAAGGTGTATACTCTAACAAATTCAACAATTTGGAAGACATGAACAAATATTTGGACACACAATCCCTGCCTAGACTAGCCAGATGGATGTCAAGAACCTCAATAGACTCCTAGCAATGGAAGAAATAGACAAGGTAATCAGGGGATTACCAACAAAAATTCCCCCAGACCAGATGGCTTCACAGGAGATTTCTACTAAGCATTCAGGGAAGAAATGACACCAATCCTATATAAACTCTTCCAGAACATAGAAAAAGATGGAAAACTCCCAACCTCTTTCTATGAAGCTAGTATAACTCTGATACCTAAAGCGGGCAAAGATACCACAAGAATCGAGAACTACAGACCGATCTCCCTAATGAACATTATGCAAAAATCCTTAACAAAATACTGGCCAATAGAATACAAAAGCATATTTAAAAAATAATTCACCGTGACCAAGTGGGATTCATACCAGGGCTGCAGGGATGGTTCAACATACGAAACACCATCAGCATTATTCGCCACATTGGCAGAAAAAATGATAAGAAAAATATGATAATATCGATAGATGCAGAAAAAGCATTTGATGACATCCACAAAGCATTCCTGTTTAAGACACACAAGAAGATAGGAATAAAAGGAAAATTCTTCAATTTTATACTAGTCATATATGAAAAACCAACATCCAACATGGTAGTTAATGGAGAAAAGACGAAAACAATTCCACTGAATAAGGGGACCAGACAAGGATGCCCCTTGTCCCCACTCCTATTTAACATTGTACTGGAGGTCCTAGCTAACAACATAAGACCAAGGAAATATATTAAAAGTATTCATCTGGGGAAGGAAGAGACAAAATTATCATTATTTGCAGAGGATATGATTCTGTATATTGAAGATCCCTTAAACTCCACAAACGGAGTGTTGGAAGCAAAAAGGAATATGGCAGAGTGGCAGGATACAAAGTCAACAAACTGCACTACACATCAGATAAAATAACAGAAAAGACGATTAAAAATAGCCAAGCACAAGTTGAAATACATAGGGATATACCTGACTAGAAAAATGAAAGATTTGTATGAGGAAAATTATAAAATGCTACTACAAGAAATCAAGAGAGACCTCAACAAATGGAAGAATATCCCATGCTTGTGGATCGACAGACTCAATATAGTAAAGATGTCAGTTCTGCCCAATGCACTATAAAAATTCAATTCTGTCCTGATATGAATACCACCATCCTTCTTCCAAGAATTGGAAAACAGATTACCAACTTCATATGGATGGGGAAGAAGCCCAGAGAACATAGCAGAGAACTCCTCAAGAAGTAGGACAAAGTGGGAGGGCCTGGTCTACCTGACTTTAGCACATACTATACGGTCACAGTAGTCAAAACTGTGTGGTGCTCTGAACAGCCAATGCACAGAGCGGACCACATGGCTGATCCCAATATGAGACAAGCTGTCCTTTGCTGGTCCAGGGCCATAAGGGGGACAACACTGGAGACTCAGTGTCGGGACTAGTACAGACTGACCCCATGTAATTGAGGCAAACCACTAAAGGCGTGCTACAGAACAACTATGGGATCAGAGCATGGAGCCCCTGAGGGAGTACAAAGGACAGACTCTGGGGCAATGGCGTGGCACCCCATTGGACCTGAATGAAGGATACACCTAGAGATCAAAAATCAGACCTTGATCTATTTACAGGTTTTTCTTAATTAAAAATTTTTTTTCTTTTCATTAATTTATTCTTCTATTGGTTTGCTTTTTTGTTGTCATTGCTGCGTTCTCATTCATTGCCTATCTTGCTATGGCCTGATTTTTGGTGCATATTATTATGTGTACAGATCTATTTAGATAATGTAGGCTGGATGAATAGTCTGGAGGACAAAACAATGGGACCAATGGTTCCAGGGGGACACAGGAGATGGGGATGCAGAGATAAGGACGTGGTGTTGACCAACCCAGGGACAGGGGAGCAACAAGTGATCCAAAATCAGTGGCAAGAAGGGGTTGAGAGGCCTGGTAGGAATTCAGCAAGGGCAATGTAACTGAGAGAAATTACTGAAATCCAAATGAAGGCTGAGCCGATACTGGGACAAGAGGGAAATAAATGGAACTAGAGGAAAGAACTAGATGACAAAGGGTATTTATACAGGTCTAAATATTGGCATTTACATATGTAAATATATATAGGAGGGTGGGGAAATAGATCTACGTGGATATATTTATAGGTTTAATATTAAGGCAGCAGATGGACATTGGGCCTCCACTCAAGTACTTACTTAATGCAAGAACACGATGTTCTATTAAGTTGGCATTCCATGATGCACCCCTTCCTGACACGATTGCTGAAGAAAAATGTGTGCATAAGCAAATGTGGTGAAAAAAGCTGATGGTACCTGTCTATCAAAAGATATAGCATCAGGAGTCTTAAAGGCTTGAAGGTAAATAAGTGGCCATCTAGCTAAGAAGCAACAAAGCCCACATGGAAGAAGCATATCAGCCTGTGTGACCATGAACTGTGGAAGGGATCAGGTATCAAGCATCAAGAAACAAAAAACCATATCATTGTAAAGTTGGTGAGTGCAGGGTGGAGACTCAAAGCCAATTGTAGGCAACTGGACACCCCTTTACTGAAGGGTCGTGGGGAGGAGATGAGCCAGTCAGGGTTCAGGGTAGCAACGATGAAACATACAACTTTCCTCTAGTTCTTAAATGCTTCCCCCCTCCCCCACTATCATGATATCAATTCTATCTTACAAATCTGGCTAGACCAGAGGATGTACACTGGTACAAATAGGAACTGGAAACACAGGGCATCCAGGACAGATGATCCCTTCAGGAGCAGTGGTGAGAGTGGAGATGCCTGGAGGGTGGAGGGAATGTGGGTTGGAAAGAGGGAACCAATTACAAGAATATAAATATAGCCTCATTCCTGGGGGATGGACAGCAGAGAAGAGGGTGGAGGGTGACGTCGGCCAGTGTAACATATGAAAAATAACAATATTTTATGAATTATGAAGGGAAGGGGGAGTGGGCAGGGAGGGGGGAAATGAGGAGTTCATATTAAGGGCTCAAGTAGAAGGCAAATGTTTTGAGAATGATGATGGCAACAAATGTACATATGTGCTTGGCACAATGAATGTATGTATAGATTGTGATAAGAATTGTATGAGCCCCCAATAAAATGATTTTTTATAAATAAATAATTTATATCAAAGAGGCATCCAAGTGCAGTCTGATTCAAATCTGGTATCACGTGATAGCTGGAGGTGCCTCCAGACTCACACAGCAGCCAGCCAACAAAACAGGAAAGGTAAGAGGAAAACTTGGAGGTAACAGAATGGCAAGTGAAAACCATGTGGATCCAAGGTCAGCAAAAACATACTAGGGTGTTGATCACTCTCAGGGTTTTTAGACCAGAAGTCAGATGCAAGATGCAAGCAAACTGGAAGGAGGAGAAGGGCAAGAGCCAAAAGCTAATTCTCCAGAATATGTCTTATAAATAGGACACCACCCTCCCCCAAAGAGACCTCATTAGACTGTGTCCTGATTGAAAGATTAGCAAGAAGAGACAAGGCTTCCCAAAGAGTCTCCAACCCCACTTTCCTACAGGTATACCAAAGTGACACACAACCTAACCATCATATCCATTACAGGTAAGTACAACCAAAGAAACTATGTAAGAATCTAAAGTTTCATTTCACATACCCCTCTCTTCTTTTTCTTATAAAATGAGTTTGGAGTCATTGCTATGGTACCCAGTCCAGACCACAACTAAATAAATGGCAAGGAGTCCACATATGAGCTCCTCTGACTATATAAGGGAGAAAGGGAATAAAAATCCATACCAACGCAAGGTCAATTGCCACAAAGCAGAGGTCAAACAAGCCTTCACACTCCACCCTTATAATTTTTTATCTAGATCATAATTCTGGTACCAAATATGTTAGGTTGAGTTCTCTCAAGAGGCATAACTTATGAAACTTCTGTATGTGTACAAAGATATAAGTTCTGTTCATTTCAAGCCCATTTCAAGTTCAGATGTTAAACTAGAAGCAATTCCAGAATTGTGTAGCTTCTGGGGATGATAAACTAGGATGTATAAAGATAAGCTTAGAAACATGGGGGCCATAGACTAGTAGAGACAGGGGCAGGTGAATACAAAGTTATCAGGCAATATTCTAGGCTACAGATAGCTCCCAGGGTTGGCAAGCAATATGGTAGGTCACTTGCTCAAGTCCAAGGAATGGGAAGTCAATGAGATAGATGCAAGAGCTGGGTCTGCAAGAAGAGATAACCTTCCCACAGAATCTGCTTAAATATGAGAAAACCACAAGCCTGATGAAACTTACTTCCAATTACGACATCAGGGTTGTGACACAATTAAGAGTAGCTCTCAACCCTGATCTTCTCACAATTACTTGGCTGCTCACAACAGATCCCATCATGGAGTTGATTATATTAAAGTATATTGAATCATGGAGGAGACCTCAGTTGCTGGACTACCAAGAATCCTGACATATTGAAGTTGACACAAAATCTATCACATAATAATAAAAAAGATTGTGTGGATTTGAATGAAGGTTATAAGAAAAATTAAAACATTATCGTTTCTCATACCATATTAAAATTTGGTTAGTTTATTAGATTTTAATCTGTATTTATAAGATAACCTTAAAAACTCTAGAAGTCTTTGTTTTTGGTTCTAAGTCTATGTGGTAGTTACATAATCTGGTGTAAATTTGGTACTTGAGAGGATTAAGAGGGAAGGGATGGAGTCTAGTTTGTCAATCGGGTTATAGGCAATGAGGCCTCTGTGTGGCCATGGCCTTCTTATCATCTTGGAGACGGGAGACACTTCTCTCTCTCTGCTCACTCCCGAGAGACACTCTACTGCTCACTCCCGAGAGACACTCTACTGACAAGTCAGATTTCACTGCACTGATAGACCCCATGCCCTGGGAACTGGAGGAGCCATGTGGAGGCCCCTGCCAGGCTTCTACCACCCCTGGATCCAAAAGACTTTGCACCCACTGGCCTGTGATTGCCCTGCATTCAGCATCATTGCATGTATTTTGTGAGTCTGAAGAGGACTTTATAGATTGGTATCGGACATATGGGATACTATTGGATTTTTGGACTTTATCTGGACTGGGCCGGGACAGTTTCTCAATATTCAATTGCTATTGTATACAAACCTCTTTTTTATATACCTATGAGTGTTTATGAATTTGTTTCTCTAGTCTATTCAGACTATCACAATCTACTCTAAGTACTTGAAATTCTAAAAGAGGAAATTGAGTATAATATATATATATATAAATTCAGTTGTTAAACTTATGATTCATTAAAATATAAATAAAGGAATTGTGGCTGTTTAAATGAAGTTAACATCAGTCAAAGAACTAGGGAAAATAGTTCTGAGTAATTTAAATAAAATTACAAGTTCTACAAAGAGAATTATTTGAGCTCGAAGGAGAACTTAAACAACAAGCCTATCAATATGTTGTATACTAGTGACTTGTGTGTTATTGTGATGCTGGTTGCTGTGCATACAAATATTTCAAATATTAATATGGTTGCCTCTGGCTGATAGGTTTCAGCAGAACTTTCAGACTAAGACTGAACAGGAAAAAAAAAAGAGAGGAAAAGCTATGTGCCTCCTCAAGGTAGAATTTTCTACAATGACATGGAGGAAGCACAGCTTTGGGGACCTTCATTTGCTGATGGGACACAACTCAAAATGAGAATAAACATACAAACATCCATAAATAATCAAACAATAGAAGATATGAAATATGAATCTAGGAAAATTCAAAGTCATAAAAAATTAAATAGAATGCATTAAGATCAGTAACCTAGGAATTAGGGAGCTGAAATGGCGCGTTATTGGTCTTTTTAATCAGACAACAATGTTTTTTACTATGTCAGTAATGACAAATTGAAGGGAAAGGGCATCATCTTCATCATTAAAAAGAACACTTCGAGACCTATTCTCAAGTACAAGAATAGGAGAATATTTATATTGTTTAACATTGCTACCTCACACCATGGACTAACAACAATCTCTTTATTATTAGTGACAGACTTATCACTACTAACAGGGGCAGACTTATTAATTGCTTGAGAAAGAATCAGCTATGTGAACAAATTTAGAAAACTGATCCTTACAATATATTTCTCTGGAACTATTCCTGATATAAAAATGTGTTAGGCTTGGTTCTCTACAGAAGCAAATTAAGTGGAATATATAAATATGAAGAGAAAAGAGAGGGAGAGAGAGAGAAAGAAATGGTTCTCACAATTGAAGAAGTAAGTAAGTCCATAGGTCATATGTTAAGTTTGCAACTTCTCCTGCCTTATGTGGCATAACTGGCGAGTGGTGAACCAGAAAATAGGAAGACCAAATAAGGAAGCACAAAAATGAATCAGGAAGTGGGGAGATGAAGCAGAAAGCAACAGGTCTGTAGATACAGAAGAGATAGGGTTTAAGGCCAGTAGGTCAGGCCTGTAGCTGTAGAGTTGAACGAATCCTAGGTTGGCAGGTTAGATTGTAATCAGATGAGAGGCTGCTGATGGCTCTCTACAGCAGGATATAGTGGACCGTTGACTGAAGTCCATAAACCAAAAAGTTGTCAAGTCTATGACCTGAATGAAGGAGTTGCACTCTACTCAAATCATACAATTTTATAAATTTCTTACAATTGGCTGCTTACAGAAAATCATCTTATGGAATTGGTTGTGTTGTGTTATGTATTGTTATGGGAGATTACTAGGCGTTAGCTGCCAAACCACTGAGAAGCCTGACTCAGCCAAGTTGACACAAAACCTTACTTTCACGCCTTACGATTAAATCGTTTTTCCTTCTAATGCCTTATACTTCCATTTCAATTAGTTGTACTTTTCTTAAAACTCATTGAACCTTTTTCATGAAAGCTTTATTAATTCGTAGGTTTTATTTTGATTAATTTTGTTAGTTTTCTAAACTAAATTACAAGCAATTTAACGTCAAATAATATAAATTATTCATCTTAGTAATACTTTGTGTTTGATTTACATTTTGCACTTAATAGGTGCCACATAAATGTTTCCACAATAAAAACACCTCACAACTAATTCATATAATTATCCATGGAATAGTTATTAAGTACTTACTTTGTGAAACCTTTTGTTCTTCTGATTGGCATGGGATTTCTACTGTAAAAGGATTATTAGAAAAATTAAAAATTAAGTCATATTTTATATGCATAATTTGATTGTTAAATATCAAGGTTAATTCTTGGCTTGAAAAGTGACAATCATTCAGTATGTAAAGGAGTCGAACCTTGCCTTTTCTCCTCTAGTACCAACAGAGCTACCAATGACTTAAGAATAGAGAATGTATTCCTTGTCTCTGGGAATAAATAGTCAAATACTTTTCTTTAAAACTATTTTTAGTTTTTGCAAAGGTCAGCTCAGGGAAAGCTAGTAATACCGTTGGGATATTCTTCCTTAGAATATCAGAGAACTTCATTGTTGTAGAATTGGTCTCCCTCTGTGACTACTAAGTCCTCCTGGATGGAAAGAAAATCATAAAAACAAACTTAGAAAATGCAAGAGAAAGAGAAATGTCTTATTTTAATGTTTTCAAATGCATTCTTATATTTCACTTCTGTGGTCTGTTTCTGTTTTGTGTTCATCTCTGATGATAGGCCCAGGAGGATCTTGGTTTACAATTTTTGCTAAGCCTTTTTGTCAAACTTTCTAGTTTGAACCAGGACATCAGTATGATTTAAGTAGAGAGTTAGCTTGGGAGCATATCCTTAGTTTATTTATAGAATAATTAAGAAATATAATGACATTATCAATAGAAAATCATTTTTAACTATCAAAGGAAGTCTATGGAGAAAATACTTTCTTTTTACATCTCCTATACAAACACGTTTTCTCTGTTTATCTTATTTTTTTTTGCATGGCTATCTCATAGCTTCTTATGATGGGCATATGTGTATATTTAAAATGTGCTAAAGTATACTTAAGCACCCGAATGTGTTACATTGTGATATGCATTCAAATCATCATTAAAATAGTGAAAACATTTGCTTTCTACTTAAGCCCTTGGTATCAGCTCCAAATATTTTGAGAATGATGTGGGCAACAAATGTACAAATGTGCTTGACACAATGGATGTCTGTATGGATTATGATACACATTGTACGAGCCCCCGATAAAATGATTTTAAAAATAGTGAAAACAAAAGGCTAACTACTAAAAACATCCAAAATTCAGAATTCACTATGTCCTATTGAATTAGCATAGTTTTCTGGCAATAAAAAAGAAACGTGGTAGGAAAATATTATTGTTTATAGGATCTCTCTTGTCAGCTGATTGTGTCCTTGAGTTTGTTCCAATGATTTACAGGTGCTGAAAATGAAGGACATGTTTCCAAGGATACAATTGACATTAACACCCATGAAGAGGCTTTGTTTCAGAAACCCTTTCTGGATAAAGTGTAGGTCAAACTCTTTCCCTGGTGTGTATGCATTGGATTTCCTCAGAAAGCAAGGACAGGCACATTGTCAGGCTGACCTTCATCTTCTTTTGTCTTTGATTCCATGTCACTCAATCTAAGTACATTCCCAATTGCTGAAATGAAGCCTAGGCAATGGCAGGTAACAGAGTGTCAAGCTTGAGAGGAAGACCTTTTGTCTTTCTTTGTTAGGATGATGAAGAGAAGAAATCAACTTTGTCACTTGTAGAGTGCAAATGATCATGATGACTTACATCATAATGTTGTTATGAAGACTATCTAGCAAGAGATTGCAACTGTATTGAGAAATATTTATTACTTAAATGATAACAAATGTTAGAAACTGGCAATTTTGTCTTGGGGCAATGGGGTCATTTATTTTTCTTCTGAGTTTTGCTAGATTCACTGTCAGCCAGGAAATATTTGGTTCTTCCCTTTGTAAATTTATTTTTCTACCCTACAAATAAACTCTTCATTGCAGGAGACAACTAAAACTCATCATGTATAAAAGGAGCCCCTAAAATGCCAAGAACAAGCACTCAGAGATCCCTCAAGACCCATAAGCTACCAGGGGCAGAGGATCCTGCCTCCATAACTGACCAACAATGGCTTTAATCACTTAGAATATTTCTTTTTTTTTTATGTTTTGAATATTTTGCTTTTATTTTTTTTATTATTATTTTTTAACATTTTATTAGGGGCTCATACAACTGTTATCCCAATCCATACACACATCGATTGTGTAAAGCGCATTTGTACATCATTTCT
>NW_022107407.1:5488670-5502194 GCF_000313985.2 Echinops telfairi
TGGTCCCTCTTTTCCTGTGGAGATATAAACAATACCCTCCCCTTGGGTGGGTTAGCGCCCTGTGCCCCCGCTACCCATTTCTTCCTTATTTTCATCATTTTTTTTGTTTCCTTTCCCCACCTCCTCCCCTGTTGTCTACCATGAATCACTTAGAATATTTCATAAGCAAAGTACCAACACCCTCTCATATGTAGGGACACTGAGAAAAATAGTCATAGGACATATAATTTTTTATTATAATATAGACCTGGGCCCATTTGTCAAATTTTAAATCGACAGATATTATTGTGATAATTGTATTAGAGCTTAAATTGTGAGTCTTGATTTGTAGAAGGCTTTGGTTAACAGTGAAACCCCAAATCTACTTTTTATCTCCAAGCAGATTCAGCTTCCATTGAATTCTTTATGAGCATTAACCAACAGTGTAAATGGCTTTGACCTCAGGTACAGTGTATATAGAAAGTGGATTGCTGCCATTCTTTTTGCCAATTCAGGGCAGAGCAGTTTACCCCTTAGGAACTTGCCTGGATGTGTCTTTAACAGACCAAGGCACTACTGCTACACCACCAGGGCTCCACAAGGGTGTGTCTTTAAAGATTTGGTTTAGTGAGGTCCTCATTATTATGAATAATGTCCTAACTGCCTTGGTCATAATGCTTTTAACCAATCTTGTAAGCTTTTCTACCTAGTAGTGTATGAGGGGGTATTCCCCAAAATCGGAATTGCCCTGGGCAGAGCAGAGCTTTCATAGTATGCAAGTTTCCCATTAGGTGAGCATCAAGCAACTCGTTCTAAGTTAGTGCACCCAGTGGAGTCACTTTTTGCATGAAAGCAATGTTGCTCAAACCTCATTTCTAAGTGATAGTTAATTTAAGTGAACAGTGTACAGCTGTGAAATTTTGTTTCCTGCTTGGGAAAAATGCCACAGAAATTATTGTGATGTTGAACACAGCTTACAAGGACAGAGCTATGAGATAAAATCAAGTGGATTAGTGGTTTTCCCATTTCAAAAATGGTGCAATGTTGATTGATGACAAACCTCGTTGTGGACACCTGCGCCTTCCTGAACGGATGAAAATATCAACTTGGAGTGCATTTGGAGTTCATTCCACCAGGTCAGACTGTTAATCAAACTTTCTATTTAGAGGTTCTGAAAAGTGTGCAACAAAAAGGGCTGATTTGTGGCAGATGGGGAACTGGTTTTGCCACCACGACAATGCACCTGTTCATGCAGCCATCTCAATGCACCAGTGTTTGCCCAAAACAGAATGCCCCATGCACCTTACTCACCTGACCTCACTTCATGTGACTTATTTTTATTTTCTCGAATGAAGAGGGACATGAAAGAGCAACAATTTGACAATTCGGAAGAGGTGAAGAAAAAAAACCAGTGAGGTGCTGTCAGTCATCCAAACAGAGAAGTGTGAAAAATGTTTCTAAGGATGTAATCACAGATTTGACAAATGTATTAGATATAACAGAAAATACTTTGAAGGTGATAAGGTTTTCTGGTTAAAAATAAATGAATAAATAGCTTTGAAAAAGAAATCTGTTTTGGGGAGTTTACCCCCTGGAATGTATCCCACTCGTGCGGTCACACCTACAAGTTGTGATGTATTGATCTGCTACCAATCATACTCTTATAAAAGGAGGGCTGATAATGGCAAGTACACACCCAGAACTCCCTGGATACTCAAAAGCTACTAGGGGCAGAGGAACCAGCCTCCTTGTACTTTCGTGTCTTATTTAAGTAGCCATGTGTGGCACAGTGGTTACACAACATGGGACTGCTAACCACAAGGTCAGCCACTCAAAACCACAAGTTCATCCACAGAAGAACGATGAGGCTTCCTGCTTTCTTAAAGAGTTACAGTCTCAGAAATCCGCAGGACCAGTTCTAAACTGAGGGTCACTCATTTCTAAACTGACTAGATGGAATTTGGTTTGGGGTATGGTTTCTATAAATCCTTGGACATCACTTTGCTAATGATATCCCTCATCCAGATGATATGCCTTTGTCTTTATCTTGTCCTGTCTTGCTTAAGACTTAATAAATATATCCCTATATATTGTATGTGAATTTGGGTTCTCTTTTCTCCCCTACTATATAATTTCATTTACAAAGAAAACCTATACCTAACAGACACCTGAGATTTAAAAGGTGTTTCATAGAGTCACTTGTTATTTTTCCATGCCATCAAGTCAATTCAGATTCTATGTATGACAAAAGGAAACACCACCTGGCCCTTCACCATCCTAAGAATTTTTACATATGATCCCATTGTTGCAGCCAATATATTAATCCATCTTATCTAGGCTCTTTCTCTTTTTTACTGCCCCTCTATTTTACCAAGCATGGTGTCCTTTTCCAGGGAATGGTCTCTCCTGATGAGAGACAAAAAAGTATGTGAGACAAAGTCTCTCTATCCTTGCTTCCAAGGAACATTGTGGCTGTACTTCTTCCAAGACAAATTTGTTAATTTTGGGCAGTCCATGATACTTTCAAACATCATTTGAATCCACTGGTTTTTCTTCAGTCTTCCTTATTTAATGCTCAATTTTTACATGCATGTGAGGTGATTGGAAATACTATGGCTTGGGTCAGGTGCACCTTAGTCTTCAAAGTAACATCCTGGCTTTTCAACACTTTAAAAATGAGTCAAAGAATGACTCATGTATATGCAATCTTAATATCTCAATTTCCATCAAAGATATATATGGGCAAGTTCCTGAGGGTAGAGCTGCCTCTCTCTGGGCTACCTAGGCAAATGATAGTAATTCTAATTTCAAACACATTCTAATTAATGGCCAAATATTTTACATTGCTAGCCAATGATCAGAAATAACTCAATGGAAGCTGAACTTATTTTTAGAGATTAAAAAATGGGTTTTAGGACTCCTGTAAATCATAGCCCTCCACATACCTGCCACTCAGAATTTAATCCTTCTAATTTTAGATAACTTTATTTTTTATATCAGAAACCATTTTCTTGGGTGCCTTCAAATAAAACTGGGTATTGAGACCTAGTACTTCGTATTTCCAAGCTAATTTCTTGAAACACTTAACATTTTTTGTGGGCCTATATATTAGTGTAAAACCCAGGATAGCTAGTGGATTTGATTTTACAGAAATACAGATATGATTCATTAAAGTCAGAGTAGAGGAGTGGAGAGGTATATTTGGTGAGGAAATTATGGAAAGCAAAACTTTAGAATACCTGAAATAAAACTGCATTGTTTCTCATTTCCCCAAAGGCAGAAAAATACAAGAGTGAGACCATAAATTGAACATTAGGTCTGTGTTCAAATCTGATACATCAATTTCATAGTTCTCTGAGCCTGAACCTCTTTGTCTTCGTGTTATGATAATAGTATGCATTCCATGATACTTTGCATTAAAATGAACTCACCAGTAGAAAGCATCAGCCCCACTTCAAATGCTCAGTAAGGGTTTATTTCCTTCTTCCTTTTCCACATTATTATAATATTACATATTTTCAGAATATTTGCATATTGGCTTTTTTGCATTTATAATCAGCTTTGTTTATTTGGCCTGAAGTTTAGGTTTCAACTTTTTGTTGTTGTTGCCATATTTCTTTTCCCAAACAAATATATAATTAAGGAAAAAGGCACAATGGTTTAATATGATTATTAGTAAATATAAATTATTCACAAAGGGAATACAAGGGATTGAAAGGCCTATCATTGATCCACACTTGATTACCCCTTATACTTCTATGTGAAAGATAAAGAAGAGCTAGGGAAATCCTTCTTTTCCCTTCAAAAGTTTATTAAAATTATTAATGAGATTTTGGTGACAATTAGAAAGCAACTAGAAAATATTCTATTGTGGACAAACTCCAAGCCCCTGCTTGTTAGGGTTCATTTTGACTAGTAAGAACTGACTTAAGTGAAAACATGCAAGGATTATACCCAGGCACTACCTGGGGTTGTCAGGGTTACTAAAGTCCCTGGAACCCTAGACACAGAATATTCCAAAATTATCACTAGATATATAATAAATATTAAACATTCATATAACTCCCTCTGTGTGGATAATTTTCTTGGGACTCATCTCAAGAGAAATATTCAATATATTAATTTTCCTACTGGAACTCAGCAGTGACAAGGAATAATGAGGAGGCTTCATAATGACCTCATTTTCCATCTGTTCTGGGCTCCATTGTCTATACACACACTGTCTTCACAAGACCAATGAAAATTTGAAAATAAACATGTATGTGGGACAACTCCTAAGGCTTCAAATCTTAGCATATACCAAATATATAACAGGTGGTAACTCTATATTTTGTAACATCTTGCCAAAATTCTAAGCATTCAGTAAGAGGTAAAATCATTCATCAATTAAAAATAATGTTTGGGTCACTTATATTTATGCTTCTAGCAATCTTTTAAGTATATTAAGAAGTTGTGTATTACTCCATAAAGCTCCTGTGATATTAAAAGTGCTTATCCCTAAGCACATTTCCCAAAATAATATAAGATGATAATGAATCCCACTTCTCAGATTGGTGTGAGATTGAAATGAGATTAAAATATATGAAAAAGGTCAGCAGAGTTCTAACATTGTAATCATAGAAACTTCCCTACTTCCTTTTCTACACATTTGAACAAAAAAAAATTGTTGAGCATGCCAAATAAGGGGTACATTTTTATCCCTTAACATATTTTAATACTACACTATACTAATTTGTATTGTCACTGTGGGAGGTGGGTAGGTGTGGGAGTTGAAAATAGCTAAAAGGAGATCATTTGTATGCCAGGTCAAAATATCCCATAGTGATATCCCAAACATAAAAATTGTGAAGATGTTTCCACTTTTTAAAAATTTCATAATTAACCCAGTCTATAAATTATGATTGGATTGTTGATATCATTGTGCCACTGTGTTGGTTTTTCTGTTAGAATCTACCTCTGTACCCATGCTCAAATTCCACGTTTTTGCTGAATAAGTGTTATCCACGATTCCAAATCTTTTCTTAATATGGGCTTCCCTGAACACATCTGGAAATAAACACTTAGGGTATAAATGTGATTGAATTGTGTGTGCATGCCTGTATATATTACATTTAAAGGTTGCTTATCCTACTATGCCCAGTAATATGATTCACCTGCATACTTTTAAAATACAATTTATTCTAATTTTTGTTGTTGAGAATACACACAGCAGAATATATAACAATTCAACAAGAACAGATTCTACATGCACAATCTAATATATAGAAATATTTTACATTTGTTCCATCTGAAGACCTAATTGCGGAGCCCTTATGGTATAGTAGGTTATACATTGGGTTGTTGATCATAAGGTCAGCAGTTCAAAATCACTGGCCACTCCCATGAAAAAGACGAAGCTTTCTATTTCTGTAAGGATTTGCGGTATTGGAAACCCATGGGGCAGTTTTACTCTGTCCTATAGGGTCTCCAAAAGTCAGAATTGACTTGATAGCAGTGAGTTATCTTTGAGCTTGAAGATCTAATTAATCATTAGAAAGCCATCATGTGAGTAACAAGAGGTTAAAATGAAGAAGAAGATTGCAAACAAACAAATAGTAGAAACCTAGCTCTAAGGTGGAGCAGTCTGTTTGAGAAAAGCCACAAGCATTGTAAGATGAAGTTCGAATCCAAGTTCCATCTTTATAAAGGATGAATACGTCTTTTGAGACTTTTTCATATATTATGATGCAGTCATAGATATCTTGTTAGATTATTGCAAAGATTATATAAGATAATATATATAAAGTACCTGACAATTGCCAGACACAATGATAGGGAGCTGGAATTACTCCACTTACTGAGACATGGGAGTAGGAATTAGTTATTGTCAAACATTACTCTGTAATGAAAATTTTATAGGTTACTTCTCATAATTATCTTTGGAACCTCATTTTACAGATGACAAACCTGTGTCCCATGAAAGTTAAGTAGTGTATCCCAAACCCATGGTGCAACTTGCCTAAGATAGAATATGAAATTTTGTCTGAATCCCACCTCCTTCTTCTATGCCACTTAGCTTTTGTAGGCGTTATTTTTAAGTTCCTGGGTAGTTAATGTGCTTGGCTGCTAACCAAACGATAGGTTTAGTAATCTATAGCCACCAAACCAGCCATTGAAATCCTAAGGACCACAGGTATAATCTTAAATTAACTCAATAGTAACCCCATTTGATTTATTTGTCAATTTGGAAGTAGAAAGTACAAGGGTCTTTCCCAGGAACACACACTCACAAAAACATTCAAAATCAAGCACATTTTTATGCTGGCCAATCACATATTTTCAGGAATTCAATATATGAATATTTACACCTAAACAAAACAAAGGACATATTTTGTGACACAAAGACTAACAACTACCAGAATTTTTAATTATAAATAAATAACATAGTATGTGAAGCACATTAACATTCTGGAAGCTTTTAGTAATTTTTTAAAATGATGATCTAAACATGGCTACCAAACTGTGACAATTTCCATATTTAGTTTAGTAAGTTAAACTTTTACTCTTCTCACAGAATTTTAGTCACAATATAATTAAATACTTCGTTAAGAATCTGAGTTCATTTTGCACTAGAGGGAGTGTGGCACACTATTGTTATATAAGTGTAAATCACATGAAGAATGCTCCCTATTTCAATTGTGTCAGTTGTCCTTAAGACTATATGTATAACTCTATTGAATTTAATCTCAAAAGTTTAAAATTAGTCCATTGAGAATGTAACATTATTCTGAAGGATGATTATTAGTAATAACAGGAACACCAACTTCAAGCAGAAATTACCCCAGAGTCATTTACGACCTGTCTGCATTTATCAATAACTACACAAAAACATATTATGTGGACACACTTATAATTTGTCCTCTGGATTTTTATAATCTACTTTAGTATTTATTCATCCTTATCTAAATCAAGTGCTATCATATATCTACTTAAATACATGTAAGTAGAATCATAATGCCTATGTTTAGCCTTGAGTGAAATGCACTTCTTGTTCTCTTGTTTCTCCTTTCTATAAGAGCCTATTACTTCCTGCCCCTTCTTTAGAAGTTGCTAGACTAAACTTGCTAGACAAAGTGAGAAGATTGTGATCTTTGGAAGAATTCAGTTTACCTGTATGCTTTCACTTATGGAACTTTGTAAAGCAAGTGTTTTTGTGTTTCTGGAATTCTATTGTGAAAGTTATTTCCAAAAGAAGCAAAGTCAAAATGTAAGAGTTCTAACCTGAGCAGAAGGCTTGGCAAGTAATGTCATCTAAGAAACAAAGCAGCCAGCATATTCTCTCCAGGGACAAAACACATTATTTCTATGACATGCTCAGTCTCCATCTGCTCAGAGAAAAGGATTGAATCTCCCATATGCCTTACCACTGGGCTTTGCCTGCACTATGAAAGTGAATACCCTCCACACTACAGAATTGAACATTAAGCAACTATTGGCTGCTTTAATGGAAATAGCATATGGGTGCTAAGTGAATGCAAAAAATGAATACCTTAATTATTTTGCTCCATTATTAACACAAATGATTGCCACTAATCACTTATCAATTTTAAATAGTTTGCATATCTGTTATTAATTTTTATGAACAGTTTTCATCATGCTCATTGTTGAAATTATATATTCTTGAGAAAAAATTAAATGCCTCCAATGATGTTATATGCTCATATTTTCCACATAAGCATAAGAACTTATTTCCACTAGCAGTACCAAAAGCTGGCACAATATGTAATTTGCTAGGCTATTTGGCAACTAAGAATGATTAAGACCCTGCTGTTTGCAGTTAATATGGTGTATACATTGAGTATAAAGCCAGAAAAAAAATTAGGGCTCATTCTAAACTATTGTTTCATCTGTTCAAAGTGAAAGTTTTATGATTATGACTAATTTTGTACTTTTTATCACAATATCTACATGGAAATTATTTTATTTAATACTTGTTTCTCTAATTTTGAATTTTAATAACTTGTTGAAGTATTATCAATGTAGTCTAATTTGGTTAGAAGTCTTTGTAGTGGTACAAGGTTTGGGTTTTAACCATCTATTTGCCACAGAGTTACATTATATTCCATGACTAAAGAAAGCATCCTTAATCCTGGAAAGCCATGTTGTTTGTCAGTATTAAGACAAACTGCTAAGGATAATGTACTACAGCTATAGGTAAAAATTAGAGAGCATTTAAATGACTGTATCCTTACTGTTTAATCTTAGCTATTCATAATCTGTTATCTCCCCTAATTGTTATCTCCTCATAATTGTGAGGATTTTCTGTGAGTTATGTGTGGCTATTGCAACAATTTATTGAACTCAGCATAGATGTACAGAGATATGAAAGAAGCAATATATGTCAGATGAAGTAAAGAAAGGTAGAGGCATGTGTGACCCCTACACGTGTCAATGAAGAAGTCACACTATTTACTCCAAATATGTTGACACAATGGCTGAAACAATGGACTCAAACATAGGAGCTATTATGAGGATGTCAAAGAACTGGGTCTTGTTTTGTTCATTGTGCATAAGGTTGCTATGGGTCACAACCAACTGGATGACACCTAACAACAACAACACCAATATGAGTCAGAAATAACTCAGTGGCAGTGAGTGAGGCAGTTGATTTCAAGTTATATCAACCCTAGAGAACAGGGTTGAGCAGCCTCTGTGGTTTCCAAGAATATAACTGTGTACAGGAATAAAAAACCTCATCTTCTTAACTCAGAGAAGCTGGTGGTTTCCAACTGCTGACCTTGTGGATCTCAGCCCATTGAGCAAATACTATATCACCAGATAATAACTTTCAGTACATAATCCAATAACCTAATTTTTAAACCATCTTTTCGATAATCATTGAAGTTACTAAAGAATTAGATCATCTTCATAGTAAAGCATTTTTGTGATAGTTTAAATTAAATCCACATGATATGTTTGCTGATTCTTGCACATCCCACTCTCTCTGATGGCAAAATTATCAGTGAAGAAAAAGGGTCAGAATTACAATGTGCATGTTCTGGTCTAATCCGATTTGTAAGGTAGACTTGAGGTCATGATAGTGGGGGTGGGGGAAGAATTAAAGAACTAGAGGAAAGTTGTGTGTTTCATCAGTGCTATACTGCACCCTGGTTGGCTCATCTCTTCCTAGTGACCCTTCTCTGAGGGGATGTCCAATTGTCTACAGATGGGCTTTGGGTCTCCACTCCTCATTTCTCCGACCCCATCCCACCCCCATTCACATTGGTATGAGTTTGTTTTGGGTCTTAGATGTCTGATACGTGACCCCATCAACACCTCATGATCATATAGGCTGGTATGCTTCTTTCATGTGGGCTTTGTTGCTTCTCAGCTAGATGGCTGCTTGTTTATCTTCAATCATTTAAGACCTCAGATGCTATATCTTTTGATAGCCGGGCACCATCAGCTTTCTTCACCACATTTGCTTATGCACCCATTTTGTCTTCAGCAATTATGTCTGGAAGGTGAGCATCACAGAATACTGGATTATTAGAACAACTTTTTCTTTTATTGAGGGATTACTTGAGTCGAGGTCCAATATACATCTGCTACCTGAATGCGTAGCATATAGATATAAGTGCATGAATATATTTCCCTGCCATTATATATAAATATATTTACATACACACATGCCTGTATTTAGACCTGTATAGATATCTTTAGCCTCCTGGTTCTTTCCTCTATTTCCTTTTACTTTCCTCTTGTCCCACCATTATGTTTGGCCTTCATTCAGGATTAGTAATTCCTTGCTGTTACATTGCCCTTGATTCAACCCCACTAGGCTATGCCCTTCTCTCCATTGATTTTAGTTAACTTGTTGTTCCCTTGTCCTTAGGTTGTTTGCCCCCTACCTTCCTTGCTTCTACCTCCCCTTCTCCCATATCTCCCCGGAACCACTGATTCTGTTGTTTTTATTTCTGAATTGTTTATCCTACCTATCTTATTTAGATAGCCATTCAGAGACATTAATAAACGCAAAAACCAGGTGCACTTTAGAGGATAGCATTGAAGCTACAGCTTGGGGAGAGAGGCAAATTTGATTAGAGCACAGAGGAGAAACAAAGAGGGATGGAGAATGAGGGGAACACATCCTGGCCCACCAAGCCCTCAGGAGATATTCCTGCTCAGAGCAGACAATGCACAGAGAGGCCCATAGGACTAGTCCCACCACGAGACATGAGGTCCCCTCAGTGAATTATAGCGCTATGGACAATACTGGATACACATTGGAAACCCATCACATTGGGGTGAAACACCAAGGGCATGCAGCTAAGCAGCAAGGGGAGCAGAGATGAAATCCCCGGGGAATACCAAAAATAGACTTTGGAGACAGAGTGTGGCACCCCATTAGACGCGACTGGAAAATATTCCTAAAGGTCAAGAAACAGACCTGGAACTGTCTATAGGCTTTCCCCTATTTGTGCTTCATTTTTTATTAACTGTCTCTCTGTTCATGTGTTTTTCTCGGTTCTTAAATGTGTCTCGTTATTATCTTAATGAGTTTTTGTAGGGGTCTGTATGTTAGTCCTTTGTCCGATGTGTCATTGGTAATTGTTTCCCCCAATCTGTGGACTGTCTTTTTACTCTCCTGATGAAGTCTTTTGAGGTGCGTAAGAGATGTAATTTTAGCATATCCCAATCATCCATCTTGTCCTTTGCTGAATGTGCCTCTTCCATTCAACTTGGTAGTGTATATATGTCCTGCAATAGTTTCCTTGTTTGTTCTAGCCTTTTCATTGATAAGTCAGAGACTTTTGGTATTTACATTTAAGTCTTTAATCCATCGTGAGTCAGTTTTGTTCATGCTGAGAGGTATAGGTATTGTGTCATTGTTCTGCATATGAAAATCCAGTTTATCCAACACCATTTGTTGAAGAGGCTGTCTTTCTCCCATTGAATATTTTCAGGTCCTATGTCAATTATAGGCTGATCCATTTATATTTGGATTTTGTGTTCTGATCCATTGGTCCATGTATCTCATTATACCAGTACCAGGCTGTTTTGAGTACTGTGGCTATATCATAGGTTTCTAGGTCAGGCAGTGTTAGGCCCGGTTTGTTTCCTCTTGCTAAACCTTGCTCATTTGCCTTCCCATATGAAATTGGTAATTAGTTTTTCCATTTCTTTAAAAAATTTGGGATTTGAATTAGAAATACATAGTCTCTATAGATTGTTTTAGGTAGTATATCCATTTTTGTGTTATTAAATCTCTATCCTTGGGCTTGGGATATTCTTCAATTTGTATATATCCTTTTTTAGTATCTTGTAGTATTGTTTTGTAATTTTCTCTGTATAGTTCGTTTGCTTATTTAATTAAGTTTATTCCTAAGTATTTAATCTTTTGTGTGGTTATTGTAAGTGTTGTTTATTTCTTAATATTTTTTGTATATTCCTCTTCTGATTGATTTCTGGGTATTCACTTTGCATCCTGTTATTTTGGCGAATTTCTCAATAAAAGCCAGCAGGTTTTTATGGAGACTTTTGTGTTTTATATATATAGGATAATACCATCTACTAATAGGGAAAGTTTCACTTCTTAATTTCTTTTCATTGTCTGATGGCTCTAGCTGAAACTTCCAGCACTATGTTGAATAAGGGTGGTGATAAATGGATATCTTTGCCTTGTCCCTGTTTTCGGTGGGAATGTTTCTAGCTTTTCCCCATTGAGCATGATGTTGGCTGTTGGTTTCTCACATATGGCTTTTATTATGTTGAGGAATCTACCTTTTATTCATATTTGTAGAGTGTTTTGAATAGAAAAGGGTGTTGAATATTGTCAAATGGCTTTTCTGCATCTATTGCTATGTTCATGTGGTTTTTATTTCTTACTTTGTTTATGTGGTAGATTACATTGTTTTTTGAATGTTGAATCATCCCTGCATACCTGAAATAAACCCTACTTGGTCATAGTGAATTATATTTTTGATATTCTGCTGTATTCTATGGACCAGCATTTCCTTGAGGGTTTTGTTCTTGAGGGATAATCATTTATAATTACCTATCTTTGTGGGATCTTTGCCTGGTTTGGGAATCAGTGTTATGCTAGCTTCATAGAATGAGTTTGGAAGTTGGTTGTCTTTTCTTATGTTCTGGAAGAGTTCGTGTAGTATTGGTGTCTCTTATTCTGGGTATTTGCATCCCTTCCTTTTTTCCTTTGCCGGTAGTCTATTTTTTTTTTTTTTGTCTGTTTGTTAATCTTTTCAAAGGACCAGCTTCTTGTCTTGTTGATTTTTTCCATTTTGTTGTTGTTTTTGTTTTGTTTTCCACATCGGTTATTTCTGCTTTGACCCTTGTGATCTGGGAGGGTTTGTGTTGTTCTTGCTCCAATTCTTTGAGGTTTTGTGTTAGAGTTTTTAACCTTAGCTTTTTCTTCTTTTTCTATGTGTGTGTTGATATCTTTAAATTGACTTCTGATTACTGCTTTCACTATGTCCCAAAGGTTTTGATATGCTGTGGTATCATTCTCATTTGTTTCAAGGAATCTGTAAATTTCCTCATTTATTTGCTTCATTACCAGGTCCTTTTCTTCTATGATGTTACTCAACCTCAATGAGTTTATCTTTGTGCTTCTGCCCATTTGATTTCTAATTTTATGACTCTGTGGTGTGAGACTGATTGTAGGATCTCAATGTTTTTTAATTTGTTGGGCATGATTTATGTCTTAGTACATAGACTATTCTTGAGAAGGTTCCATGTGTGTTAGAGAAGATCATATATGGTTATTGTGTTGGATGAAGCATTCTGTAGTTCTATGCAGTTGTTTTATTGATGGTGTTGTTGAGCTTTCTTGTGTCTGCTTTGTTTTTTTTTCTTGACGGTCTGTCTTTCCTTGAGAGTTATGTATTAAATTATCCTGTTATTATTTTCAATGTGTCTTTATACTTTTTCGTTTCTGTATTTGATTGACATATTTTGAGGTCCTTTCATTAGGTGTATATATGCTTATTATAGTTATGGTATCTTGAGCTATTGTTCATTTTATCACTTTGTATGTTTCTAGCTCTTATTATTTTTTGCCTTGAAGTATATCTTCTCATTGATTAATATTGCTACCCCTGCTTTCTTTTGGTTGCTGTTGGCTTGGTATGCTTTTGTCCAGCCTCTAATTTTTAATCTGTTCATGTCTTTGTTTGTGAGGTGTGTTTAATGTAGACAGCCTATTGATCAATTTTGTTTATGACTCCATTGTGTTACTCTGTCTTTTTACTGGTGCATTTACTCCATTAACATCCCGTGTGTTTTGTTTAGTTTCCTTGTTCTGCCTTAATTTTTATTTGCTTTGCATGTTAGTTAGTTTGGGTTGGGTTTTGTGAGGAATTGTCTTGTATGTTGGTTTCAGGTTTGTGTGTTGTTGCTCTTTTTCTTATGGATATACAGTGAACCCTCGCCACTTCCCACTTCGACTTCCGCAGCTTCACTCTATCGTGGTTTTTGTGTAACAGTGCATGCTCTGTCATTACTGCCACTGATTGGCTCATACTGTACACGCTTCTGTCTGCATCACTA
>NW_022107407.1:5503624-5509304 GCF_000313985.2 Echinops telfairi
CTGATTAACCGCGATAAACGAGGGTTCACTGTACTACTTTATTGAGTATTTTGTAGTGGTGGTTTTGTTTTTGTGAATTATTTTAGCCTATGCTTCTCTCAGAATACTTTTATATCTCTGTCTTATTTGGTTGATAAGATTTCTGAATACACGATTCTAGGTTGACAGTTCTTTTTCTTTAGTACTCTATGTACATCACTCCATTGCCTTCTTGTCTGCATGGTTTCTTCGGAGAAATCTGAAGTTATTCTAATTACTGACCCTTTGAATGTAATTGGTCTTTTGTCTCTGGCTACTTTGAGAAGGCTTTCCTTTTCATTGCTGTTAGATATTTTATTAGATCAGATTGACTAGAGAAACAAATTTTTTTACAGTCATGTGTGAAAGACAGAGCTTTATATCAAAGAGCAATTATATATTCAGAAAAGATCCAAGCCTAGTCCAGATCAAGTCCATAAGTCCAATATGAGTTCATAAGTCCACTACTAGTTTATATATTCCTCTTCAGACTCACATATCACATGCAATGATGGAGAGTGCAGGAAGATCACAGGCTGATGATCAGAAAGTCTTGTGGATCCAGTGGTGATAGAAGCATCTCAGTACTGATGTGTGTATCCACATAGCTCCTCCAGCTCACTAAGTGTCTACTGCAGGAAGGTGATGCAGAGAGAGAATGTGTTCTGCCTCCAGGGTAAAGGAGAGGAAGTTCCTCGAGTCCTCATGAGAAGGCCAGTTCCACAAAGAAGTATCATCACACTGTGACCTGATCGAAAGGATAGACTCCACCCCTATACTTATTTATCAAGTTGATATGAAATTATGTAATTGCCAGACATCTTGACTAAAATATGCTGGGGTGTCGTGGTGGGGTTCCTTTTGGGATCTTTCCTATTTGTGAGTCTCTTGGTTACCTGAAAAATTCCTTTTGAGATTGAAGACAGTTCTTTTTTTTTCTTTTAATTAGTTTTTTTCCTTTTTTTAAATCGTTTTATTAGGGGCTCACACAATTCTTATCACAATCCACACATATATCAATTGTGTAAAGCACATTTGTACATTCATTGCCTTCATCTTTCTCAAAACATTTGCTCTTCACCTAAGTCCCTGGCATCAGTTCCTCATTTCCCCCCTCCCTCCCCACTCCCCCCACCTTCATGAACCTTGATCATTTATAAATTATTATTTTGTCATATCTTTCCCTGTCCAACATCTCCCTTCACCCACTTTTCTGTTGTCCTTCCCCAAGGAAGAAGGTCACATGTAAATCCTTGTAATCAGTTCCCCCTTTCCAACCCACCCTTCCTATACCCTTCCAGTATCGCCACTCACACTACTGGTCCTGAAGGGATCATCCACCCGGATTCCCTGCATTTCCAGTTCCTATCTGGTCTAGCCATATTTGTAAGGAAGAATTGGGATCAAGATAGTGGGGGAGGACAAAGCATTTATGAACTAGAGGAAAGTTGTATGTTTCATCATTGCTACATCGCACCCTTACTGGCTCGTCCCCTCCCCAAGACTCTTCTGTAAGGGGATGTCCAGTGGCCTACAAATGGGTCTTGGGTCTCCACTCTGCACTCCCCCTCTCATTCACTATGATAAGATATTTTGTTCTGATGATGCCTGATATCTGATCCCTTCGGCACCTCGTGATTGCACAGGCTGGTGTGCTTCTCCCATGTGGGCTTTGTTGCTTCTGAGATAGATGTTCACTTGTTTACCTTCAAGCCTTTAAGACTCCAAACGCTATATCTTTTGGTAGCCAGACACCATCAGCTTTCTTCACTACATTTGCTTATGCACCCATTTGTCTTCAGTGATTCTTTTACAGGCGCTCTTGGACTATTCCAAGAAGAAGAATCCTTTGCTTCTTCCTTCTGGAAGCACTATAAAACAGGTTGTTCCTTTTAATTTTGTCCCACAATGTTCTCACGTTTTTCTTGATCTCTTTTGCATTTTTATTATTTGTTCCTCTTTTAAGTTGGAATCTATAAATTTGAATTGTAGGCCACTACTTCGGGTTTCCACTTCTTCAATTTCTTTATAGCGTTGTTTAATTCTGCTACAGTGGCATTTAATTTTCATGTTTATGTTTGGAGCTTTTCTCCTACAGCAGGTAGTGAGGTTGCTAGTTTTTCTATTGTTTCATTTTTTCTCTCAGCTGTTGCATAAGTGTCATCATCATTCATTTAAATTCTTTTCAAGGAAAATCCATAGTCTGCTCAATTTCAGGCATTGCATTTAGGTCTAGTTGGTATTCACTTATTTGTTCCTGCTTCTCTGTGTCCAGCACAACCTTATAAAGCCTGCTTCTTCCTGGAGCTGCTGCTTATAAAACCAGGTGGTTTTTCCCTGCTACATTTGTTAAAACTTTGTTAATGAACCATGTGTAAGATTGATACAATCCAGGGAATTTAAATAAGCAAATAAAGGAAACCCTAGAAAGACATGTTATTAAAGGTTTCTTAGGGGCGTCCAGGGTGTCCTGGAATCAGGGGCTGTGCTACACTGTCTCCCAGGAAAGGGGCACCATATTTTCAAAGTGGGTCTGGGTCCATGCTATCCACTAAGCCTGCTCTTGGCTGCTCTGTCGACAACCCTGAGCAGCTTGGTAGGCTGTGTGCCAGGGATCTGAATTCTGTCGTAGGAAAATGACCCAGGTGTTTCCAATAGGTAGACCTTGCTGCTCTCTTATCACAGTAAATATTTACAACATGCCCCGGGTGTGCTCAGAACTCGGTCAGAGGGCAAAAGGTGTGGCTGATGCTGTATCTCTGGTCTTGGCATGGGAGGGGCAAAGTCCACCAATGGGCACACAGCGAGGGAAGCATCAGGGTGAGCTCTTGGGGCTGGTTTTTGAAGGCGTTTCACAGGACATGGGTTTATGACCCACGCTTGGGCAGCTGTCTATTTGGGTAAATTAAAGCATGCTGGTGGGTCAGGTATCTAGGGTGATGGGAGGTGGCTGATGCCATCCCTCTGTTTCTGGTTCTGGTTTGTGATGAGGAAAGCCAGACGGCAGACATTAGAGTGCTAATGTGCCCCAGTGAGCTCTTAAATCACTCTGTGGGTGAAAATCAGTAGGGGAGGTATGAACCATGAACTCTAAGACACTGGGATTGTAGCTCTAGTACACATTTTCCCAAAATTGGCCTCCCTACCTCATGATTTTCCAGTACAACAATGGGAGCACATAGTGGGTAATTCTACATGACCACCATCTTACCAGAAGTTTCGCCTTTTTCATTTTCTAACTCTACATTTTCGCTCATTTAGTTATAAGATTTGGCTTTGTCTTTGAAATTTTATGTTCTGTACTTTGACTTAGTCATTTCTTCCATTTGCCTTACCTAGTCTACAATTAAGAATAAAGTTCAGAGTTTCATCTGACATCCACTGTGAACTTTTCTTTATTGCTTGCCTTTTTAATTACCTTTTTTGATTTCTTTAGGCATGAAGTGATTGATGCTATCCCACAGCTCTTTGTGGCTTCTGTCATTAGTGCATGATGTAGCAAATCTGTTTATGAGATGATCTTGGAATTCAGGTGGGATGGACTCAACGTCATATTTTGTGTCTTGTGGATGTGTTCCAATTTTTTAGCTTCAGCCTGAACTTATATATGAACAATTGATGGTCTGTTTCACAAATAGATGGTTTTTTAAAAGTATAAATTAATTTTCTCACAGTTTAAGAAACTGGAAGTCCAAGTTTAGGACACAAGCTATAAGAAAAGTCCTTCTCAGTTAGTTTTACATGATTATCCTTGCCTCAGCTTATAATGTATCAAAGTCCTTCAGTTCCTTGGTGAGAAAATTTTATGTAGCATCAAACTTCTGCCTATGCCACCACTAAGACACCTCCATTTGTGCTGGACTTTCACTGAATTTATATCTGCTCCTTGCATCACTTGGAACTGATTTAAGTTTAGGATAAAAGACACATTTACATGACCTCATTAACATAACAAAGAAACCCTATTTCAAATTGGAATTACACCTAAAGCTAAAGGGATTTAAATACATATATTTTGGGGTTGACCTAATCCAATTCAGGGAAGGTAGATTGTGTGAAGAAGAATGTGGTATCAGGATTGGAGGAAAGCTTTCTAACAACAAACAATATGCATATGGCACAACATTGCTTGCTCAAACTAAGGAGGACATGAAACACTTGCTGCTGAAGACCAAGGTCTTTCACCTTCAATAGGGATTGCAACTTAATGTAAAGAAAACAAAGGTCCTCACAATTTGGAGAATAGGTAGCATCATGATAAATGGAGAAATGATTAAATTTGTCAAGGATTTCATCTTGCTTGGATCCATAATCAATGCTTGTTGGTGTAACAGTCAAGAGCTCAGAAGGGTAAATCTGCTGCAGAAGGTCTCTTTAAAGTGTTGAAAAGGATAGGTGCCATTTCGAGAAATAAGGTACACCTGATAAAATTCATGGTATTTTCAATTGTCTCAGATGTATGTGAAAATTGGACATTGAATAAAGAAGACTGAAGAGAAATCAATGCATTTGAACTATACTGTTGTCAAAGAATATTGAAAATCCCCTGAACAACCAAAAGAACATACAAATCTGCTTCAGAAAACATACGGACAGAGTACTTCTTAGAGGGAAGGATTAAAAACTCTTTATCTTATGTACTTTAGATATGTTTTCAGGTCTCTGGATAGAGATAACACATCATACTTGATAAAGTGGAGGGATAGCAAAAACAGGTAAGTCCTTGAGAAGATAAATTGACACAGTGGCTCTAACAGTGGTCAAATTTAAACAATTGTGAAGATGCTGTAGGACCAGGCAGTGTTTCATTCTGTTACTGAGTGTCAATATAAGTTAGGACTGACTCAGTGGCACCTAAATAATACAGCAATAATTAAGCCCATAATATATATATATAATCTAAAATATTATATATATATATCAATTATCTATTTTTTATTTGGTAGACTATTATGGAATAATTATTTGTAAGAAATTAGAGCCATTGAAACAACGAAGTCAGTGCCAATAGCAATTGAATACTGATACGTACTAGCTAACACTATAAAACAGAAGCCCAATTAGGAAGTGGTAGAAATAGAGATGATACATTTATATCCACCTCCAACATACATTTTTGGTTGTTTGGGGTGTTTTTTATTTAAATCTGAGAGTTTATAGAATATGTGGCCCATGAATAATTTTATGGCAGAGGAGTGTGGGGAGAAATCAGGAGCTGATAACAATAAGAAAAATATTTTTTTAATGTTCTAAAATAGGTTGTGGAGATCATTGCACAATTCTTCCTAATGTGATTGAACTATTTAGTGAATTGCACGATATGTGAATTATATTCAAATAAACTGTTTGTAAAATTCTATCAACATTTGTTTTTCTCTGCTTTTTCTCATGTTGGGTTCTAAAACTTTGACTATTAGATTTCTTTTTTTTTAAAATTCATTTAATCATTTTATTAGGGGCTCATACAACTCTTTTTAAAAATCATTTTGTTTCTTTATCTAGACCTCTATAAATGCTCTTTGCCTCCCAGCTCTTTCCTCTATTTCCCTTGATTCTCCTCCTGTCTCACTGTCATGCTCAGTCCCCACCAGGATTTCAGCACTTCCTCTTTGTTACATTCCCCTTGGTCATGCCCTACCAGGTCTCCCACACCCACCTCCCC
>NW_022107407.1:5511238-5547843 GCF_000313985.2 Echinops telfairi
GTTGGTCCCAATTCCCTCATTGATGGCCCTAATCATTTGGAGTTTAAATTCAAGGCCTGTGATCCACCTTGAATTTATTCTTGTGTATGGAGTAAGATAAGGGTCTTGCTTCATTTTTCTGCAGGTAGATATCCATATTTTCCAGCACCACTTGTTAAAAAGGGCATCACCTTCCCATTTGATATTTTAGGGGCCCTTATCAAAGATCAGTTATCTGTTTGCTGATGATTTTATTTCTGGGTCTTCAGTTCTTTTCCATTGGTCTGAGTATCTGTCATTGTACCAATACCATGCGGTTTTGACATCTGTGGCTGTATAGTATATGCTAAAGTCAGGTAAAACTAGCCCTCCCACTGTGTTCTTCTTGAGGAGTTCTCTGCTAATTCTGGGCTTCTTTCCTAATCAGTTTTTCCATTTCTTTGAAGAAAGATGAGGGCAATTGTTTCGGGATGGCATTAAACTTATATAGTGCCTTTGGCAGAACTGCCATCTTGACTATATTGAGTCTTCCAATCCATGAGCATGGGATATTCTTCCATTTGTTGAGGTCTCCCTTCATTTCTTGTAGTAGTGTCCTGTAGTTTTCCCCATATAGATCTTTTGTTCTTTTAGTCAGGTATATCCCTAGATATATCTATTTGAATTTGGCTATTGTGAAGGGTACCACCTTTTTGATCTCCTCTTCTGTGTCTTATCCGATGCATATAGCAGTCTGATGGACTTCTGTTTGTTGATCTTGTATCCTGCCACACTGCCAAACTCCTCTATTGCTTCCAGTACTTCACTTGTGGAACTTTTGGGATTTTCCATATAAAAATCATATCATCTGCAAATAACGATAGTTTCACCTCTTCCTTCCCCAGGCGAATACCTTTGATGTCTCAGAGTGGGGGCAAGGGACATCCTTGTCTGGTCCATTTTTTCAGTGGGATTGTGTTAGTCTTTTCTCCATTGACTACCACGTTGGCTGTTGGTTTTTCATATATACCTTGTATTGTCTTGAAGAACTTTCCTTCCATTCCTATGTTCTCAAGTGTCTTAAACATGAATTGGTGTTGGATGTTGTCAAATGATTTTTAAAAAATTAATAAATAAAATAAAATAAAATGGAAAAGAAAAAAATCACTTTATTAGGGGCTCATACAACTCTTATCGCAACCCATACATACATCAATTGTGTAAACCACATTTGTACATTCATTGCCTCATCATTCTCAAAATATTTCCTCTCCACTTAAGCCCCTGGCATTAGGTCCTCATTTTTACCCTCCTTCCGTGCTCCCCCCTCCCTCATGCACCCTTGATAATTTATAAATTATTATTTTGTCATATCTTGCGCTGTCCGATATCTCCCTTCACCCACTTTTCTGTTGTCCATCCCCCAGGGAGGAGGTCACATATAGTTCCTGGTAATTGGTTCTCTCTTTCCAACGCATTCTCCCTCTACCCTCCCAGTATCGCCACTCACAGCACTGGTCCTGAGGGGATCATCTGCCCTGGATTCCCTGTGTTTCCATTTACTATCTGTACCGGTGTACTTCCTCTGGTCTAGCCAGATTTGCAAGGTAGAAGTCAGATCATGATAGTGGGGCCGTGGAGGAAGCATTTAGGAACCAGAGGAAAGTTGTATTTTTCATTGTTGCTACATCGTACCCTGACTGGCTTATCTCATCCCTGAGACCCCTCTGCAAGGGGATATCTAGTGGCCTACAAATGGGCTTTGGGCCTCTACTCCGCACTCCCCCCACTATGGTAAGATTTTTTTGTTCTCATGATACCTTATTTATAGGTTTAATATTAAGGTAGCAGGAGGACATTGGGCCTCCGCTCAAGTACTCCCTCAATGAAAGAGTACTTTCTTCTATTAAATTGGCAGTCTATGATGCTCACCTTACTGACACAACGCTGAAGACAAAGTTGGTGAATAAGCAAATGTGGTGAAGACAGCTGATGGTGCCCAGCTATCAAAAGATATATCATCTGGCTTCTTAAAAGCTTGAAGGTAAACAAGTGGCCATCTAACTCAGAAGCAACAAAGCCCACATGGAAGAAGATATCAGCCTGTGTTATCACGAGGTGTCGAAGGGATCACTGAAGACAAATGGGTGCATAAGCAAATGTGGCGAAGAAAGCTGATGGTGCCATGCTATCAAAAATATAGCATCTGGGGTCTTAAAGGCTTGAAGGTAAACAAGCGGTCATCAAGCTCAGAAGCAACAAAGCCCACATAGAAGAAGCTCACCCGCCTATGTAATCACGAGGTGTCGAAGGGATCAGGTATAAGACTATTAGATGTCTATAGAGTCCAGCTATTTAGATATTAGCTTTAAGTAATGTCTACCAAGTCTCTGCAAATCCAGATATTTCAAACTTGAGAAAGAATCTTTCTGGTGGCTGGTTATCAGACAGAATAGCATCTGGGGTTCTAAAGACCAATTTCCAAACAAGCAGCCATCTAAGTGAGTTTTTATCTAAGTCCACATGAAAGAAGCACACCAACCTCTATGACCTAAGAATTGTAAATCATATAATCTAAAAGCAAAGGGGGAAATAGTGTCAGAGCCTAAATTATAAAATTCTGGTTGGAGAAGGCTATGTATGACATTGGAAACCCAAGGTATAATAGTGAGCTCTACCCAGGAAATAATCTTCTGATGAGCTCTGTCTGCCAATAATGGAGGAGTGAAAATAAACTTGTAACCAGAGGGTATTTGAGTGATGACTATAGGTGATCAAAATGATAAACCTGACTTGAACAGTTAAAAAATTGTCACTTAATTCCCCCTCTAATAAACTTTGGGCCTGTTCTGGATAGCCCCCTCCCCCTTACTTCTTTTTTGTATGGTGCATTTTGTCATTGTGAATAGCCCCCTTGAATTTTGTTATATGCTTTTTGTTGTTATTGTTGTTCTCTGGTATATGAAACCCAGGGTTGATGAACCCATAAAAAAAAAGTAGAATAATGTTTCTGGGGGTGAAGTGGTACAGTGGGGAAGGAGTGGAGGAGGGAACTGATATAAAGGAATTAAAGAAGGAAGAGAATGTTTGAAACTGATTGTAATAGCGATTGTGCAATACTGCTTGATGTGATTGAACTATGGAATGATATTATACCTGTATTAGCTCCCAATAAAATGTTTTTGCAAAAAGACATGAAAGGAATGAAAAAAAGGCAAGAAGTTCTTTTCTCTGTGAAATGAAAATAAGATATATTTTACAACACAATATCAATTCCACCAAAGAACATCAAAGTGATTGTCAAAAATGACAATATGGGGACTCCTGGGAGACAGCACTGATATAGGATCGCCTGCATGAAGAGCTCTCTGTGTGATCGCCAGATTTACAGGTGAAAAGGCCTAGTTGGGAGTCAGGGATGTGAAACTGTGTTTCACAGCACTCCAGGGTTCTCTTGTCAGATTTCCCACAGAGAGTGCAACTGTGCTCATCAAATGCACACTGCTTTCTCACAGCACCTGCCCTTGACTTACACCCCTTGTCAGTGGGATGAAAACTCCCTGCCTCTTCCCTCTCCCATCACCCCTATTTGGTGCCTCATCAGCATTGGGAGGGGATCCAGGAGCCCCTATCCCTCTGGGGATTTTATGGACAACTTCACAGACTGCTGGAGGCCCTGGGTGCTGGAACATATGGTATCATTTGGCGTAGAGTTCCTATTTGAGATAATCCAAGGGATAAGCCAACGTCAAGGTCCCTTCACTTGGGACAGGGGTATGACTGGGCTCTACAGATATGAAGTCCTGGATACTTGGAGAGGGACAAAGCACTGGTGATAAAACGGGGAGGCTGGAACCTGTAGTGTAGAAGTCTCCAGGAGGTTGTTAAATTTGTTCATATTTTCTTTTGAGAAAGTGTGCTAGTCAAAGTAGACTAAAAAACAAATTCATAGACAATCATATGTGTATAAGAAAGAGCTTGATATAAAGGGTAATTGTATATTAAGAAAACATCCTTACAGAAGGGTCAAAAGGAAGAGACGAGCTAGTCAGGGTACAGTATAGAACCATTGAAACACATAACTTTCCTCTAGTTCTTGAATACTCCCTTCTCTAACTATCATGACCCCAATTCTACCTTACAAATCTGGCTACACCAGAGCATGTGAACTGATACAGATAGGAGCTGGAAACACAGGGGATGCAGGATAGATAAACCCCTCAGGACCAATAATGAGAGTAGCAATACCAGGAGGGTAAGGTAAAGGTAGGGGGATAAATGGGTAACTGATCACAATGATCTACATATAACCCCTCCCAGGGGGATGGAGAGTGGGTGAAACATGGGTGAAGGGAGACATCGGTCATTGTAAGACATGAAAAAAAAAAGTATAAACTATCAAGGGTTCATGAGGGAGTGTGGGGGAAAGAGGGAAATGGGCTGATACCAAGAGCTCAAGTAGAAAGAAAATGTTTTGAAAATGATGATGGCAACATATGTACAAATGTGCTTGACATAATTGATGGATGTATAGATTGTGATAAGAACTGTACAAGCCCCCCAAAATGATTTTAAAAACCTAAATCCTAAAAATAAGAAACAGCAAATATCCCAGCCCAGTCCAGATCAAGTTCATAAGTACAATAATAGCCCATGTGTTCGATACTAGTCTGTAAATTCCTTTTCAGACTCATGCAATACATGGATTGATGCTGAATGCAGGAAGATCATGGAACAGTAGGTGGAAAATCTTGTAGATCCAGCCATGGTGGAAGCATCTCAGCACTGGCATGGGTCTTCACATGGTTCTTCTTGCTCCAGAGCTCTGGTTCCATCAGCATATCTACATGTATCTTGTCAGCAGGAAGACGAAGCAGAGAAAGTGTGTCTGGCCTCCAAATGAGGTCACCAAGCTGTGACCTAATTGGCAGGCTAGACTCCACTCCTTCACTTTTAATATTCTCATGTTCACACCAGACTATGTAACTGCCACAGAAATGAAACACAAAACTTCTAATTCTGCCAGCAGAAATGGAACCCACCACTTCCAGCTTTCTTGGCAGCTTTTATGCTGCTAGATAGATAGGTTGCTGAACCAGGGTTGAGTCAGAGATCCCTCTGATTGGATACTCGCCCTTCCCTGGGGCATCCACTACATTAGCCCATATCCACTCTAGGACCATATGTAAGGAGTAGCTAGTTCTGATTTGTGCTAAAATCCACTGTCGTAAGCACAATAATAGAAGGACAGTAATTGCCCTACACAATATACAAGGTAAAGAAGACACTCTGGTAGATTGAATATATGCTTCACGTACCCCAAGCGCCATAACCTCTGGAATCTGTTCCTTCCACCTCAGTAACACAAAGTCTCCTTTATCTTACCAAGTAAAATCACATCTCTCTTAAATTTCTTCTCCAACTCATTAAAAATAACTGTACTTAATGGGAAGGATTCATATGATTAATACCACTACTCAAAACCTACTCCTAGGCACCAATACCCTAATCCTTATACTCACCAACACTTGCTCCTCATCTACACCCAATATATTTTCAAACACCTTTGTGATCCTCCCCTAACCTAAAGATCCAGCTCCTCCTCACCCAAACACGCCTGAAGACTTTGTACCTCCTTCAGCTCAAATTGAGATGAGACACAGACAACACCCAATAACAGCAGCTACCATTAAAAAATCTAGAGAAACAAAAGCCAATTATGAAGGTGACCCAAACCCAACAGTTAACGCAGAAGAAGGAGCCCCTTAACCTCCAGAGAAAGACTGCATAAGAATGCTATTTAGAGCTATACAAGTGATTAGGGATCAAGCCTGAAAACCTATGAAAGAAATAGCAGAATCATCATAACAGGGAAATCTAGGAGTTAAGGAATGATGTAATACAATTGAAGAAAATGGTGAATGATCTCACCAATAGAATGGAAAACTGAATCAGTGATCTTGAAGATAACCAAGCAGAATTCAGCAAACCAGAGAAGCAATCAAACTAAACAGCAAAAGAATTTGAAGAAAGTTGAGAACGATGTGGGATTCCACAAAGCGAAATAATTTTTGAAATATTAGGGTGGCTGAGCAGGAGGAAATAAGCAAACCTATCCTTAAAATATTAAGGGAATTCTTGGAAGAAAATGTCACCAATATCACAAAGGAGGAGATGATAATCATTTAGGAAGCAAAGAGAACACTAATTAGGTTAAACTTCCCCAAACCACTTCAAGACATCTAGTAGTAAAATTATCTAATTTCAAGGAAAAGGAAAGAATCGTGAGAGCAGGTGGAGAGAACAAGGAGTTACATATAAAGGTAAACAGATAAAAGTAAGTTCAGACTTTCCGCAGAGATCATACAGGAAACAAGAAACTGGAGAAATGTATTCCAAAAGTTGAAAGACAACAACTGCAATGCAAGGATCCTTAATCCAGCAAAGCTCTCTATCAAATTTGAAGGAGAAATTAAAAGTTTCTGAATCAAGGAAACATTTAGAAAATTCATAAATATGAAGGCAGCATTTCAAAAATACTTTCCAGTTCTTCATGGGCAGAAAACCAAGTGCAGCACACAAACATGAGACCATCACAGGATGTAACATCATCCAGAAATCAGCACACTTAAAACAGTACCCAAAACATTGCAGATGAAGAAATTAAGACAATAATAAACGCCTCTTCCACACACACCATTCCATAAAAGGGTATGAAAGGAAATGCCAAACACAAAAAATATGAGATGACAGAAAGTAATCTACATCTAGATTTAATTAAACTGAATGTTTATGGTTTAAACATAACTATTAAAAGACAAAGAGTAGCGGGCTTCATTAAACAACAAAATCAATCTGCTGCCTTCATGAAACAAATATCCAACTCACAGACAAAAATAGACTGAGTCAAAGGACGGCGAAAAATAAACCAAGCAAATGGCATTAAAAAAATAGAGGTATCAAAATTAATCTCTCACAAAATAGACATCAAGTTACATGACATAATAAGAGATAAGAAAGGGCATTCCATAATGTTCAAGGGATCAGTAGACCAAGAATCCATAAACATAAAAAATATATATGGGCCAAAAAAAGACACTCAAAATTCATCAACCAAATTCTACAAGAGATGAAAGGAGAAATCAGCAGATCAAGCATTATAGCATTTGATTTGAATACATCACACTCAAAGAAAGATATATGAACAGGTAAGAAACTCAATAAGGAAACGGAATATATGGACAAGACAATAAACTAATTTGAACTAGTGGACATTTTCTGAGTTTTCCATCCAACATAAAAACAAAAAACATTCTTCTCCAATGCCCATGGCTCATACTGAAAAATAATCAACATGCTGGGGAAGAAGACAAATGAGAGAATTCAAACAAATAGAGGTAATTCAGACCACCTTCTCTAACCACAGGGCCAAGAAGGTGAAAATTAAAAATAGAACGAAAAAAGAAAACAAAGACAAATGGAAACTTAATAACACATTTCTCAAAAACCAATGTGTATTAGCTCAAATTAGTGAGGAAATTAAGAAGTTCCTATAAACCAAGCATACAATAATATAACATACCCAAACCTATGGAACTCAGCAACAACAATTCTCAGAAGTCACTTTAGTGCACTAAATGCACACATGAAACAAAAAGGAAAGAGGTATGGTCAACACTTTAACTCAGCACCTCAATGAAATAAAAAGATTAATTACACAGTACTACAAAAAATGTATTCCAACAAATTCAATAATTTGGAGGATATGGAAAAATACCTGGAAAATCACTCTCTCCCCAAATTAACACAAATGGACATTAAGAACTTGAATAGACTGCAAACAAGTCAAGAATTAGAAAAGGTCATCAAGAAACTACCAACTAAAAATAGGTCTGGTCCAGATTGCTTTACAGGAGAATTTTACCAAACATTCAGAGAAGAGTTGTCACCAATCCTACACAAACTCTTCCAGAATATAGAAAAGGATAGAAAACTACCAAAATCATTCTATGAAGCCAACATAATCCTGATATCCAAACCAGACAAAGTCCCCCCAAGGATAGAAAATTACAGATTAATATATCTCATGAACATAGATGCAAAAATCTACAACAAAATCCTGACCAATAAAAACCAAACACACACACACACACACACACACACACATATAAAAAAGCAACATTACAAAATGGGATTCATACCAGGGATGCAGGGATGATTCAACATTAGAAAAACAGTTAATGTAATCCACTACATCAAAAAGAAAAAGGACAAGAACCATGTGATCATATCAATTGTTGCAGAAAAACATTTGATAATATCCAACATCCATTCTTAATAAAGACTCTCAAGAAGATAGGATTAGGAGGGAAACCCCTCAATAAAATAACAGCCGTATACTAAAAACCAATAGCTAACATAACACTCAATAGACATAAAGTGAAAACATTTCCTTTCAATAAGGGGACCTGATAAGGGTGTCCCTTATTCCCACTTTTATTCAACATTGTGCTGGAAGTCCTAACTAGTACCATAGGAAAACAGCAATATATCAAAGGTGTATGATTGGGCAAAGAAGAAATGAAACGTTCACTATTTGCAGATGACATTATTTTATATTTTGAGCATCCTAAGGGGTCCACAACAGGATTTCTGGAAACAATAGGAGAGTTTAGTAGAATAGCAGGATACAAGATTAACAAGCAGAAATCAATTGGATACCTATACACCAATGATGGCAACACAGAGAAAGGTATATTTCTCCCTCGTATGTCCTCTTCTCAATACAACTTAAATTTCTGGAAAGTCTCTGTTGAAAGACAGATGCAACTCTTTTAAAATTATATTTAGCAAAATTTTAATTCCATGTGATATTAATGACAATTTGCACTTTCAATTTGGTTATTTTTCCTTAGAATGGACACAAATATGGATCACTTCCAGTTGATTGGATAGATGTCTTCTAAAATTTTTTGCATGGATTAGTGAGTGTTTTCAGTGTATGCTACATCAGTTTGCTGAAACATTTCATTTGGTATACTATCAATTCTTGGAACCCTATTTTATGTAATACCTTATGTGCAGCTTGGGTGTCTTCCTCTAATACCATTGGTTCTTGATCCCATGCCACCTCTTGTAGTGATTCATTTAGGTAAAGTGACTGTGTAGTCCTTCCATCTTTTTTTATGCTTGCTGCATTGTTCAATATTTTGCCCATACAAGCCTTGGACATTTCAAATTGACACTTGAACTTTTTTCTTCAATTTTAAAAATTTGAATATGCTGTGCATGTTCTTCTTTTTGAGATTTCTAACTTTAGGAATTTTCACATTTCATTAAAACGTTTACATTTTCAAAATCATAACAGAGTAGGGAGAAACTAAGTCAAGACTGCCTAATTTTTTGTGGTAAGTCAGCAGTCGGAAGGGACATAGTAGCATTCAGGTGCCTAGAGGGTCTCCTTCTTATGTGTCTTGAGGAAATTTGTCTGTTTCTTTAAGTGGCAGTTTCCAAGAATTTTCAGATTGTCAGAATCGATTTCTAAGTAGTATAAGTTATGGGACTCATTTTGTCCTGAGATCTTGGTTCACTGTTTCTTTTATTGCTGAAATAGAGTATCTTTATATGATACCAAGAAATAATTATGAATATATGCTAATCAATTCAACTTTTTTGCATAAAAGTATTTTCACTTAGTATATTTACAATAAATGGCAATGCCTTCCTTATTCTCTTTGGCTTTCCTATCGCCACTATTGCCATGAGGCTGAGGTCAACCTCCATGGTCAATTCTTCTTTGCCTATTCTTATACTAAGCACATGGAACTCACAGATAATACAGACAAGGGAGGTTATTAGGGAAGTTAATAGGTTATCAAAACTCAGGATCAGCAAACGTAAGGATACAATTATTTGTTCCCTTACCCAGTAGCCAAATCGTTATCTCTGGTTCTCAGCATATGGTAGCCAAGTCTCTCTCCAACTCTTTGTCTCTCAGACACTTGGTCCTTAGGATTTTGCCTCCATGGGCCAGGAATACAACTCTCTTGTCACGCTATTCCACAGTTCCATAGTCTCAGACCAGATGAGTAGGTTGTTCATAGTCTCAGTGCTGCTTCTTTGAGTCTCCGTGCCATGAGGCATCTGGTATTGGTAGTCTCCATCACTTCACACAGAGATCTTGAACATTCTATTCCAAAGTCCTCAAGAGTTTCTCTCTCCTGCTCCATCTTCAAAGATAGCTTATTCTGTGAGGCAAGGGAGTGGCAACAAAAACTGACACATCTCTATTTTAGTGTTACACATAACATATTAATCTAATCATTTAGTGGAATTCACAGAGACTTGGGTAGAAGTGTCATATTGAGAAATTTCACTTCACCACAATAGTAGGTTAAGTGTTAGTCTGCTAATCACAGTGGTGGTGATTTGAACCCAGCAGGACCCCCAGTGCATCGTTGGGGCTCTGTCTGCTCCTGTGAAGACTTGTAAACCCTAGGAGCAGTTCTACTTTGTCTTATAGGAGTATTATGAATTGGAATTGGTTCAATGGCAGTGATTTAAAAAACTAGATATCATAAAAAAGCACTAGTATCATAGTTGTTAAAGTATTTGGCTGTTAACCAATGAACCTATCAGCCACTCTGGGAGAAAGATGTGGTAGTCTGCATTCATAAATATTTTCAGCCTTGGAAACTATGTGGGACAGAACTGTCCTATCGAGTCAATATTTAGTCAGAATCAACTTGATGTCACATCAGTTTATGCTATCCACACACTGATCTAAATAAATATTCAAAATAATTGCCTTTTAGCCCATTCTGTCTCTTGACAACTCTGTACAAGATATGCTCTCAATGACTGATTTTTCATAACTAGATCACCAAGCTTTTCTTCTGATGTGTCTTTGGTTAAACTCAGACCTTCAATCTATAGCATATTTCTAGGTATTAGTTATTTAAGATTTATGAAGTGTTATGACCCAGGTATTACAAGAAAACTGAGGAATAAAAAAGTTTTACATTCACCAGAAAAGCATTTAGATAGAAAATGACAGTGCCTTCACTCAAACCCTCAACTAATTTAAGAAAGGTAAAAACAGGAAACACATCCATTTGTCCTGCACTAATTCTCTCCTTGCTGGTGATTAAAATATGTGGGTTTTTGTTTGTTTGTTTTAAAAATCATTTTATTGGGGGATCATACAATTCTTATCACAATCCATACATATATCAATTGTGTCAAGCACATCTGAACATTCGTTGCACTTGTATCATTCTCAAAATAATTGTTCTCCACTTAAGTCCTTGGTATCAGATCAATTCCCCCTCTCCCTCCCCCCTCCTCCCTTCCTCTTGAGCCCTTGATAATTAATAATTATTATTATTTTGTCATGTCTTACACTGTCTGAGGTCTCCCTTCACCCACTTTCCTGTTGTCCGTCCCCCATGGCGGAGGTCATATGTAGATCCTTGTATTCGGTTCTCCCTTTCTACACCATCTTCGCTCCACCATCCAGTATCACCACTCTCACCACTAGCCCTGAAAGGATCATCTGTCCTGGAATCCCTGTGTTTCTGGTACCTATCTGTACCAGTGTGCATCCTCTGATATAGCCATATTTGTAAGGTAGAATTGCTATCATGATAGTGGGGGGAGGAAGCATTTAAGGATTAGAGGAAAGTTGTATGTTTCATTGTTGCGACACTGCACGCTGACTGGCTTGTCTACTCGCTGGGACCCTTCTGTAAGGGGGTGTCCCCAGAATCACAGATGGGCTTTGGATCTCCACTCTGCACTCCCCCTCATTTAAAATGATATGATTTTTTTGTTCTTTGATGCCTGATAATCTGGTCCATTCGACAACTCTTGGTCACACAGGCTAGTATGCTTCTTCCATGTGTGCCTAGTTGCTTCTGAGTTAGATGGCTGCTTGTTTACATGCAAGCCTTTAGGACCCCAGACGCTATATCTTTTGATAGCTGGGAACCATTAGTTTTCTTCACCACATTTGCTTAGCCACACATTCGTCTTCAGCAATTGTGTCCGGAAGTTGTGAATCATGGAATACCAATTTAACAGAACAAAGTGTAATTGCACTGAGTAAGTACTTGTGTGAAGGTCCAATGTCCATCTGCTGCACATAGATCTATTTTCCCATCATCCTATATAAATATATTTACATATATACATGCCTGTATTTAGACCTCTATAAATGTCCTTTGCCTCCTCGTTCTTTCCTCTATTTCCTTTTACTTTCCTCCTGTCCCACTATCATGCTCAGCTATCATTTGGATTTCAGTGATTTCTTTCAGTTACATCGCTCTTGATGAATCCCTACCAGGCTTCTCACACCTCTCACGCCACTAATTTTGGATCACTTGTTGTTCCCTTGTCCCTGGTTGGTCAATACCACCTCTTTTCCCCACCTCCCCTCTCACATGTCCCCCTGGAACCATCGGTCCCATTGTTTTCTCCTCCAGACTGTTCATCCAGCCTATCTTATATAGATACACTCGGAGAGATAATAATATGCACACAAAAACAAGGCATAGGAAGACAAAGTGACAAAAGAGAACCCAATGATGACAGCAACTGAGAAAATCAATGATCAAATAAATAAATACATACATAATATTTTTTTAAAAAAGAAAAGGAAAACCTGTAAATAGATCAAGGTCTGTTTGTTGACCTGTGGGAGTGTCCCCCAATTGAGTCCAATGGGGTGCCATGCTCTGTCCCTAAAGTCTATCCTTCGCACTCCCTCGGGAGTTCCCAGCTCTGCTATCCCACCCCTCCTGCCCCCCGTTGTTCTGGTGCATGCCTTTAGTGTTTTGCCGTGGTGTGTAGGGGTCAGACAGGGCCAATCCCAACACTGAGTCTCCAGTGTTGTCCCCATAGGGCCATGGGTCAGTGAGGGATGTCATGTCTCATAGTAGGATCAGCCATGTCCACTCTGCGCATTTGCCTTTCTGAGTGGGGATATTGTCCTCCAGGATTGGTGAGCCAGGCTGTGTTCCACTCTCTCTTCCTCCCCATTCATTTGCTCAGTGGGCTCTCTTAGTACTCTCTTGGTGAATTCTTTCAATGTACACAGGTATTTTATCTTCAGTATATCCCACTTATCTATTTGTGACTCCTCTGTATTTGTATCATTCCTTATTCCAGATAGCCTACGTATTTCCTGTGCCAGGGTTCTCAGGTTTGTCCCAATTCCCTCATTAATGGCCCTAATTGTTTGGGGTTTTTCTTCAAGGTCTGTGACCCATCTTGAGTTTATTCTTGTGCATGGAATAAGGTAAGCATCTTGCTTCATTTTTCTTCAGGTAGATATCCATTTTTTCCAGCACCATTTGTTGAAGATACCCTCTGATTACCATTTGATATATTTTGGGACCTTATCAAAGATCAGTTGCCTGTATGCTGATGTTTTTATTTCTGGGTCTTCAGCTCTTTTCCAGTGGTCTGAATATCTGTCATTATACAAGTACCGCACTGTTTTGACTACTGTGGTCGTATAATAAAGTCAGGCAGAGCAAGCCCTCCCACTTTGTCCTTCTTCTTGAGGGGTTTTCTGCTTATTCTGGTCTTCTTCCTCCTCCATCTGAAGTTGGTAAGCAATTTTTCCAATTCTTTGAAGAAGGATGGTGGTATTCACATCTGGATATTACTCTCTTGGTGAATTCTTTCAATGTACACAGGTATTTTATCTTCAGTATATTCCACTTGGGCAGAACTGACATCTTCACTATATTGAGTCTTCCAATCCACGAGCATGGGATGTTCTTCCATTTGTTGAGCTTATTCTTGGATTCTTATAGTGGTATTTTGTAATTTTCCTTGTAGAAATCGTTAGGTTTTTTAGTCAGGTATATCCCTAAATATTTCTGTTTGGGCTTGGCTATTGTAAAGGGTACTACCTTTTTAATTGTCTCTTCTGTGACCTTGTCTGATGTGTAAAGCAGACTGACTTCTATTTGTTGATCTTGTATCATGCCACTCTGCTATATTCCTCTATTGCTTTCAACACTCCACTTGTGGAGTTTAGGGGATTTTTTATGTATAGAATCATATCATCTTCAAATAATGATAATTTTGCCTCTTCCTTCCCCAGATGAATACCTTTCATGTCTTTTCTTTGTCTTACGTTGTTTGCTAGGACTTACAGTATGGTGTGAAATAGGAGTGGGGACAAGGGGCATCCTTGTCTGGTCCCCTTTTCTCAGTGCAATTATTTTTGTCTTTTCTCCATTGACTACCACATTGACTGTTGGTTTTTCATATATAGCTTGCATGATATTGAGGAATTTTCCTTCTATTCCTATTTTCTTGGGTGTCTTAAACAGGAATGTGTGTTGGGATGTTTTTGAATGATTTTTAAGCATCTATCGATATTATCATGTGGTTTTTAACAGTTTTTCTGTTCATGTGGTGAATAATACTGATAGTCTTTCATATGTTGAACCATCCCTGCATCTCTGGTATGAATCCAACTTGGTCACGTTGAATTATTTTTTATATGCTTTTGTATTCTATTGGACAGTATTTTGTGAGGTATTTTTGCATAGATGTTTATTAAGTATATTGGTGTGTAGTTCTCAATTCTTGCGGGATCTTTGCCCACTTTAGGAATCAGAGTTATATTAGATTCATAGAAAGAGTTTGGGAGTTTCTGTCTTTTTCTATGTTTTGGAAAAGTTTGTGTAGGATTGATGACAGTTCTTCCCTGAATACTTGGTAGAATTTGCCTGGGAAGACATCTCGCCAAGCATTTTTTTTGCTTGGTAAACCCTTAATAACCTCGTCTATTTTTTCCATTGCTATGGGTCTGTTGACGTTTTAACATCCATCTTGGATAGTCTAGGGAGAGATTGTGTTTTCAAACATTTTTCCATGTCTTCCAAGTTGTTAAAATCTTTAGATTATAGGCTTTCACAGTATTGTGTAGTTATCCTTTTGATTTCATTAGGGTCCGTTGTAATGTCCCCTGTTTCATCCCTCATACTTGCAATTGACCTTTGTTCCTTCCTTTCTTTGGTTAGGTTTGCCAGAAGTCTATCAAATCTGTTCATTCTTTCAAATAACGAACTTTTGCTGCATTTTTCCCATAGTATTTTTGTTTTCCCTCTCCTTCATGTCAACTCTAATTTTTATCATTTCTTTCCTTTTGCTATTAGTAAGATTGTTCTATTGACTCTGATGTAATTGGTGTAAGTTTTATGCCAGCATATCATCCATGAGTCTCTCTTCTTTTCATGTGTGCATTTATTGCTGTCAGCTCTCCTCTGATAAATGCCTTTGCTGTATCCCAATGATTTTGGTACATCATATTTCATTCTTATTGGTTTCTAGAAACTTCCTGATTTCATCTCTGATCTGGGTCAATACAGATTCATTTTGCAATAGAGAATTATTCAACTTCCAATTGTGTGCCCATGTTTTATTCACTGTCCTTCTGTTAATATTCAGCCTTATAGCACAGTGATCAGAGAGATATGTCTGTGTAATCTCTTTAAGCTTGAATTTTCTCAAGTTCGACTTGTGTGCCAGCATATGGTCTATTTTAGAACATGTGCCATGTTAGCTTCATAAGAGGTGAATTATTTTGCATTTGGGTAGAAAGCTCTGAAAATATCTATCAAGTCATGTTGTCCTTTTGTGATCTTTAGATCTGTAGCCTCCTTTTTGAGTTTCTTTTCCAGTGATTTCTTTTTCAGAGAATGTTGTATTAAAGTCACCAACTACCCTGTTTCCCCCAAAATAAGACAGTGTCTTATATTAATTTTTACTCCCAAAGATGTGCTAGGTCTTATTTTCAGGGGATATCTTATTTTTCCATGAAGAAGAATATGGTACAGATTTATTGTTGAACAACAAAAAAGGAAATTTATTACCTGTATACGGTATGGTAGTAGTTGTCATCACAGACCAGCATAACCAACAAACTGTGAATCCTACAGTATAAATAATGTATTGTTACTACCATTATTTCCATGTACAACTATCTATGGTACATTTACTCATAATCTATGGTACACACACTTCCTGTCTTTTCCTGCTGTGCTGCGGCCAACAGTGAGCTGCGTGGTGGCACTCGCTGCTACGGTCCAGAGTCCAGAGTTACGGTAGCTTCGGGGGGCCTTTTTATCTGGGAGGCCTTATGTTTAGGGAGGTCTTATTTTCGGGGCATGCCTTATATTTCAGTGAGAGGCAAAACTGTAAGTAAGTCTTTTTTTCGGGGGATGTCTTACTTTCGGGGAAACACGGTAGAATTGTTGAGCTTATGCTTTCTTTTTCGTCTTTTGGAGTGTTTGATTTCAGATTTCATGGGTCTCTTATAGGGCGTATATATATCCATTATGATCACTAGTTCTTGGTCTACTGTTCCCTTGAGCATTATATAGTGCCCCTCCTTGTCTCTTGTTATGGGATGTATCTTGAGATCAATTTTGCCAGATACTAAGATCACTACCCCTCCTTCTTATCATTGCCATTTGCTTGGTATATTTTTATCCAACCTTTAATTATCAACCCGTCTTTGCCTGCAAACTTGAGATGTGCCTCCTGTGGGCAGCAGATCAATGAGTTATGTTTTATGATCCAATCTCTTAGACTCTGCCTTCTAATGCCTGACTTCAGGCCATTGATATTCAGTGGTATTACATACATCTGTGCATCTGTGATATCATCTTGTACCTTTTGTGCTCGGTATTTTCCTAACTACCTATCTTATCCACTTGTGCTGTGTGTGTGGTTTATTTTTGCCTTCTTTCCTCTATTGAGCCAATGCTATCTTGGGGGCTGTTTTCTCTTTGTCACACCATGGGTGTTGTTGTTCTATATGATGATCTTTTATTTGCTCTTGGTGAGTGTTGACCTACTACCCATACTGGATCAGCAAGGATCTTTGGTAGGGCTGGGTTTCTTTTTATGTATTCTTAGAGTATTTTCTTGTCTGGGAAGACTATTACTTCTCCATCTATCTTAATATATAATTTGGCCGGGTATAGTATTCGTGGGTTTGCATTTTTTTCCTTCATTCTTTTTGGAACATGTAACCCCATTCCCTCCTCTTCTTCATCTGGTCCGCTGATAGGTCTGAACATACTCTTATTGGGGTACACTTAAACGTGACTATTTGTTTTTCCCTAACTGCTTTTATGATCTCCTTTTCCTCATAGTTGGACAATTAGATTATTATGTGTCTTGGTGACTTCTTCTTGGGATTCAGTCTGGTTAGTGTTCTTTCATCCTCCTAAATGGTTGCCTGATTTTCATTTATTAAGCTGGGGAGATTTTTCTCTAAGAATTCCCTCACTATTTTCGCTGTTAACTTTTTTGTTGTGTCTTGTTCCAGTGGTCCAATTATTCTAATATAGTTCCTCTTCATAGCATCAGACATGGCTCTCAGGTTTCCTTCAGCTTCTCTGATTGTCTTATTTGACAGCTTTTCCCATTTGTTGAGGTCTGCTCGGTTATCCTCTAGGTCACTGTTGCAATTATTTGCCTCCTCACGTCTGTTGGCAAAGTCTGTCAATTTGCCACTGGATTTTGTTAGTCTATCCCTTAAGCCTTCTATTTCCCTTTGGTGCATTGCCTTTATCTCCTCTATCATTTCATCCTTTTTCTTTATTGCCTCTCTCATATCCTGAATGACTCCAAGCAGTATTCTGAAAATTTCTTTTTGTGTCAGGTCAATATCTGCTTCTTCTATGCATATCATTAGGCTCATGACTTCTTCTGGCATTGCCTTCTGTTTCTCCTGCTTCCTCATTAAGGCTGTTAGGGCTGGTTGCTCTTTACATGTTGTTTTAGAGGATCCTTAAGCCATCTTCTAGAGTCAAAGAGCACTGGGCTCTCTCTTCTGGGACTCATATTGAGTGCTTCTATGAACTATCTTCTGGTAGCTGTACTGAGAGATCACACTACAGCTGTATCTTCCTCTGGTTTCACTCTTACCCTAGCTGATCAGTGATCCATTATTTGGAATATGAGTTGGATAGTTCTCTCCTGTGACACTGGTTGGATTGTTAGGGGCCCACAAGGGTGTTTTTTCACTGGCTTATCTCTATGGCTCAGTGTGCTTGGAGGACCTCTGGTCACATGTGGTGTTTCCCTCTACAACTGGAGTGCTGAGGAGGGCATCTGGGTGTACCCTCCTTGTTGTAGAGTACTGGAGCTGTCAGGGGGAATTACCCAAGTCCGATAGATTGCCTTGGAGGTTGGTTGTATGTACCTGCAGCACGGTGGAACCCCACCAGTGGCTGGCAGGGGTTCACCCCAGTCACCTGTAGGGCCTTGGGGTTTAGGTTGGTTTTCCCCCAGTCGTTTGAAGAGGAGAAGTCCCTTCTGCTTGGTGTGTGGAAGAAAACTGATGTGATTTCCACAGTTTCATGTAAAGCCAACAAATGCGGGTTGTAGCTCCCCCAGTTGGGCCTTAATAGTTGCCCTAGGTGGAGGGGAGTGGCCTGGAGGCTGATAATGGCTTGGGAAGGGAAAGAGAGGAAGATGAGAAGAAAAATATAGAAAGAAGAAAACAAACACTGGAGCAAAAACACCATGCCAACTAAAATCCACTCTCACACACACAAATGCACAGAGTAAACAAAAGTAAAAACAATAAAAGAAAACACCAAAAAATGTAAACTGAATCTGCTGTCTGTGGCAGGCAAGAGGGAAGAGATAGAAGAAGAGGAGAAAAGAAGAAACATTTAAAGAAGAACAAAACGAAAGAAAGAAAGCAAAGGAGAGAAAAAATTTTAATGAGATAACTGAATCCCTTGCCCTGACATGTGTAGCAATGTGTAGTGCTGTGTGCAGCACTATCACAAGGAAGGCTGTAGCTCTCCCCACTGGGTGGGTGGAGTTGCCCTAGGCAGAGGGTAGGGGTCTAGAAACCAGCAGTGGCATTTGAAAGGAAAGCGAGGGAGAAGAGAGAATCATAAAAGCAGAGTTAGAGAAGAGAACAAAGAAAGAGAGAATAAAGAAAAAAGAAAAAGAAAGAAGGGAAAAAACAACTGTGCTAAGACTGACTGTGATGGTAAAGAGGGGAGAAAGAGAGAGGGGAAAAGTAAAGAATAAAGAGATATTTGATCCCTGATTGCCTGAATGTAGGGCCAGAGGGGTTCAAACATTGCCCCACGATGGTAGGTTGGTGTGCCCTTTTAATGCAGGGACCCAGTGGTGCTGAGCGGAATTGCCCTAGTTGGAAAGATCACCTTAGAGGTCTGATGAAGATTTCCTCAGTAGTGTAGAGGGCTGTCACAGCTTCCGTGTGTGGTGTGCCGCTCTCCCACAGAGGGCAGACTGGAGTTCCCCCTGCTATTTGGGGTCATTTGCCCTATGTGGTGGGTAGTGGCCTGGAATCCAGTAGTGGCATATGATAGGAAAGAGAGGGAGAGAAGAGAAAAAACAGGGGAAAAGAAGAAAGCAGAAAGACAGAGAGGAAAGAAAGACCCCCAAACATGAACCCTTTTAGACCGACTGCCATGGGAAAGATAGAAGGGTGAGACAATAAAGAAAGAAGAAATGTAGTGCTATGTTAGGAGACAATGGACTTGACCACCTGTCCGTGGAGCTGGAGGAGTTCCAGCTCTTCCTCAAGGTAATGGTGTGGTGTGCCCACTTGATGTAGGGTTCCACAGATGCAGCGTGGGATTGCTCTCAAAGGCAAGATTGAACCAGTGGCCAGGCATCAGTTCCCACCGCGGTATTGAGCGCTGCAGTTCACTGGTATACCTGCCTTATGCTGTATGTAGCACTACAGCAGGGGGAGGGGGAGGGTGTTCCCTCAGTGTTATGTAAGGCCCCAGGACAGGCAGGACCTCTCTAGCTGTGTGTAGAATCACTGAGAGGGAAGCTGGGCATATACTGCTTGTGCCTTACTAGATCAGAAGATTTTTTTAAATTCCTCTCCCCCCACCTTCCACTGGCCAGCTAGCATAGAATTCAATTAAATTGTCTCCCTGGCTATGGGCTCTAGCTCTGTGCTCTGTTACAAGCTTAGACTTGCTTCAGTGGGTCTTTGTTATCTAAAAAGCCTCCAGGTCCTATAGCTAAATCTGGCATTCCTTAGTGAGGGCTTCTTCTTATGCGGTTTATGTTAAGGGACCCCTTCTATGTGCTTCTTAGAGCAATGAGATTTGCAGTTTTTACCAAGAATACACATTCTTACTCTTTTTTTGTATTATGCTTGTGAGGTGCCCTGATTAGGGGCTGTCACTGACCCCCAGAGGGGGAGATCCAGCTTATCAGGGGGGTTGTTTCCTTCTATGCCAACTGGAACTGAATTTTCCTTCTGGACTATGATTATCCACCTATTTTCTCCCACTCCATGATCTGCCTCATGGATATCTCCCACTCCATATCTGCCTCAGATAAATTTCTGCTTTTTCTTCTACTCCAAATTACGTCTACCCTCCACCCCGACTCGCCAGGCTATGAGCTGAAGGCAGCCAGCAGCACTGAGAGCTCTGGTGTGGGGTTCTTCTCCTGTCCCCTTTAGGGTGTCAGCCTGGACAAATCGCTACTCCCGGTGAAAGGGTGGGAGTTGTTTTTCAGCTGGAGCCAGCGAGTCCACCTTGCCAAATCTAGAGTGATTTAGTGTGCTCTCGGTTTGCTTTGTGATTGGAAATTACAACAGAAAAAGGGGGGGTTCAGGACAGACCCTAGTGCCCTAGTTCTAATTTCAGGACTACACCTCCTAGTTTCCTTCACCTTACCCCTCAATTTTATGGTCTGGCAAAAGGAGCTCCGGGTGGGTGAGTCTTAATTAGTTGTCATTTTTCTGGTTTTTTTTTTTTTTCTCTTTCTTTGTTTCGTAGTGTTTTTCATAAGGGCATATATCTTTATTCCCTTACATGTACATTTATAATAAGCAACTCTATTCTAGTAAATTAAGAAAAAAATTTTCTTTAACCCTTGTGCAAGCTGGGAAATCATGAGAAATAAATGGGATGAAATCTATACTTTTTCTCCATCTTTTGATGAGATTACTAATTCTCCTTCCCAGAGTCCTATATAATCCTTAGGAGATTTTTATATTTTTCCTTAAAACTTCTTGGTATCTTCTTGGCCCATGAAACTATTAAACTCTCCTTTTCAGCTGGAGAATTCTTCCTATCTCTATTCTGGCTTAATTTTCATGGAATTTTGGGGGTGTAATGGGTTACAAATTGGTCAACAGTTACAACCCACAAGAGCCTCCTGGCAGATTGATGAATCTGTCTGTTCTCATAAATATTTACACTCCCAGAAACTCTGGAGAGCACTTCCACTTGGTCCCACAGAGTCACTAGAAGTTAGAATCAGCTATATTATGGTGGGTATGGTTTGAATTGATTTTGTCTCATTCCTTTTATATAATTGTCACATAGCTGGCTTGATGCTTCTGATATGCACTGGCTCTTCATGCTGAGATGTGCAGCTACCCTCATTCTGTACACCTCCACTTCTGTTTGGATGGTAAACTCTTCAGCTCTTATCTACTTTCCACTGTAACACTCCACAGTTCTAAACTGCTTCTAGATTTTGATGCTTTCCAAACATGCAGACTCAATCTAATTTTAATGCTCCCAATTTAGCCATCATTTTCTTACTTATAAAATGTCCCACATTGGGGCTGGGCCCTCCACTGTCACCCAATAGACAGTGGGATAGATCATCAATGATTTTCAATGAGCAATGGGTGAGCTCTAGTTCAGTGAAGTGACTTCTCTCAATACAACTTTCACATACGTATGAAGCAAAGGAAAGTCCCATGACTTGGGTCAGGTGCACCTAAGTCCTCAAAGTAACATACTTGCTTTACAATAATTTAAAGAAGTGTCATGCAGCAGTTTACCTATTGCAACTTGTATTTTGACCCCTTAATTGCCTTTGACTTTCGACTTTGCTTTTGAAGGAAAAACAATCAAGAAACTATTTATAATCACATTTAATACCAGAGGTTTCCTTTTTTTTTTCAGTTTGTAATATTGCCTAAAAAAACTTAATAAATATAAACTGAAGATATATGTGTTGATCATCTCCTGAATTAAGGCATAAAGAAGGTAAATTTGTACAGTAGCACACAGTTGTGTGTAATAGGCTACTGAGTTTTGCATTACATAAAAAAGAGGTTTGGAAACAAGTTAAAATATTGTTTGTTTCATCATTGCTACACTGCACCCTGACTGGCTCTTCAACTTCTCCTCCTGCCCCCCCCCCCCAAATCATGATCCCAGTTCTACCTTATAAATCCGGCTAGACCAGAGGATGTACACTGGTACTGAAAAGAACTGGAAACACAGGGAATCCAGGAGAAATGATCCCTTCAGGACCAGTGGTGGGACTGTTGATGCCAGAGGGTGGAGGGAAGGTGGGGTAGAAAGGGGGAACCAATTATAAGGCTCCACATATAAACTCTTCTCTGGGGGACAGACAACAGAAAAGTGGGTGAAGGGAGATGTCAGACAGTGTTAGCTATGACAAAATAATAATAATTTCTAAATTATCAAGGGTCCATGAGGGAGGCGGGGAGCAGGGAGAGAGGGGAAAATGAGGAGCTGATACCAAGGGCTCAAGTAGAAAGAAACTGTTTTGAGAATGATGATGACAACAATTGTACACATGTGCTTGACACATTTGTATGGATTGCATACATGTTGTATGAGCCCCCAATAAAATAATTTTTAAAACCCCCAAATAAACATAAAAGTCAAAAACAAAACAAAACAAAAGAATACTAAAACATATGCATTTGAAAATATATTGTTTGTTACTAGCACACACTAATTCTGTAATCTTGCAAACATTTTAATGTTTTGAGTTTAAGATTCCTTGAAGGTAATAGTGAAAGTTTATATTGAGAGTAAATGTAATGTTTATACGTGAGTGGGGGAGAGGGCATAAAGGGGAATGGATATCAAGAAATTCAAGAAGGAAGAGAATGTTTTGAAACATCTTGTGGTAGAAATTTTACAATACAGCTTGATGTGATTGAACTATGGAATCATATGATATCTGTGTTAGCTCCCAATAAAATGGTTTTGGGGAAAAAAAGGAATAGACATCCACATTAACCTGAGCTCCCATCTTCTAATACATGGTTGTAGATTAAGTAGGATAGGGTTCCTTACTTATAATTCTGACTGGTTCTTATAAGTAATCTAAGACCTCTGGAACTTAATGGTGTTTTAGAATAAAAAGTGAAGGCTTAACTACTAAATGGCCAGCACAACTGTTTTTATTCTGCTTAAAGTGAAATTTGGTACCCATATTAAGCATCCTGGTGAAGTGTGTGTTTTCAAAGATTCTTTTGAGAGGGATGTTGTAGTTATATGTTCACCTAAGGGGGTAAAAAATGAAGGAAAAGGGAAAAAAACCTATTATGAATCAGATTCAACATCACAGAGAAAAAGAAAGAGAAACCATGGGAACACCTGATCTAACTCACATTTGGAAGGTCTGTTTGGTGGAGACATAAATGTTGGGGTGTTTCAGTTTCAAACCTGTAAAGAAACAGATTTATAGCCAGGCTGTTTATGCTATATCATGTGTGGTAGCATAGGATATCAAAGGAATACGTGTCTAGGACTGCCACCATTTTAGATAAAAAATGGCTCTTCTACTCATTCATGGCATTATAATGTGCCACAGATGGAAACTGGCATTATAATGTGCCACAGATGTAAACTTGCATCTTTTGGTTTTATTGTTTCTGTATATTATACAAGCAATAATTATTGGCCAACTCAATTTCTAAGGTTCCCTATATGTGTTTTACCAGTATCAGCTGCTTCAGTTTATGGATCCCCTAGAGAAAGTTGCCCAGGTTCCCAGATTTTATAGACCATTTCAAGGAGACCTCACAAATAAAGTGGTTGGAAAGAATGGAAATTTTTTGAAAATATCCATTCAGTTACAGCTTACACAATTAAACTGTTTGCTGGACAGACGTTTTATCTTCAAACTCATATTTATTCATTTTTCTGTTTTTAATTTATTTTTCAGGAATATGATACCTTGTAACTTCTCTGGGGTTAGGAACACATGGGGAGAGATCTAGGAAAAGGACTCTTATAGAAGTTAAGTGATTGCCTTACCCTTAGGATTCAGTGATTGCTTTACCCTTAGTCTCACTGTGTTTGAACACAAGAGACTAAATGCTGTTGGAAAATATTAAAATTATTTCTTCAGTCCTTTAATGCAATCCCATAATCAAAAAAAAAGGAAAGAAGAAAAAAAGAAAGGATGAAAGGGGACAAAGCAAATGATTAGATTTTAATCAGACCGACTTACACATCAGAAGAGAGAACATTTGCTCAGTGTCTATTATGGACAAAACCCAAGTTAAATATAATGTGTTGTGACTAATGTTGACCTAGTGTGTGTCAACGTAGACTGTGCTTTTTTGTAGGGAAGAAAGGAGATCCCCCCAAATTTTAAACCCTTAAACGCTCTCTTAGGGTTTTCACAGGTTGAGTTTTTCAAACATAGATAGCTGGCCATTCTTCCAAGGAACCTCTGGGTGAACACAAGTCTTCAAACTCTCCAGGAACAGTTCAGTGGTAGAACGTGGATCTTCTTTATGGGACACCTGAGTTTGATTAACAGTCAATGCTTCTCAGGTGTAGTCATCAACTTTCTGTCATAGGAAGTAAGTTTTAATAGTGCTTCTGGATTAAGACATCCTAGTTACAAAGACCTGGCAATCTATTTTCTAAACTCTTATGGTTCACAGCTATTCCATCCACAGTTTATCATGGGGATAGCACAAGACCAAAGAGCTTTTTATTCCATTGTGCCTAAGGTCTACATGTGTTGTAGGCTGACTCAAGGACAACTAATAAAAATATTATGAAAAAAATACATGTAGGGGTTTGTAAAGTATTATCTACGTTATTCACAGCATACTCATACATTGGGTGTAATTTTCCTTTCAAATATTAAAACACAAATTCTCAGAAATACTGATGATAATTGGAAGTCCCACAACTGAGAGTAGTACAGACTTAATGAGTAGTGTAAACGGGATGTTTAGTGCCAGTCTTTTTTCCCACAGTGCTTCTTAACATAATTCTATTTTTGGCAATCAAATAAGCTTGAGTTGGTATGTTGTGTATATTAGTTGGTCACATTGTTTTTAAGGCTTGGATTACCTCCTACATTTATTACTGCCATTGTAGTGGTTCATGGAGAAACCCTGGTGGCAGGGCGGGTTACCAGTTGTGCTGCTAATAGAAAGATCAGGAATTCTAATTTACCAGTCCTTCTGAGAGATTAAAAAAAGGGTTTTCACAAAAAAAAAAGGGTTTTCATTCCCACAAATATTTATTGCCTTGAAAACCACTGGTGTAGTTCTACTCTGTCCTATAGGGTCATTATGAGTCAGAATTGCCCCAATGATAGCGAACGAGTGGTTCAAAAGCATGTGGTATGGAATGTAGGGAAAGAAGTCTGATGGATCAGGGAAGAATTTCATCTTTTTTTTTTTTTCTAAGAAAGAGATGGGATTAAGACTAATCTATGGTTCTAGAGCTGATGGTTTTAAGCTTGAGAAACGAGGATTTCTTGGTTGAATTTTTAACACTTAGAAAAATAGCCCACATTTCCAATGAACTGTGTATATGTTTGTGGACATCAGCTTAGATTTTATTTTCAACAAAGTTTCAGAACAAAATTGGATGCTGAATTTCTTCAAAGAAAATATCCTTAACTTTCTGTGTGTGTAGCTCCCAGCATATGGTATGGAATGAATTTGACTACTGTTTATGATTTTAATGGTGTGAAAAAGGTATGCATTTGATATAGATACTGTTCAGTAAAAATTATTCTTTTAATAGATAACACTATAAATAAAACAATTTGAAATTTATTAAATATATTTCTAAACCCCTAAATGCTACAAGGGCTTCTGTTTTGCAAAGTGAAAATATTGGTTCTTCAGTGTGGCACTTTCATGGGTCATCCTCTGATTTGTTTTCTGTCAGCCCTTAAATCTTTTCTTCCTCATACGATACCATGTTTTTCTATCATACCCAATCATTTTTTTCCCCATTTTCTTAACAGGACATGCTATGTCATCTCCATGTTTATGCTTGGGAATATATGATTTATTGTGAAATATTAATTCTTTCCTTCTAAATCTGAGAAGCCCTTGATCTCCATTTAAGTTTCAGTTCAAATTTCACTTCATTCAATTCCCAGAGCATGTCGATTTTGCCTTTATTATGCGCCTTGTTATTATGTTGTATTTGAGTTAGCTGTCTATTGATATGCCACTGAGAAGAAAACTCCTCCAGTGATGTACCTACTCCTTATTAACCTTTGCTTAACACTCCCCCCCTTACCATTTCTCCTCTTCTGGTTCCAAGGACTTGTCATTTATTCTTACTCAAGGAGAACCCATGTGTGACCTTCAGGAAGATTGTCAAGCCTGTCTTCTTCGGAGCCTCTAGGTGCTTTCAAACCATGAACTTTTCAGCCACCGGTAGAGTGCTTAACTGAGCCACCCAGGAACTAAAGTACCCTGTACAGACTTTCAATTAAGAGTATTTAACACAATGGTTCTCAACCTTCCTAATGCCGCAACCCTTTAATACAGTTCATGTTGTGGTGACCCCCCAAACATAAAATTATTTTTGTTGCTACTTTATAACTGTAATTTTGCTACTGTTATGAATTGGGTGACCCCTTATGACCCCAGCTTGAGAACCTCTGAATACTTGTCAATCCGATGTCATACATGAATGCCAGTTCCCCTTTTCTAAGGAATCATTCCACGAGATTTCCACTTATTAAGTGAATCAAAGACAGTTGCTTTCTTTAAAAATCCTATTAAAATCTATCTATTTTCTGTGGACATATCCACACGTCACACTTCCTTTTTCTCTCTCTCCATTTCATGATATAGGAGGTCTTATAAAGCTGGTGGAAAAATAATTTAAGAAACCTCATTTTCATTTTTCCCTTGAGGATTAGGCTGCATGTTGGGCTACTAACTGCAAGGGCAGCAGTTTGAAATCATCAGCCACTCTTGGAAACCCACAGGGACAGCTCCACTCTGTCCTATAGAGTCTCCATGAGTTGGAGTCAGAATTGACTCGATGGCAGTGAGTGAGTAGGTGAGTGAGCTGTTAGGAAAGTCTGAAGTTATCACATTCAAATGAATACATGAGCATTAAGGAATTAAAGTGTTCTATTGACTTCTTTGACTCCTTCCATTTTCTGACTCTTGTGAATTGGGGATAAATAATAATATATCTATTCAATTCATGTTCACTTGATAAAAATACTGATAGCAATATTTTTTATATCCTTTATATCAGTTAGTTAGTGAATTATCTCTCATTGGTCTCTACAACCTGAATATGTCATTATTATTTTATTTTTTGCAAGTTGAACAAAACAAGATAGATTATATGTCCGATAATATGAAGCTCGGAAGTGGCAGTGCCAAGAATTCAAAGAAGGGTAGCCTGATTCAAAAGCCATGATCTTCACACAACTCTATCTGCCCTGTACCTAAACTAACAGGTTTATTTTATTCTGAAAAGATTTATATATTCTTACATCTTTCAGAAATTACTTTTGATCATATAATTTTAAATAATGTTGAATGGATCACAGTTTAAATATCAAAAAGCTTTGCTTTTATTCAGAGTTTATCTAGTAAATATAGAAAATGTGTACATATTTGAGTTCAGTTCATAACACATATTTGAGCAGATCACATTAAGCCTTTATAAAAACATCAAGGAGGAGCAGTAAAATGCAGAAGAAAATAAACTAGAACGGGAACTACCAATTTAGAAAGTTAAAAGTTTCAGTAGGAAGCAGGACATTCATGATAGATAAACTAGGTTCTCAACTGTTTTGGTCTCATCTGAATAGTACTTTCTGCAGATTTTAATAAGGAATCCTATAAATGTCTTAGAATAATACTAATACTATATAAATTATTCTTCCTGTCAGCTATTAGCTTTATGACATTTTAGGGCAGTACCTTAACTTCTCTACCACTGGTTTTCTTCTTTTCCAATAGCAATATTTTATATTTTTATCTACATTTAAAGGTTGTTATAAGGTCAAATGAGAAAATAGCCTTGAAATCATTTGGAAAGTATACAAATATAAGCTACTGTGATTAATGATTTAAATTGCCATTTTAACTATATCAGAGCACAAACACTAGGGAAAAACAAATTTTCTGATGCTTCACTCCAGGCTTGTCATTCATTGAAGTCACAGTTATGTTTTAAATACTAGTCTTTCTGCATATGTTTTCCTCACAGTGGTACAGCTTTACTTTGTTGATTTTCTATTTACTCTAGTTTCTAATGAAGTTTTAGTTTGTTATGATATGTCTTTACTTTCCATTGCATTACAACACAATTTTGGTAACAAATTGTATATATCTTATGATTTTTTTCATTTTAGTTTTCTTATCCAGTAGTGCGCTGGACACACATTGCTTTCTATATTTCTCATCCTCTGAAGATGTCAGCATCCACTTTGACACCTAACACAGCAAGAAATCTAATTTTTGTTTGAACACAGTTCAAACCAAAGAAACAAAACTACTGTCTTGAGAAAATGGGCTAGGCTTACATAAAACTCTCTTTAATTTATGTGCATTTATGTACACATGCTTATAAGATTTTTCCAATATACTATGGCATTCTTCACACCCATTAATGAATTAGAACCTTTTAAATATAGGCACAGATGTCTGTTAAAATGAGCTATAGGAATCCCCTATGGATTTGAATGAGATCAATTTCCTGAAGGATTTATCTCTATTGATTGTCGAATCATTATTACAGCAGAAAAGCAGAAAGGTTAAAAAAAATGTGTGGGGGGAAAAAAAAGAATGAGAAAGACCACATTATACAGTTGGCCTAAATATAGTAAGATGAAGGACAGAATATGCCGAATATCACTCAAAGCTCAACCCTGTCACCCTCCATAAAATGTATGTAAATAAGTAAACACACATTCTGCCAGTACAATTCCAAGAATATAGAAACTTAGTTTATTTGTTTGCTTGTAATGATCTTGCCATCTCTTAAAATTCCTGCACAATTCCAACATGTTACATTTATACCCTTTTCACTGGTGGTCTCCAAATAGATCAAAACCCTACCGGCCTTTTTCTCTGCAACTGCAGAACATGTGTTGCCAAATTGAGAGCCTATCCAAGGCCAGTGGTGTGGCCTTTTCAACTTAAACGAAAATCATTTGGTACGCAAGTTCTTTTGGTTGTGGCCAAACATGACTTCCTGTTTCTGAAGGGAAAGGCTTAAAAAATCTCATAAAAAAGACTCAAAGGGCTTCTTGGATATCAAAGGGTCCTTAGAAATCATTGTTTGATGAGTTAAGTGTATGGAATAAGGAACACATGGGTTTAATTTCCTTTAAAATGCACATGGGATTAAGAACTATGGAAAAAAGGACTTTGGAAAATAAATTTTCATTTTTGTCAACCATACTTTGAATGTGTAAAACACTTTGAATCGCATTAAGTATATGTATTAAGGCTAAAACTATCTTTTTAAATGTGCAAGTGTTTAGAAATAAAAACATTCATATATAACATATTAAAATATAGATTTTTAAGGTTCATAATATAAGTTTTATGTACAAATGGATATTTACGTCCCAAAAGGACACCTTGAGAATCCATACACTCTTAAAAATTCTAGCATCATTGCCTTCCCATCAAAGCACCACAAAGTACAAAACTACCTGGTATTGTTGACTGGATGTGTCTGCAGGATTTAGAAAACATTGGTTTGAATAGCTTCAGTATTTATTTTACTTCTGTATTTGAAAAGAACAAATCTTATTCAGAAAGAAGCCTAATGTATAAATTAAACGATGAATCAGCATTGGCATTTAGGCGTGAGGAAATCAAATTTGATTTTACTGTAAAAAACAAGGAAAACAACAAACTCATCCCTATCTTGTCGATTCTGAATCATAGAGACCCTATATAGAGTTTCTGAGGTGTAAATCTTTATGGAAGTAGATGGCTTCAACTTTCTTTCGTGAAGTGGCTCATGGGTTTGTAGTAGATATATTAGTAGTTCATTGCTTACATAATAATGACAGAAGAAATATGAAAGTGCTTGAGCAACACCATTGTTCTTAGAAGAAATGTCTATATTCACCAGGTGGTTATTGTAAATGGTGATGTACATTGACTTATTCATACTTTGCAACATCTATGTTTTTAAAATTCTCTTTTAATGGATTACATGTAGGGCTACTAACAAGGTGAGTGGTTCAAATCATCAGCTACTTTGGAGGAGAAAGATAAAACTGTCTTCTCCCTAAAAATAAACAGGTTCGCAAAACCCAACCAAGAAGTTCTACGCTGTACTATGTATAAGGTCATGATGAGTCAAAAGCAACTAGATGGCAGTGAGTTTGGAGAGTTGCTGCTGTTGTCATGTGAGCGTACGTAGGCTAGCATTAAAAAAAAGAAGAAGAAGAAGAAGAAGACAAAATATCAAGATATTTACAATGCTAATTGAGAAAGAGTATGGGTATGTATCAGTTTTATTTTCTTTTATATTTGTATAAGGAATTTTAAAATGTCTATTCTGATTATATCCATAAGCACTTAACAACAACAACAAAAACAAATTAGCAAGCCAAAACCAAACCCTGATTACTCTATTTGTGGTACTTACCAATTTTTGTAATGTCAATACTAGAAGTATGACTTTGGTGAAGTTACCAATTTAATGCCACTGACTGCTTTGCCGACAAGATGTGCTGTTATTTGCCTTTCAAGAGCCTGTGAAAACTGTCTCTAGCACACCATTTTTTTGGTTTTAAATAAAAAGGATATTTTACATAAAAAATAAAAATGTAAAACTTGCATATATCCCTAGACTTTTTTTAATGCTTAAAAACCACGGAGAGGACTATCCTAAAATGTTTTTTAAAATGTATCTTTGTGCCATGACCTGAAAATAAGAGAAATCTAGAGTATTTTTTATCTTAAAATTCGTCTCATCATTATTTTTATGATTATTTGGTGTCATCAAGTTGGTTCTAACTCATAGCAGCCTTTGTGCAACAAAAGAAATACTGCCTGATCACCATCTCACACTTATGTTATATTTGATCCATGTGGCAACACTGTGCCAATCCTTCTCATCAAAGGTCTTCCTCTTTTTTTTTCACTGCTCTTTTACTTTACCAAGTCTGAGGTTCTTTGCTGGAGACGAGTCTCTCCTGGTAGCATGTCCAAAGTACATGAGGTTAAGTCATTCAAGGAGCATTCTGGCTATAATTCTTCCAACCAGATTTGTTTGTTTTTTTGGTAGTCCATGATACTTGAAATAATCTTCACCAGCACCATAATTCAAATACATTAATTCTTCTCCAGTCTTCCTTGTTGAATGTCAAACTTTCATATGCATGTAAGGTGATTGACTCTTGTGGATTTGTTTTAATTTAATTCAAATAAGGCTCATAATGAGATGACCATACTTATTTATTGTCTAACCTACAGAAACTTTAAGTCAAGGGAACTCCAAATCAAACTCAACTTACTACTATCAAGTCAGCTCCAATTCATAGCGACCCTGTGGGACAGACTAGAACTGTCCTGTAAGTTTCCAAGATTATAAATATTTGCAGAAGCTGGAAGCCTCATACAATGGATGGTAGTTTTGAAATGCTGACTTTATGTTTATCAGCCAAATGTGTAACCAATATGCCACCAGAACTCCTTGGAACTATCCCAAGAAAACTAGAAAGTATGGTTATCATAATCACTTTTAGTATTTTGTAAACCCCTATCTCTGGAGAACACAAAACCTTATCCTTAGGCTGGCACCAAGCTAGTTGTTTGATGAGCATGAATCACCTTCCACAAAATTGGTTGTAACAGTGGATGCAAACATAATGATTGCAAGAATGGAAAAGGACTAGGAAGTGTTCATTTTGTTGTACATAGGGTTTTTATGAGTCAGAACTCACTCAACGACACCTAGCAACAATATGTGGTCAGCATTGCAGTAGATGATGGTAATAGAAAGAGTGGTCTCAATATGCGTCTCAGGTTTCACATAATACAATATAATTTGATAAGCATAGTAACAGAAATTTTTATAATGTATTGAAAATGATAAGAAACGGTTTCTTTAGAATTGAAAAAAATTAAAAATGATGATACACTACAATGGTATATTCAGACTGAGGAGGGCTGGCTCCTCTTCTTTAGCAAATTGATTAATTTTTTAATGCATGATTTTGTTTTCTACTATTAAAGAGAAAAAAATGAAAACATCTTACAATTCAGGTTTGGTATTATATTTCTATGTCTTGCACCTTGGAAAACAGTGTAACCTGCTTTCTGCCTATGAAAAATCTTTATAAAATCAACATCCCAGGATGAATCCAAGCCTATTGTTTAAGTCTTGACTCAATTGTCCTATTCCAACTGAAACCTTTACTGATGGATGTTCACCAAAATAATATATATAGTGCCTTACAATAGTATTAATTATTGCTACTTAGAATATATGGTTTCTTATTTGGTTCACATCCCCATGTATGTTTTTATTTTCCAGCTTTGTTAGAGATTGAAAGTTCATTGAAAATATAATTTAAAATCTATTTTTTATCTAAATATTTATCTTAACTTCTGAATGTATTAGGGTAATGTTTTGCCCATGTCTTTTGTGCCAGTTAGTCAATCCTACCTCATAGGTAACCATTGTAATAGCTAATTAAATTTTGTGGTGAAAACACTGGTCTCCTAATCTCAATGTTATTGATTCAAACTCACCAGTCTCTGAGTCAGAATGATGAAGCTATCTATTCCTGTAAATTTACAATCTAAGAAACCACAATTTCCAATATAGGACTGTTATGAGTTGAAATTACTTGATGGCAGTGGGCTTGTTTTTAACAAACCCTGGAGAGGTGTGTTAGTCTGGGTTGACTAGAGAATTAAGTCCAGAGACACTCATATGTGTGTAAGACAGATTTATATCAAAGCATAATTATATATTGAGAAAACATCCAAGTCTAGTCCAGATCAAGTTCATAAGTGCAGTATTATCACATATGTCTGATACTACTAGTCCAGAAATTCTTCTAGAGACTCAGATAGTGTATGCAATGATGCTAAATGCAAGAAGATTCCAGGCCAGTGGGTGCAAAACCTTGTGGAGCCAGTGACAGTGGAAGCATCTCAGCACTGAGACAGGTCTCCATGTAGCTCCTCCAGTTCCCCTAGTGTATGGTTCCTCAAAAGAAAGGTTAAGCAGAGAGAGTGTGTAGCCCACCTCCAGGGAGAAAGAGAGGAAGTTCTCAGGATCCTTATGAGAAGGTCACGTGTACCAGGAGGCAACATCAGGCTGTGACCTGACTGACGGGCTAAACCCTACCCCTTCACTCTATTTATCAAGTTCACATGAAATTATATAACTACCACAAGAGGAAAATGAATTATTGTTAATACTTTAAATGTCTTAATACAAGCAAGGCATTTAATAATATTTTATATAATCATGTGATCAAGTGAAATTTTGATATTTTAGAGGAAAATAAAACATATAATCTAGTTCAAATTGAGCCAAGCTTTAAATTCTGCCTAGTAAAATATGCACATCAATACATTTAGAAAAATGTAGTCAGGATTGCATCAGTTATGCTTTGATTGCGTTTTGTTTTGTGCTAACATTTATATTAATCAACTAATATAAATTGATATCTCATTGAATACTAATTTTTAAGCTAAGACAAACATCTATTAGAAATGATCACACCTGTAATGAGAAAATATGTGTAATAAAACTGAATGTGTTGCCTAGTAAAAATCACTCAGGATAAGGAATCAGGAGTTTCAGGGATAGCTTCTATTCGGTGACGAACAACTGTCTGAATACAAAGAGGTTTCTCTGTGACTCTGACTTCTCTTTTGCCCCATAAGGATGCTAAACTACATCACTGGTGCCAATATTTATTTACTTTGTTTGGCTTAGTCCCCTAGTAACTGGGTAACAGTAAAATGTCGCTTATGTTACTAAGCAACACTGTTTATGATAAAAATGACTGCTGATTAGTAAATTATATCTTAACTGGAAGGAATCATAACTGATTTATAAACACCTGGTGGAGTGCCAGAATTGGAGCTTTCCTGAGAATAGTGATCCTTTTAAATAGATTCTCTCAATTCCTTGAAATTGTGGCTCAAAAATGGTATTTACTTCTTCAGGACATGAAGTTTGAATCTAGAAGCATTGAAGAGATGGTAGCTCCTACACCTGCTTGATGTAGAGCTGATCTTCTGGCACCTGTACAGATTTCTGCTTTCAGGCTGCTGCAAGGATTCCTGTTGTTTACTAAGGATGGCTGACACTCCACTATGGCAAGCATTAGCACCATCCTATATTCTTCTGAGTAGATTGTTGTGTAAATTTAACTGTTCACTTCATTCTATGAAGACATTTAGGTGGACAAAATATTATGTGGAAAATTAGAGTTACTGCAATTAATTTCTTAATGCATCTTTGAATCAAGGATTTGGGGGAAAGGGTTGAATAAATGTACCACATACATTTGCACAACTATATTTTGAAATGCATATAAATAACATCGCAGGGTTTTTACAGTATTAAAAATATGAAGGAAGTGTAACTGTATACACAGTATCCTATGATTATATAAAAGGCTCTGTCTTTGAAATAGTATTGTATTATTAATGTTAAACAAGAAATAGAATAGCTTGAGTCAGATTTACTGTATTCCCCAAAGTGACATCTTTGCTTCTAACACTTTTAAAGAATCTTGTTAAATAAGTGCAAAACTTTTTACATACTGAAAAGTCAACAAATTCTCATGTGTTTAGCTTGTAAAAGCTAGGTTAACCTAACTCAAAGCAAAATAAACAAATAACCAAACTCATTGCCATGAAATCCATGCCTACACACATAGTCACTAAATCACCAAGGCTCCTCTAGGGCAACATAAAGTTTATATTAATTGTCATTATCTGTCATGCTGATAATTTCTGATGAATTAAAGCAGTTTTTAAAAATTAACTATTACTTTATTTTTAATCATATATCAATGTATTGCAGACAATATAATTGTATTATGATGAATATAAAAAACTTAACAGGACATCATAATTTTTTAAAAAATCAAGTATTTTCTCAATTTCCATGATCTTTTTAGGCAGAGCATCCAGGGGTGTCTTCTGGTTAATCGCAGACACAATGGAGGTTTACCAAGTGATTCGGAAGGTAGCTAGATCTCTAAATCTACAGAATTTTGTGGATGAAAATTCTGTATTTGATGTTGGCAGTGACATATCTCCTACCACTTGCTCTTCTGAATTCACTTGAATTTCTGGAAGCCCTTGTCCATGCACTGCTGAAAACATTTTCAAATTACCTTCAGCAAAAAAAGAAAAAAACATTTTCCTGTGATATTAATAATATTCTTTGATAATTTATGCATTTCTTGGTAGTTGGCTTCTAAACTTTGAGTGTGGATAAGTGAGCACCTCCAGCACTGAATCAGTTTGTTGAAAGATTTAAATTGGCGTGCTGTCTATTCCCAGAGCTTTGATTTTCAAAAATGCCTTCAGTGCAACTTGAACTTCTTCCTTCAATGTCATTGGTTCTTGATCATATACTATCTCTTGAAATGTTTGAGCACTGAACCATTGAAAAAGGCTGGACATGTTAGATTATAGGTAAAGAGTCAAGTAATGACTATCATCATACTGTATAATTACAACTGACAAAATAATGAATCAATTCCTTTCCAACCTTTGGAGGAAAAGAACGTTTTTTTGACACAGATTTTTGCATGCTTTAAGAAACTGAAATTTTGCTTAGTAGGAATCAGGGCTCAGTAAAACTAACTCAAGAGAACACCTGTAACTGCAATATTTTTATAATTAACCCATTATTATTTTTCATAAAAAATTGAACAAAATAGCCATGTATTTACTAATATTTCTTTTCTGTTTTATTAGATTGTACCCACGAGCTAATCTCAGTAGGTATAAAATTATTGAAGCATTTATAATTAAGCATCTGGGCATATTAGCTAAATTCAATAATCCCAGATCTGAGGTCCTTTATTTCCACCACCTAAAAATAGATATTTATGTGCACAAGGGGGAAACACACATGAGAGACTCATAATATAAATCCTATGCTAGTGACAAAAATGCCATATTCCTTTCACTCATTGGTTGTTCAGATTTGGTTATAGTGAACAGCTAGAGTGGAGAGCAGGGGCCTTGAACCACAAGCACTCTCTTCTGAACAAGGACACAGGGAAGAGGAGAAGGGAGCTTGTGGATTCAATGCCAAGAAGGGATTTTATCGAACAACTTCTCATAATGGTTCTTTACAAACTGCTTACTTTGTAGAGTATTATCACAATTCAGTCTATGAAGAGGCTTCAACATAATAAACCTAGACCTTAGTTGAGAAATGAGCTCAGTCGCCTTTTGGATGCAACTCTGATCCAAGCCATTTTCTAAAAGCAATTGAAAATTGCCAGTTAAGAATGCTCAGGAATTTCCCACTTGAGTGGTGGGCAAAGGACTTGAAAAGAAGTTTCACAGAGGCAGAAATCCGAATGGCCAACAAACATATGAGAAAATGTTCCCGATCTTTAGC
>NW_022107407.1:5550831-5569329 GCF_000313985.2 Echinops telfairi
AAAAAAAAAAAGAGTAAAGAACCACCACCACCACAACAACAAAAAAGGAGCTATAAGAACCCCCAATAAAACAAAAACAAAAACAAAACAAAACAAAAAAGAATGCTCAGGAATGTTGGTTACAAGATGTTTCAATATGCAGATCAGCATTGGAGACTTGAAAATACATATCATATTAAAACCTCATTTATTTAAGTTATTGCATGTAAATTCAGAATTCTATAGACTATATCAGCTTCAAAAAATTAGTCAAGGGATAGTGACTAAATAGCATACTTTTCAAAACTAGCTGCTTATTTATCACAATAATACTACAGTAATCTTTTATATTTGTTAGCTTAAATAGAGTAGACACACATCTTAATAGTCATTTTTGTATCAAATAGAAATTAAAATATGAGCATTGTGAAATGGTTCAAAGAAATAATAACTCCCTAGATTTCAGTTCCCTGACAATGGTGTAGATTTTTCATACTGTTGCTGAGATGGATATTTGGGGAAATAGAAGCCTGCTGAAATAGGTGTGTGGGTTTCCACCCTTTCTAGTCCTTTCATTCATCAATATCTGGTCTGTGCCAAATGGCATCATGACTGGAACAGCATCCATGCATAGCTCCCTTTCTTTCCTGTGCCCCTCCTTCCATCTGGCCTGGGAAGTATACTGACACATGGGTTGCCTCCTACTCCTATCTAAAAATTATGGTACCACCTGGTAGGATGGCTGAGCTGGCAGAATATAGGTAAAGCCATGGACTGTGGCCAGTCATCAGCAGTCAACTCAACTATCTTTCCTTTCTTCCTCTCTCCACTACTAATTCCTATCCTAGATATTTCTAATAGAGGGAACTAAAAGAAATAAGAAAATGAGTAAAAGGTTGATAGTATTACTACAGCCTCCAGAATGTTCTGCTTTCAAAAACAGAAGTGATTAAGTTTTTTTGAAAAACCTAAGCAAATGTGGTGAAGAAAGGTGATGGTGCCCGGCTATCAAAAGGTATAGTGTCTGGGGTCTTAAAAGCTTGAAGGTAAACAAGCAGCCATCTAGCTCAGAAGCAACATAGCCCACATGGAAGAAGCACACCAGCCTCTGCGATCACGAGGTGTCTAAGGGATCAGGTATCTGGCACCATCAGAACAAAAAATATTATCATAGTGAATGAGGGGGTTGGAGTGCGGAGTGGAGACCCAAAGCCCATTTGTAGGCCATTGGACATCCCCTTACGGAAGGGGATGAGCCAGTCAGGGTGCGATGTAGCAAGGATGAAATATACAACTTTCCTCTAGTTCCTAAATGCTTCCTCCTCCCCCACTATCATATTCCCAATTCTACCTTACAAATCTGGGTAGACCAGAGGATGTACACTGGTACAGATAGGAACTGGAAACACAGGGAATCCAGGGCAGATGATTCTTTCAGGACCAGTGGTGTGAGTGGTGATTCTGGGAGGGTAGAGAAAGAGTGGGTTGGAAAGAGGGAACCGATTACAAGTATCTATATGTGACCTCCTCCCTGGGGGACGGGTAACAGAAAAGTGGGTGAAGGGAGACGTCGGACAGGGCAGGATATGACAAAATAAATAATTTATAAATTATCAAGGGCTCATGAGGGAGTGGGGAGCAGGGAGGGAGGGGAAAAATGAGGACCTGATGCCGGGGGCTTAAGTGGAGAGCTAATGTTTTGAGAATGACGAGGGCAATGAATGTACAAATGTGCTTTACACAATTGATGTATGTATGGATTGTGATAAGAGTCATATGAGCCCCTAATAAAACGATTTAAAAAAGGAAAAGAAAAACTTAACTCACCCACTGTCATGGATCTATGTCAACTCTTAGAGACCCTATAAGACACATGTGGATTTCAGTGACTGTAACTACACCTGTGGATTTCAGTGACTGTAACTGTTTGGGAGTAGAAAGCCTTGTCTTTCTTCCTGGTAGGTTCAAACTGATGCTGGTGGTTTGAACTGCTAACCTCACAGTTAGGTGATGGAATACTCCAAAATATTTTATGATGCTCTAACTTGATATATGTTGTTGCTGGCGACTGATGAGTCGTGGTGCTCATTGGATAAAACTATTGTGAGTAGAGGAGGTTTTTATTGACAGATTTTCAGAAGTAGAACACCAGTTTTTCTTCCTACTTTGATATGTTTCCCCATTAAAAGGTCTCTAAAATCTTAAACATAAAAATGACTATCTTAGACAGGGTTCTCTGGAGAAGCAAATATATATATATTTCTATCCATAAAATATCTCACACAGTTGTAGAAATGGACAAATCCAAATCCAGGCAGGTTCCAAATCTATGGGTTAGATGTTAAACTAAAGGCTTCTCCTACGTTGAGTAGTTACAGGGCTGAAAGACTGGCAGGAAAACCATAGTCTGGTGGAAACAGAGGCAGATGAATTCAAGGTCAGTAGGTCAGGTGATATGCCTTTGATGACTCACCAGTATAGGCAAGTCGGTCTTCACCCATCTTTCTGGGCATCATTCAACCAACCCAATTGTGTAAACTGTGTGTTGGACTGCATGCTCTTGAGAAACAAAAGCAGTGGTATTCATGTATATGCTGATCATCTCAAAGTCAGGTAGAAAACCATAGGTTGGTGGCTCTAGAGGTAGGTGAATGCAAGGTCAGTAAGCCAAGTTTGTGACTGAAGAGGCAAATAAATTCAAGGTTTACAAGTCAGATGGCAGGTCACCTTGAAGACTGCTGATAGTTTCTGGGATCTACAAGTAATATAGCACACTGCTTCCTCAAGTTTAAAAACTTGCAGGTGGAGGAGCCTGATGCAGGGTCCAGGCCCAGCAAAAGGCAAGTAAGATTTTTCCCAGCATCCATTTATATCAGAAGTTGGATATACCCCCAGGAAACATCCTTTCAAATTCAACAGGGCTGTGTCCTGAGTAAGGCTATTGTAGGTTACCCTAATCATGCAACTGTAGATCCCATTATAGAATTTATAGCACTGTGTTAGGTTACATCATGGGAGATTATTGGTCTCAACTGCCAAACCACTGATAATTCATGCCTAGCCAAGTTGACACAAAACTTAGTCATCAAACTGTGCAACCGTGAGTTGTGAAGGGTAAGGTCTTCACCACCAGGTAGTGGAGCTGATGAAGGATGGTAGTCTGTTGATGCATTTGGCTCATCTCTAGCCCCCCCATCAGCCTTTCTCTCCATCTAGAATGCCCAGCTGGTTAAAGTAATCAATTAGATTCCAGAATTCCAAAATTGGTTGATTATAATCTCTTTTTACAATTATTTTGGTGAATGTACCAATTTTTAGCGTTTCTTATTCCCTTATTTTGTGTCTATATATCCTTATTTTAATTTTTTATGTTTATGATTTCAAGGTATCTAATTACTGATTTGTATTCCTGATAGCTGCTCAATAAATATTTATTGATTCTTAGTTTCTTAGACTAATGTGTTTGTTTAACATATGAAAACACATTAATTATTATTAAGTTAATTATCAAATATTAAACAATATTTACTAAAATACAATGAATAAATAATTTAAAGATATGGAAATATTCTACCTTAACATCCAAAGCTCTCCATACTGAGGCAATCACTTATACCAACTATTTGTATACTTTCCAGAAACACAAATTTATAACAGCATGCTTTTGCAGGTATATTCCTTTGTAAAAAATAAAATAGTGCTAAAATGACTTTTATGTTCCTCACAAACAGCATCTTTATGTAGTCTGCCTAGAGGTAATCAGTGTCTTCTGTTTTTATTTACTTTATTTACAAATAATTTTACCATATATATGCATATTCCTAAACAATATTTTATTTTAATGTTGTTGTTTTGAGCTGTATAATATATTATCTGCAGTAAAGTAAATTATTTAATATAGATATCCTACTATAGTCTTGCAGTTCATACCAAATGACCTTGAACAGATGGGTCTGGGAAAGAGAAGATGGGAAAAGGCACTGACAGATAGGATTCAGGTGTTATTGAGAGGTAGGATGTTAATTGTGATTTCCATCATTATGGGTATAAAATTACCTATCTCAGTAAAAGGAAGGGGAGATTTTTTTCTACCTGCAAGAGGGTTGTACTAGGAACGGAGTATGTCCTTTGGCCCCAAGATATCTGAGTGCTAAGCCACTTTAATCCAGTAGACAGCTTTGAAATGAGTGGACTGGCCGAGGAGCAGCAACAGCAGAACCAGGATCCAGAGCATGAAACTGAGGAGTTGACTTTCCAGCCCAATACGTTTAAAACAATTTGGGGCGGGCAGGAAAATGGCTTGTGAAGTGCTTCTGGACACTTACTTGGGCGCGCTCAGTTTGCTGACCCATGGAAGGGAATTGAATGCTTTTAGGTTGAGGCTTTTAGCAGAGTGAGCATGCCTTCTGGATTCACACTCACTGGTATCCAGTCAATGCTGACTCACAGTGATCCCCTGTGGGTTTCCAGACTGTACCCATTTACAGGACCAGAAAGCCAAGTCTTTCTCCAGCAGAGCTGCTCATAGATTTGAACTGCAGACAACTTGTATTGTAGCCAATGCCTAACAACTACACACCAGGCCTCCATAAACATTGATACTACTTCAACATTATAAACATGTCTACAGAAGACAGGTGTGCTTAGTTAAATATGAGATTTGGAACTGAGGTTCACTCTCCAATTAGCATAACAAAATACAAACAATATAGAAATTGATGATTCCATTGCATCTGTTAGAGTTCCACAAGTGTGTGTGAGTAGTTTAATAATGACTCTCAAGCAAGCTTGAATGCAGTTAGATGACCTTAGAATAAAATGTAAAGTTTTGTTTCCAATCATTTAAGTTAGAAGGGTATAATGCTTATGATGTAAATTAAATGTTAATTACTTTTGAGAATACCCATATACAACAATTAGATAAGCACCACTATAGGTTTAGTAGCACAATCTAAGTTTATGGCACACACAATTCAATGTTGAAAAAATTTCCATCTATGTAAAGTGAGTAATTAGAAGTCCTTTTACAATCATTAAGTTAGTGCCAGTGGTGTAGTGGTTACACTTTGGGCTTCAATCCACATTGTCAGCAGTTCAAAACAACCAGCATTTCTGTGGGAGAAAGACTGGCTTTCTCCTCCAGTAAATAGTTTTAGTTTCAGAAACCACGGGGAGGTCACTATGTGTCAACATTAATTCGATGACAGTGAGCTTGGCTCTTTTCTTTTCTTCTTCTTCTTTTTTTTTTTTTTTGGTTTTACAATCGTTTGACATTACAGTAATGAACAAGTAGGAATTAACTTAAAATTAACATCTGTGGACCTTTTGAAGATAAACCTTCCTGAATGCCTTACCAAACCAAACCCACTGCCACTGAGCCAATTCTACCTCATAGCAATTCAACTGTATAGAATTTCAGTGTCTATAAATCTTTATGGGAGTAGACAACTTCATCTTTGTCCTAGGAGTAGCTGGTGAATTTAAACCATGGTCCGAGGGTTACAAACCCAAGGCATTAATTGGCTTCATAAAATTAAACTTGGTGATTTGTTTGCATTCACACTGCCAGTCTATATTCTGTATTCAATACTATTTACACTTCTCTGGGAAAAAGTATTGAAAATTTAGACTATTTCAATAAATGCAATTACCATAATCCAATGAGATTTGTTTATAGTCATATATAAATCATCATGGGAGTCTACACACTATCAATGTGTTTGCTGGTTTAAATGTTTTGCTTTAATACTTTATTCACTGAAAATTTCTGACTGCTAGGTGTTGTATTAGGCTCTGGTGCAACAAACTCAGAGTTGTTCAAACTTATTTACAAAGAAACATGTGTGATCAGGTTTGATGGAGACAGATTTGTGAGCAAAGACCTAAGGTTGTAATATAACTAGAATTCCTGTGTTTGCATACTTGATTTATTTTGTATGCTCTATTTATACTGCAACTTAAGAGAAATTAGGAGACAAATTAAACAGAGCAATCCTTTTCATTATGGACAAAACATCTGCTGTTTTTGTATATAACTTATAAAAATGATTAATTAGAGTTAAAGACAAAAAGATAACCATTTGTTCATTAGTGACTAAAGAGAACAAAAGAGTGTGTTCAATATATAAAACAACTTAGATAACTAAAACAATTTTTTTCCTTCTTTACCATGTAGTTGTATATCAGCCCAATTATAGTCCATATAATCTCAGAGTTGTTTATACACATATATATTCTCCTTCTTTCAGAGAGATAAGAATAATTAAAATTATTTAAGAAATGGAACAAAGCGTCTAAGGAATTCAGTTTCTTTTTTCTTTCTTTCTTTTTTTTTTTTTTAGTCTATGGCACCTTCATATACTGGCTTTCTTTTTGGACTAGCTTTTGTACAAATAATAGCAAATGTACACTTGTTGTTCTTTCTTTGTCCTAGGAATGCTGTTAACTATGCAATTTACACAACTTCAATGCCCTGAAACTCTAAGATATCAGTAAAACCTTTGACAGTTTAATTGTGAAGAAACAAAAATATTACTATTTGACATTGAACTTTCAGTTCAAGACATAACATTAGTAAAGAGTTGAGAAAGAATTTAAATTTTGGTTTTCCAGTAAAAAGTCCATAGTATTTCCATGATATCTTTGCATATTCAATTTAATTATCTCACAATATGTACCTTATATTTAATACCCATGCTAAAATACATGTTATTTGCAAAAGAGAGATGTAAAAATGAATGGAAGATAGAGAAAATGAATCAGGTTTTAATGTTCCCTTTCAAAAACGTGATTATGACAAAAAAAAGACACTATAGCATTCTGGAAATGAATGACTAATTCTCACTCCTCAATCAAACTAGAAAAAGTTGATTATTTTTTCCCTTGACTCATTTGTTGAAACCAGCATTTTGAAAACTTTTGAAATATCCTAAATATCCTTAGTTATCTTTGTATTTTTCTATCTAACACATGTCAATCTTTCATTCATTTAAAAAAATTGAGCCTTCATTCTATAGAACAGTCATAAAAAATTTACTTTGAATGAATGATTGGTCTGAAACAAAACAAAACAAAAGCATTTATTCCAATAAAGAAAGAGCATTGATGAAATTAAGTTTTATTTGTCTGTTGCAATGTCTGTTACTAATAAAACAAAGTAAAGGCTAATGTTGTTACATAAACTGCCTAAAGTTGAAGGTGAGCCTTTTCACACAGAAACTTTGGGAAAAGAAACATATAAAGGCTAGCCACTTAAGAAGTCATCTGATTGACCATTAGCTGACCATAAATTATACTAACCTAGATAAAACTAAAGCAATAGTTATTTGAAAATGGTGTGCTTTGGAATATAGACAGCCCTAAGGAATACACTAAAAAATTACTAGAGTCAATAAAAAGTTTAGTAAAATAGCAATATGAACAGTCACTATACCAGTCTCTGGCAAAGGATATAATGCTTCCAGGGATCCTTGTCTCTATACATTAACAGTGAAAATTTGAAAACTGGAATATGGGAAACATTTATTTAAAAATACATCAAAAATATTTTGGACTAAACTTAAATTTAAAATACAAGACTGTATAGTTAAAATGACAAGTCATCATTTAGAGAAATGAAAGTAAATGTAACTATGGAAATGTATCTCTTGCCAATGGATCATAAGACTTGTTATCCCACAAATTGACCTGCTAACTCAAGCAAATGTGTATAAAATTCCAACTGGATTTTTTTAGTAGAATTTGATGACCTTATACTAAAATGCATAGAGAAATAGAAGAGACCCTGAATACCCCCTCAAAATGTAAAAATAAACTTGAATGGAAAAAAGTTCAGAACTAATACTTCCCAATATCAGAATTTAATAAATATCTACATAGATCAACATTGTGTACTACTGAGATAAAGATAGCCATATTGATCAAAATAAGATTTTGATGATTCCTGGGAGTCTAGGAATCAACCATATAGACTTATAGACAATTGTTTTTTGACAAAAGTCAAAATATGTATGTAATGGGAGAAAAATAGTCTCTTGAAATATGTGGACATTATCTTGTCAAGAGAAGTTAGATTCCTAACTAATCCCCTATCTAAAAATGAACTAAAAACCAAGAGCTAAAACAAGTAATATCATATAATAAAACAGGTGTAAATATATATTAACTTAATCTAACATTTATTACATTTTCTAGATCTAACATTTAGCAAACAACTCAAAAATTACAAATAGTAATTTTTACTAAAATTAAAAATTTTGTCTTTAAAGAACACTATCAAGAAAATGAAAAGGAAACCCATAGAATGGGAAAAATTGTAAATAATTTATCCTGTAAATATCTAAGCAACAGATATTAATAGACATTTTCTAAAAGAAAATACAGAGATGACTGAAAAACCATTTCAGTTTCTTGTAATGACAGCCTGCCTAACATGTATACTGCTATGCAGTATGCATAATAATATAAACTATTATTTATTTATATTTTCTTCAGCCACTAAAATTGAGTACATTATACTCCTTAGTTCATAGTGTATTATCATCATTGGTTAGTGTAAGTGTCCTTATTTTATTATATTTCTATTAATTTTTATACTCAATCTCATCCTTTCCATCCATTTATTCATTAATGTACTTCTTGTCATTACATTTGTTTATATTATTCTTAAAATATGTGAAAATCCTGTAAAATATGAACTTATTTATAATCAATCGTAAACTCCCGTACCATTTCATTGTTTTCTATGTAGATGAACCTTTCTCTCGACTTTAATGATGGAGTTCTTTTTACTTTTATGTAGTGCTGTGGCAGTTACATAATCTGTTGTCAATTTGAGACATATGAGTGAAGGGGTGGAGTTTACCTGTCAATCAAGTCGCAGCTTGGTGACCTCATTTGAGGCTCTATGGAGATAAAGAGCTTGCTGAAGATGGGACACTCATTCACTCCCTGGGAGACATTTCTGATGAGAAGCCACATGAAGCTACCCTGATGCAGCCAAAGCCCTGGGAGCTGGAGGAACCACATGGAGAACCTTGCCAGTGCTGAGATGCTTACAACACCACTGGATCCACAAGACTTCCCACCTACTGGCCTGTGATTTTCCTGCATTCAGCATCATTGTACATGTTTAATGAGTCTGAAGAGGATATTATAGATTGATATAGGGCATTTGGGCTAATATTGGATTTATGGACTTGATCCAGACTGGGTTGGGATGTATTCTCAATATTTAATTGCTCTTGTATATAAAGCTCTTTCCTATGCACATATAAGTGAGTCTCCTTGAATTTGTTTCTCTAGTCTACGCGGACTAACACAAGTGCTATCAATAAAACATCTTTTATAGAGTGTGCAATTTTATTTTTTGACATTTCTAGTGTCATAAGTGGGATTTTAAAGTTACATTGATGATTTCCTCAGGCACGCAAACATGGTGTGACACTTAGTTTTTTGTGTGCCAAAATGGCACCTATAATAAGACATGGGTGGAGTTCAGCGTGTTGATCAGATCGCAGGTTGATAACCTCACTTGGAGGTGCAAATGAGATATATAGCTCTCTGGAGGCCAGCCTCTCTCTCTGTCTTCTCCTTCCTGCTTGCTAGCCACCAGGAGAGCTGCTGGAGCCTGCTATGTTTTCCACCGACTTTGGATCCACATAACTGGATCAACATGACTTTGCACCACTAACCTGTGATATTCCTGCATTCTGCATCATTGCATATGACAGAAGAGGGACTCATGGACTAATATCAGACTTTGGGATTTGAGTTGACATGGACTGGTATGTGTTCTTGATATATAATTATTTCTTGATACAATGATCTTTCTCACATAAATATGAGTGTCACTGGATTTGTTTCTGTAGTCAACCTGTCCTGAAACATATGGGCACAGTACCTGTGGAGTGGCTTTGAATGTTATGCATTGCCAAATGTGCAGGAATTGTTTAAGGCACACACACATAAAAAAACATAACAAGATAAAGCAGAAAACTTCTCTAATCCAAGCCCCACTCCATTGTGTTGATATCTCATTGTGCTTTATGGTGAATTTCTCTTGCTTCTTATAAGCAAATATTTTATTAAATTGCCCATATAAAGTCAGGTAGCTATAACCTACAGGAGATTTGGAAGCAGCTTCTAGGAGATCTTTTTACCACATGAAGAATTGTGCTCTATTGTGCATATTCTTGTCTCTCTAACATAATTCCATTCAAGGCAGTTAGAAAAAATTTGTGGTCACTTTGAAGTTCTTTTGATCGGTATAAATGAACTTTGGTGTGTGTGTAGTAATGGAGAGAAACAAGGCCTCCAGATTAAACAAGGCTGGAATGCTTATTTTAATTAGTATATTTATGCCTCTAAAAGACATAATGGCAGTAAAATGCTTTCTTTGCAGTCACTATATCTAGATTAGATAAGCTAAATAAAGAATTCCAGTGCCAAATTTCAGCTCCCAAGACCTCTGTTTCCCTGCTGGCTAATACCTCTTTATAGCTTTTTTCTTTTCTACCTACAACACTTTATCCAAACTTTCCTTTTGCCCTAAAGGGGCAACAAATAAAACCTTGCCTGAAATGCCTTTTTAATTTTATCTCAGCAGTGATGTAGAAGATTCTCAATTTTGTCCCATGAGCTTGCTCAGAATTAGACATAGCACCTTGGAAGATTTTTCTGTACAGATTGTCTGAAGAATTTAAATTCCTTCTTGAAGCTTACCATCATGGGATACTCAACTTACATCAGATGTTCATGTGAGTATTCGCCTGGGGAAGACTGCTATGACTAGAGTAAGCAGAATAGAATAGAAGACCTTAAGAAGATTTTTAACATTAAATACTGGTAAAATGGCCAACAAGGTGCTGGAAGACACGCACATCTTGTCATGAATATAAAAGGGTTAAGAGTCTGCTGCCAAGTTAGTGAGAACCATTACAGATATGATGCTAGAAAAACTTTTAGATGTCTATGTACCCCATGTTGTATCTACTTTAATGCTGCTTTCACACAAAACATTTGCATCCAGGCTAATCTTCAGTGAAGTTCTCTTGGCAGTATCTATCATTAGACTACACTTTGGGGACTGTGAACATTCAACTTCTCTTCTCCCTCAAATGAATGGTAACAATACTCCTACAGAAGATTGTCAATACTTAACAGAGCAATTTTTTAAGTCCTTGAAAAGACTTAAAAGTGATGCCTTAAACTAATACTGATTTACTTGTGTCTGTGTGTTTCCTATTAAAAAACCTAATCCTGTTATTCCTCACTGTCAAGTTTTGAATTTGACTGAAGTTCTTGAGAGTGAGTCTCTTCTTGAAGCCACTTCAGCTCAACAAGCTGAGTTTGTTGCTTTCACCAAATCTTGTGATTTTGATATGGCAGCAAAGGGGTTTTAACACCTTTCAGAGAAGCCATAAAAATATGCTTTATTACTTTGCTCGCATACTGTGATAAAAATGCAAGCTTACCAACTAAAATGAGTACACCAAACTGAAGTGATTTGGTTTTGTGTGTGTGTGTGTGTGTGTGTTTGTATGCATTCTTTGTGATATGGTAGCAAAGCCACCTGCCTCTCAACTATTTCTGTGCTATGCTAGATAATTAAGGTACTTTCCAAACTTCTTAATGGATATCTCAGGCCTCACAAAAGTATTAGAAAAAGTTTTAAAAGACAAAAAATTATCACAAACAGATGCAATTAAGAATTGGTAAAAAAAAAAAAAGTAAGTTGTTATCAAGATCTTGACACTAAATTGTGGACAAGGCTGAATAAGAAAGCTGAATGACAAAATAGCTTGCATATCCTATGATGTGATTCTCAGATGAGAGTCTTCACACAAGGAGAGATAAAATGCTTGAGAGCTTAAAAAATAATGGTGGGGATATTTTTGAGGCTGCTGGACATGTTGTCAAATATTTTCATATTTGTTTTCACTACAACCCTGGGAAAGTCCTATATGAACAATACCTTTTAGATCATGGACCTGTTTGTATATCAACTGATCACCTTCAGCTTCCCCTATCAATTGCCTACAAATGCATATTTGTCATGAATTTTATATTTCCACATTGAGTATAAATAAATTATACCTTGCCATCATGCTACTGCAGGTGTTGTAGCAAAGAAACATATACACGTATTATAGCAAATGAGGGCACATGCATGTGCTCGCCATTTAAACGGATTAAATTGTTTGAGTGTGCTGCTTTCCCAGTCAAGTCTATATGACCTTCTCTGCTTATTCTTTCCACCACAGAGATCTGACCTATGGATGCAAGAAGAACATGGAAAGAATTCATTACTATGGCAAATCAAAATTATTAGATTTTCCATTGATATATGGCCTCTTTAGATTTAAACAAAACCCTATCTGTACTAAATAACACAATTTTCTTTGATTATAATTATACAATATTGTTGTGCTTTAATCTAATGTATTTTATCAATGAAACACTACACTTCATACCCACTTAATCCTTCATGTAATACCATTCCCTAAAGCACCCTGTTACTATCTTAAATGAAAATATAAGTAATCACTTTTCCTGCTATGGTAGATGATGGAAAAGATTGCTATTTAATTTGGAAGCTTTATATTCCTTATTTTCTTTGATTATAATTATACAATATTGTTGTGCTTTAATCTAATGTATTTTATCAATGAAACACTACACTTCATACCCACTCAATCCTTCATGTAATACCATTCTGATCTCTCAGGATTTTGTTTCATCACCTCCATTTAGTCTCCCTGGGTATGTTTCATCTTGATTTCTATTATTTTGTCTTTAGAAAGATTGGTCAAACATGGCTTTGTCTGGTAGCTTCCTGATAAGATCTACTCACACAGAAGACTTGATTTATTAAAGTTCCTCAAGAAAAGTCTTTGCTGAAGAAAGAATACTTCATTGTGTGTGATAATTCCCTTGAATGAAAGAGGAAATGTAAATAGAAAAGTTTCCCACTTTAAGCACTCATGTCAGACATAAGGATGTTAGAGCCAAAATACACAAACACACTAAAAAAATTCTTTTCAAAGCTATATATTCAATTTAGAAAAAAACAAACTTATAATCTTCAAAGTACTCTCCATGCACTTAAGAAATTTGTCAAATCCAAATTCTTGGAAACATTTTTCAAACTCATCTGTTTGGAAGGCTGAAAGCCCTTCCCTTATTTTTTTCTTCACCTCTTCTATGTCAAATAACTGTCCTTTCATGTCCCTTTGCTTTCATGGAAACAAAAAGAAGTTGCATGGAGTGAAGTCAGGTGAGTAAGGAGTGTGGGGCTAGAGAAGCATACTGCTTTTAGCCAAAAACTGGTGTGCTGAGATGACCGTGAGCAGGTGTATTTTCATGGTGGCAAAACCAGTCCCCTATCTGCTTCAAAGCAGGCCTTTTTGATCACACACTGTATTGTAATCTTTTCAGTACTTCTAAATAGAAAACTTGATTTACAATTTGACCTGGTGGAACGAACTCCAAAGGTACTACAAGTCGACATTTTCATCCATTCAGGAAGTCGATGGATGTACGCAATGAATACCACCCCTTCCACTTTTTTTTAATTAAAATTTTTAAAAAAGATTCTATTGGAGGCTTTTACAGCTCTTATAACAATCCATACATCAATGTATCAAGCATATTTGTACATATGTTACCATTATTATTTACTTAAAAAAATCATTTTATTGGGGCTCATACAACTCTCATCACAATCCATACATACATCCATTTTGTCAAGCACATTTGTACATTTGTTGCCATCATCATTTTCAAAACATTTTCTTTCTACTTAGCCTTCAGTATGAGCTTCTCATTTTCCCCTCCCTCCCCCTCCCTCACTCACTCATGAACCCTTGATCATTTATAAATCATTTAATTTTTTCCTGTCTTTGACTGACCAATGTCTCCCTTCACCCACTTTTCTGCTGCCCATTCCCTAGGGAGAGGGTTATATGTAGATCATTGTGATCAGTCACCCATTTCTCCCGCCACCTTTCCCTTACCCTCGCGGTATCGATACTATCATTATTGGTCCTGAGGGGTTTATCTGTCCTAGATTCCCTGTGTTTCCAGCTCTTATCTGTACTAGTATACATCCTCTGGTCTAGCTGGATTTTTAAGGTAGAATTGGGATCATGATAGGGTTGTGGGGGGGGGGGTGGAGGGGGAAAGGAAGCATTAAAGAGCTAGAGGAAAGTTGTATGTTTCTTCGGTGCTATACTGCACCCTGACTGGCTCATCTCCTCCCCACAACCCTTCAACCCTACAATTTTATATATCTTAAAGTTGGTACAGAATTATGTAACTACAACAAGAACTCTGGTTGTACGTCTGCCAAGAGATATTTGTTTGTTTGTTTGACACCCCATGGTACTTTCAATATTTTTCGCCACCACCATAATTTAAATGCATTGATTCTTCTTTGCTTTTCCGTATTCAATGTCCAATATTCACATGCATATGAGGCAAATTGAAAATACCGTGCCCTGGGTCAGGCACACCTTAGTCCTCAAAGTAACATCCTTGCTTTTCACGGTAAAGAGCTTGTGCAGCAGATTTGCAGAATGCAACTCATTGTTTGAGCTCTTAACTGCTGCTTTCATGAGCATTGGTTGTGGATCCAAGAGAGATGAAATCCATGACAACTTCAATCTTTTTTTTTTTTTTTTTCATTTATCATGATTACTGAACCAGTCAAGAGGATTTGGGTTTTCTTGATATAGAGTTGTAATCTATACTGAAGGCTGCAATGCTTGAGCTTCATCACAAGTGCTTCAAATCCTCCTCACTTTCAGCAAGCAAGGCTGTGTCATGTGCAAATAGCAAGTTGTTAATAAATCTTCCTCTAATCCTGATGTTGCCTTCGTCTTCATATAATCCAATTTCTCTGATTAATTCAGAGACTGAATAAGTATGGTAAGATGATACAACCCTAACACTCACCTTTCTTGATTTTAACCATGCAGTATTCCCTTATTCTGTTCACACAGCTTCATCTTGATCCATGTACAAGTGACCATAAGTACAATGAAGGATTGTGGAATTCCCATTCTTCTCCAGATTATGCAGAATTTGTTATTATACACATAATAAAAATGCCTTTTCATAGTCAGTGAAAGCAATTAAAATTGCTCTGGTATTCTCTGATTTCAGCCAATATCTATCTGACATCAGCAATGATATCCCCTGTTTCATATATTCTTCTGAATCAGCCTGAACCTCTAGCATCTTCCTGTAAATGTACTGCTGCAATCACTGTTGGATGACTTCAGCAATATTTTGCTTGCGTATGATATTAATGATGTTGTTCTATAATTTAAACATTCTGTTAGGTCCCCTTTCTTTGGAATGTGTACCACTATGGATTTCTTCCTTTCAGTTGGACAACTAACTGTCTTCTAAATTTCCTTGAAAAGATGGTTAAGTGCTTCCAGTGCATCCTCAGCTCATGGTTAATCACAAGGAAAACAGTTTGGAACTACCAGAAAATGCAAGGGAGGGAACCGAAGCTTTCTACTCCTGTAAAGAGTTAAAAGGCAGCTTTATAATTTTGTCGAGAAACTGAGAGGGGCAGTCCTATCCTATAAGATCACTATAAGTTAGAATTGACTTGATGGAAGTGAATTTAAAGCATTGCTGAACATATATCCTTTCTCGATATTTTTTTTTTCCTTTCACCACTAATAGAGTGTGGAGGTTGTTTTTATTTATTTATTTTTTTAATTCTCATATCTTAGGTGAGTAGACAAAAATATATAAATTTATTTTCTCATCATTCTGGAAACTGAAATTTGAAATCAGGATCCCAGTTATATTAATAGTGCTGGGTACTCTGTCTTATACACAACTCTCATATATGGTTTGCCTTTTCTTGTGTGTGCACTTATTTGTCTAATTTTCTTTTGATAACTCAGAAGTAAATAAATTTAGGACACAGCTTATACCAATATGGCCTCCTTAATATAACAAAGAAAATTCACTTTCTCCAAAGAATTACATCTTCATTTATAAAGATATGATTCACAACACATATTTTTGGGTAGGAAGCATTAAATCTAATAACATATACTAAGATATTTTAACATTTTAATAGAAACTGTATAAAATTACTCATTGCACTGTATTATTGGCTTATTGAGGGAGTTAATATGTGATTAATAAATGTTATTCAAAAGTTAAAAGGAGTAATAAAAGGACGAAAATGGAAGGGAAGGAAAGGATGGAAAGAATAATGTTGATATGGACAATTATAAGAACCACTTGATAATATTAATAGATACGGAAAAAACATTCAGCAATATCCAATACCCATTCCTTTTTAAGACATTCAAGAAGATAGAAATGGAAGTAAATTCCTTTATATAATATATGCTATATATGAAAAACCAAGAGCCAACACGGTAGTCAAAGGAGCAAAGATGAAAATAATCCCTCTGAAAAGTGAACCAGACAAGGATGCCCCTTGTGCCCACTGCTAGTTAACATCCTACTAGAGGTCCTAGCTAACCACATAGGGCAAAGAAAAGACATCAAAGGCATTCATCTGGGGAAGGAAGAGGTGAAACTATTGTTATTCATAGGTGATATGATTTTATATATGAAAAATCCCAAAAGTTGCACAAAGGGAGTTTTGGAAGCGATATTGGAATATGGCAGAGTGGAAGGATATAAGATCAACAGAAAGAAGTCTATTGGACCGCTATATACATTGGACAAGATCATGGAGGAGGGGATCAAAAAAGAAGTACTCTTCACAATAGCCAAGCAAAAATTTAAATATCCAGGGATATACCTAACTGGAATAAAAAAGATTTGTATGAGGAAAACTACAGAATACTATTACAAGAACTCGAGTGACCTCCACAAATTGGAAAATAATCCATGTTGGTGGATGGAAAGGCTCGATATAATAAAAGGTGATCAGTTCTGCTCAAGACACTATATAAGTTCAATGCTATCCCCATACAAACACCATCATCTTTCTTCCAAGAATTGGAAAAATCTGATTACCAACTTCATATGGAGAGGGAAGAAGCCCAGAATTCTCAGAGAACTTCACAAGAAGGACAAAGTTGGAGAGCTTGCTTTACCTGACTTAGGACCGATGATATAGCTGCAGTGGTCAAAACAGTGTGGTATTGGTATAATGACAGATACTCAGACCAATGGAAAAGAATTGAAAGCCCAGAAATACAATAGTCATCATATAGACAACTGATCTTTGATAATGACCCCAAAAATATAAAATGGGAAGTAGATGCCCTCTTCAACAAGTGGTACTGGAAATAATGAATATCTACCAGCAGAAAAATGAAGCAAGACAATTACTCCATGCACAAGAATTAACTCAAGGTGAATCACAGACCTTCAGGCAAACCCCAAACTATTAGGGCCAACTATGAGGGAATTGGGACAAACCTGAGAACTTTGACTAAGGGAATACATTGGCTATTGGAAATAGGGAAGGACACAAATACAGAGGAGGCACAAATTGACAAGTGGGATATACTGAAGTTAAAACACCTATGTACATTGAAATAATTTGTGAAAAGAGAGCCCACAGACTAGGAAAACATCTTTAGCAATGACACATCAAACAAAGACCTTATTACTAAAATCTACAGTACTCTGCTAACTTACAAGAAGAAAAAATAAACAATTACCCACTGGGGAAGTGGGTAAAGACCCTGAACAGAATTTTCTCCAAAGCAAAATTCCAAATGGCCAATAAACATATGAAAAAATGTTCTTGATCATTAGCCATAAGAGAATTGCAAATTAAAACAATAATGAGATACCAACTAATACCTTCGAAGATAGCTCAGTTAAAAAAACTAGAAAGTAATAGGTGTTGGAGGCGCTGTGATGCGATAGGCGCTCTAGTCTACTGCTAGTGGACCTGTAGGCATGTACATCCATTATTGAAATGGATTTGGTAATACCTAAAATAAATGGAAATCGAGCTACCATATGACACAGCAATCCCCCAACTGGGCATATACCCAGAAGAGGCAAGAAACAAACCATGCTCAGACATTTGTGCTCCAATGTTCACTGCCATGCAGTTCACACCGCAAGGAATTAGAAACAACCAATATTTCCATCAGCAGACGAATAGATTAAAAATTCTGGTACATACATACAATGGAGTACTGTGGATACCTAAAAAGCAGTGTTAAATCCATGAAGCACATCACTGCATGGGAGGGACTGGAGGAAATTATGCTAAGCGAAGTAAACCAAACACCAAAGGACAAGTACAACATGAGTCCATTGAGGGAAGCTTTAAAAAGCAAAAGGAACATAGAGGAAAAGCTACTATATACGTACATTCCTAGAATAAGGTACAGGTACTATGGCAGGGGCCAAATCCAATCCAAGGATACATATGGCAGCCAACTAAAAAGGAGGAGAAAAGAAAGAAAGAAAGAAAGAAAGAAAGAAAGAAAGAAAGAAAGAAAGAAAGAAAGAAAGAAAGAAAGAAAGAAAGAAAGAAGGAAGTAATTA
>NW_022107407.1:5569429-5576842 GCF_000313985.2 Echinops telfairi
AAAGAAAGAAAGAAAGAAAGAAAGAAAGAAAGAAAGAAAGAAAGAAAGAAAGAAAGAAAGAAAGAAAGAAGAAAGAAAGAAGGAAGTAATTAAGGAAGGAAGGAAGGAAGGAAAGAAAGAAAGAAAGAAAGAAAGAAAGAAAGAAAGAAAGAAAGAAAGAAAGAAAGGAAACCATGGGTAGCGGGGGAATAGGACACTAACCTACCCAAGAGGAGGTTATTTTTTATACCTTCACAGGAGAGGGAAAGAGGGACCATACTTCACAGGAGAGGGACCATAATTCACAGGAGAGGAAAAGAGGGACCAGTGTGCCAAGACATGAATGCAACATACCATGAAGCAGGGAACCAACAGAGAGGTGTGCGTGGCCAGCATCAATCCCAACTACGTGGGGCCCTCCCACCCTCTCTCTAGAAGAATACACGCCAGAGGATAACACTGCAATTCCAGGGGGAAAGGTGCTTCTGATTAGGAGCAAATAAAGAGGGAAGGAGAGCGAGTGGAACACATCCTGGCCACCAAGATGTCCCTCAGAGACCCATAGTGCTACGGGGGACAACACTAGAGACACGTTGTAGGAAATGTGCCTGTTTTGACCTCACCACACTGGGGCGAAACACTAAGGACGTGCAACAGAGCAGCAAGGGGAGCGAAAGAATGAAGTACTCAAGGAATACCAAAAATAGACTTTTGGGCCAGAGATGGCACCCTTTCAGACTGGACTGGAAGCACTCACAAAGGTCAACAGACAGACGTGGAACTATTTATAGGAATTTCTTTTTTTGATGTTGGTTTTTCTTGTCGTTGTTGTTTTGTTTTCTTTTGTTTGCCTTGTTTTTGTGCTCATTATTGTCACTGCATGTCTGTCTAGATAAGATAGGCAGGATAAACAATCCAGAGGAGAAAACAATGCGACCAATGGTTCCAGTGGGACACGGGAGAGGGGGAAGAAAAGGTAGAGGCCAACAAACCCAAGGACAAGGGAACAACAAGTGATCTAAAATCGATGGCTAGGAAAGCATAGGATTCCCGGGAGGGGTTGATCAAGGGCACTATAGCTGAGAGGAATTACTGAAACCGTAATGAAAACTGAACATGATAGTGGAACAAGAAGAGAGTAAATGGAAGTAGAGGAAAGTATTAGAAGGCAAAGGACATTTATAGAGGTCTAAATATAGGCATGTACATATGTGAATATATTCATATGTAATGATAGCTAAATAGATCTATGTATGTATATTTATTTGTTAAGTATTAAGCCAGCATACAGACATTGGGCTTCCACTCAAGTACTCCCTTAATGCAAGAACACTTTATTCTAATAACCCGACACTCTGTGATGCTCGCCTTCTCTGACATGTTGCTAAAAACAAAATGGGTGCATAAGCAAATGTGGTGAAGAAAGCTGATGGTGCCCAGCTATCAAAATATATATTGTCTGGGGTCTAAAAACTTGAAGATAAACAAGCAGCCATCTAGCTTAGAAATAACAAAGCCCACATGGAAGAAGCACACCAGCCTGTGTGGTCATGAGGTGTTGAAGGGACCAGGTATCAGGCATCAAAGATCCAAAACAAAATATCATATCAAGGTGAATGAGGGGAATGACAGAGGGAGACCCAAAGCCTATCTGTAGTTATTGGACATCCCCTTTTAGAATGGTCACAAGGAAGAAATGGGCCCGTCAGAATACAGTATAGCATTGATAAAGCATGCTTCTTTCCTCTAGTTCCTTAATGTTTCCTCCCCCCACTATCTTGACCCCAATTCTACCTTACAAGTTCGGCTAGACCAGAGCATGTACACTGGTACAGATTGTAGCTTGAAACTCAGGCAAACCATGACAAATAAGACCCTTAGGACCAATAATGGGAGTAGCGATACCAGGAGGGGAACAGGAAGTAGGGGAAGAAAGGGGGAATTGATCACAATGGTCAACATATAACCCCTTTCCAGGGGTACAAACAACAGAAAAATGGGTGAAGGGAGACAGCAGTCGGTGTTAGACATAAAAATATAAATAAATTATCAAATGTTCATGAAGCAGGGATGGTGGGGGAGGAAGGGGAAAAATGAGGAGCTGATACCAAGGGCTCAAGTAGAAAGAAAATGTTTTGAAACTGATGATGGCAACATATGTACAAATGTGCTTGACACAATGGTTACATGTGTGGATTGTGATAAGAGCTGTAAGGGGCCCCAATAAAATTATTTTAAATAAGTATTAGAAATTATAATTAGAGAGAACTTCAGCCTTTAATATTAGATATGATAAAAGGGGAGTTAGAAAGTGTCATAAGGGACAGCTTTTGTTTTAAGCCAAAGTAAAGTAAGAGGATTTAGTGGAGTAAAAGGTCCCACCAGATACTTGAGGTATAATGTAGTTGCATTTGAAAAAAGCAAAAACAAAACAAGAACAAACTCACTGCCATTACTCTTCCCCTGTGGATTTCCAAGACTATAACTTTTTTTTAATAGTTCAAGGTCTATTTATTGTCCTTTATGATGCTTGCCTGACTATAAGTTTTTATAAGAGCAAAAAGCTCCATCTTTTCTCCAGAGGAGCAGCTGGTCATTGCGAAATACTGATCTTGCATATTGTAGCCCAAAGCATCCTGTAAGACTGAAGATTTTTAAAAAGTCTATAGTGATTGGAGTTTTGAATTTTGAGCAAGCAGTTTATCTGCAGATACTTCTGGACTGGAAAAGTCTGTTCCCCTCAGAAAACTACCCTCTCCCACTCACAACTCTCCCACCCCACCAACCTGAAATTTACAGAACCTGGCAACCTGGAATGCTTGTTAGCTGACCACCTTGTGGTATGAAAGTAGGGGAAAGGCAGCAATGATGAGATGGTTTGAGTTTGGACATATTTCATTGATGCCTGTTGAGTTGGTCCAAAGACACCAGGGAGCAGAGAAGAAGGGCTGGCTGGTTTGAAGTTTAAGAGTTGTGCAGATACTGAGCCTATAGGCATGACGCCAAGGTCTTAGAGCTGATGAGGCTAAGTGAAAGGGCCACTTCATATGACAGATGTACATTTGACCTAGAATTAGCTAGGGATGAGATGACCAGAACTCAAGTGGATGAAGAAAAATATGTTGACCTTGTGAGCTGGTGAAGATTTCTTCATCCTAATGGCTTTCCAGGAATTTAGTTTGCTTATGGTTGCAGATTAAGAGGTTTTCTACAGCTGACTGGCTCAATACAGTGCATTTGGTTTCTTGAATGTTGCTTCCATGGACATTGGATGTGGATCCAAATAAAGTGAAATCCTGGATGACTTTAAACATGGTATTATTTACTGGTCCAGATATAAGGATTAGGATTTCATCACAGTGAGGTGCAATCTAGACTGAAGGCTGAAGTTTTTGATTTTTATCAGCAAGTGTTTCAAATCCTACTCACTTTCAGCAAGCAAGGTTATGTCATTTGGATATTGCAGATTGTTAATAAAACTTCCCCCAATTGTTATGCCATATTCATCTTCATATAATCTAGATTCTCAGACTATTTTCTCAATATCCAGATGAAATATGTATGTCAAAATGATACAAACTTGACGCAAAGCATTCCTAATTTAAAACCATACAGTATTGCCTTGTTATTTAAAAAAAAAAACCAAATAAATACCACTTGAAAGGAGCCCTGGTGGTGTGATAGTTACACATTGGGCTGCTATCTGCAAGGTCAGTTGTTCAAAACCACCAGCTACTTCATGGGGAAAAAGATTAAGCTTTCAGCCAAGATCAATCTGACATCAGCAGTAATATACTTATATACTCGAGTATAAGCCAAGCCAAATATCAGCCAAAGCACCTAATTTTACCACAAAAAAAAATGCACAAAAATATTTGCTGAACTACTCAGCTTATACAAGAGTGGATATGGTACCTTGTTTAAAGTCCTCTTCTGAATCTGGTATTAATCACTGGCAGTTCTCTGTCAATGTACTGCAGCTACCACTGTTGAATGATCTTCAGCAAAATTTTATTTGCATATAATATGATATTGTTCCATAGTTTGAGCATTTTTTTGCCTCACCTCTCTTTGAAATGGGTAAAAAATAGTTCTTTTTCAGTCAATGGACCAAAACAGTAATTGTCCCAATATCCTGGCATATTTGGGTGCATGCTTCAGTGCTTTACCAGTTTGTTAAAACATCTCAATTGCTTTTCCATCAATTCCTTGAACCTTGTCTTTGGCTAATGCATTCAGGGCAGCTGGACTTCTTCCAGTACTATTGGTTCTTGCTCATATGCTACTTCTTGAAATGGTTGATTGGAGGAAATTATGAAGTCAATGAACTGAACAAAAAATTTCAATGAGTATCTTGAGATGTAAAAGTAAAATATCATAAAGATTTTATAAAATATATAAATATTATAAATATTGAAGTGACAGAAAACAAAAAGGAAGAATCTTCTCAGTATTTCTTAAACTGAAAGAAATAAAGAAAGCATTCAAGCCTTGAGTTGAAATATTGAAATATTCTATAGGCAAAATATTGAATGATGAGCAAGCCCCCCCAAAAATGATGGAGAGGATACAGTCACTGTACCAAAAAACGCTTGTAAACATTCAACCATTTCAAAAGTTAGACTAGAGGGTAGACAAATGTTCACTTGTGTGAAGGTAAGACTGTATCCGATAAGTAGAAGGTTGGGAAAACATGATGGAGGCAAAGAAAGATATTGGGAGGTTCATAAGAGTAAAGCCAACAGAAGCAAATATTATTATAAGCATAACACTGTGGTCGTCTACAGTTAGGTGATTGGATACACAAGGAGGCTGAATAAATGTGGGAAGGAGAGTAGGGTTATTCCAATAAATATACAAATTTGACACACACTATTTATACATGATTATTTTTATTTGCTTTAAATATGTTCATGAATATATAGCATTCAGTTGGGAAAGTTATAAAGACTTAGGCATAACCAATCACTTTTAGGTAATAAGCCACTGGGCCTAGAGGCTCAGAATCATAGTCTCAGATAATATCAAGGTCATTTGGTATAACAGTTCACAAAGACAATGTACTATAACCTACTCAGTTGAGTAGCAACTGGAGTCATAGAAGCTGGGGGGTAGCCATCTAAATTGTACCTAATAGGTTCTTCCCCTCTGTAGGAGAGGGGAGTGAAAAAAACCAAGACGACATATGGGGACAATTAGTCTAATTGATTAATGAACCATGTATATTTAAATCTTTATTTAAGATCAAAAGGGCATAATTTACACAAGGATGATGTACACAGGGTAGGATATAAAGAGGACAGGAAAGAAGAAACATCTGGAGAAGTAGGATTAAATAGTAGTACATTGAGGGTATGACAATGGATGAATATGTATGCATTGTTGAATGTAAAATGTAGCATTTGTTCTGTAAACTATTACCTAGTTCACAATGAAAAAAATTTTTTAATTACACAACCACTTTGGAAAATATAAAGAATGTTCTTTTTAATAGGCTACTTTTTTATTTTGGCTGTTCAATATACTTATTAATTCAAAGGCACAAATTAGTTATAGACTTTTAGAAGCACCTTTCATAGTCATCATAAAATCTTTGTAATGATATTCTCATTTAGTTTTTTATTGATTTTCTCAAGACTCTCAAATATGTTCCTTCTTTCTTTCATCTTGAGCCCTAATGAAATATTGTTGGTTACAAACTGGGCAGCTAATCACAAGGCTATCAGATGCTCTACAGGAGATGAATGAGGCTTGCTGCTCCAATAAATATTTATGGCCTCAGAAACCATAGGGACAGTTCTACTCTGTCAAATAGGATCAATATGAGTTGGATTCAACTCTACAGCAGTAAGCTTAGTTCATTGTATTTTATGTTTTTGACCATGTATTTTATCTTTTTCTAATGTGGTCTTCATTAAGATAGTTTATTTTTCCCTCTCACATAAATTTTGACCTTTGAAGTGTTTGTTTCATAACTATGATCTCGCATATTTTATACTTAAGCCCTAATATCTTTGATCCTAGTTCTTATTTTGTGGACATGATTTTTTTCATTCCATCAGTTGAATTAATAGTTATAGGATCTTTACTATCACATGGAAATGCTGTTTTTGTTTGTTTGGTTAATTCTGTTCATTCCTTTATTATTTTACCATTTCTACTTTTGTATGCATTTAATAATAAAAACCCCATTATAATAACTTATTTATTTCCTTTAAATAAGTTAGTTATTGCTGAATAATTTGCAAGAAGATAATAATGGAAGATTAGAAAACACTTAAACATGTAACTAGTTATTGGGAAAAAGTATATTTTCTAACATCTTATTGAATCTTTTATTTACTTGTTCCAAAGAGTATTGGTTCAAGCAATAGGCATGTGTTAGGACCAACAGGCTTATCAGCAATGAGTAGGCTCACTGTCAGGACTAGTATTCCAGTCCTTGATGGCTAAGTAAGATCTAATGACTATTTCCAGATAAGCAAATTATAAATCTCTAGAGAAATAATAATGACTCGCTTTCATAAAACTGTAGAAGTCAAATTCATCAACTAAATCCATATGGAAGAAGCAAAAAGCCTGTGTGATCCAAAGATTATAAATAATAAAAATTATATCCAAAGGAGGGAATGGAATCAGAGCTTAAATTCTGAAGCCCATTTTCAGAAGCTTATGGACTAGAGTGGATGCTCAAAATCCATTTGCAGGGTCCCCACCTCGATTAAGCCTCCAGTTAATCCTCTCTGACCATAGTCCAGGGTTGTGAATATCCTTGCTATCAGATTGTAAGCATTTCAAAGTAGATTATATCAGAAGTAGTTAGCCTAAATTTTAACAATCTGTCATTTGATCTCCCTTTTAATCCATTTTAAAGTTGTCTCAGTATTAAATATCTCCTGCTTTCTTTTCCATTGAGGGTTTTTGTTTTTCTGGTTTGTCTTGTCATTTGTTTATTTGTTTGCTTCCTGTTTATATTTTGGATGATTTATTTGTATATGTAATTCATGATAGGTGAGTCTATAGAGACCGGATTAATAATTATTTAAGGCCATAGCAGAGGAGACTTGGGGAAAATGAGGAGCTAATAACACTGAATGTGAGAAGAAAATGTTTTGACATTGATTGTGGTAATGGTTGCACAACTCTCCTTAATATGATTTCAAGATAACATTTTATGATATATGCAGTATATGCCAATAAAAATATTAAAGAAAACAACAATTATAGAAGCAAAATTAATCAGAATAAGGGTACTGGATGTTAGAAAAACAAAGCAAGGATAATGGTTTTATCTTATTATTGCTGAGTATTATATCATTTAATAAAAACCATCATTGTGTGACCACCTTCCACACATAAACGCTGAAGATGAATGTGTGCATAAGTAAGTGTGGTGAAGAAGGCTGATGGTGCCCGGCTATCGAGACCTATAGC
>NW_022107407.1:5577600-5585070 GCF_000313985.2 Echinops telfairi
ATAAACCTTCTGACTACATGTGAGAAGTCTCTAGCTGCTGAAAGAGGAGGGCTTCAGGAAGGCATTGTAGATTATTTTAACATAGATTCATATTCTGTAATCTCAAAGAAAGCCTTGTGAATTCCTACTCAGTGCCCTTTCAATTGTATATTGCAATAAAAAAATTATAGCCTTCCAACAGATATCAAGTAAACACTTCCATCTCGAAAAAAGAAACATGCAACAAATGTGAAGAATGAAGATGTTGGCTTGACAACTATGAAGAGTGTTTTTATTAGATGGTTGAACTTAATGTTGTACAGAGCTCCTGAGCTCTATAGTCTTATCATAAATTCTGAAAATTTGTTTTGTGTCTCATATTTTTTAAAATAATAAAAATAATAGCTACTATGATCTCCAATGAATAACCTAATTTGACACAATCTTTTACCCTAAATCTGGAATCTGTTTCTAAACTGACCTATGTCAGTGTACACTTAGAGACCTCTGAATGGCCGCTTGTAACACTGCGCTAGATATGGGCAGCTTGTATAAGGCTCTCATTTTGCATAATTTGACAACATGTGCTTAATGCTGAAAAGACTGTAAAGACTGACCCAGGATGCAGAGTTTGCATGGGAGTAAAGAGAATGGTACAGATTAGGATTATCTAAACAAATTTTCATGAGAATTATTTCAGATTCATTTTCTCAGATAATCTCTTTTCTTTCGCTCCAATATATCTCTTCTATTATTGGAACCATGTTTTGAATCAGTTTTTATATAAATAGGAAGAGTGAAAGACCAAAAGCTTTTCCTAAGTCAAACCTACTTACTCTAATTTTTGTCTATTTCACAATATTTTATTATTGTGATGGAAAATTAAAAAAAAACAATCCTAAACCTTCCACTGGACTCATAAATGATTGGCCATGGAACCAAACAATTATTCAAACGATTAACATCTGAACTTGTATAATGATAAAACTAAAATAAAAATTACACTGCCATTGAATTGATTCTAACTCATAGTGACTCTATAGGGTTTCTGTGACTGTAATTTTTTATTGGAGCAGATAATCTCATCTTACTCCTCCATAGAGACTGGTGTGTTTGAACTGCTAAATTTCCTTTAGAAGCCCAATGACTGTGCCATAGTCATAGACACAATTTATTAGCATTTATTGAGTCAAGGCCACCATTCATCTACCAACTTGTGATACTGCCCTGGTTTGTGTGTGCCTTGATACTGGAAGCATTGTCAACATTATTTCAAAAACCCACAGATAACTATGGTGGACATAGTTCAACAGAGCATCCAGGCTAAAATAGACTAAAAAGAAGGACCTATTGATCTACTTCTATTGACATAGAGTTTGAAGATCATCTCTGATATTAGAAGACCCTTAAAATACAACTGGTGAAAGCTTATTTTTAAAAGTTGAGTCAATCTTAGTGCTGTGGCTGGAGTAGAGATTTGAGGACATAGCATACTGTAACATGACTCAAGGAGAAACAGCTGAAAACATCCATTAATAACCAGAATGTGGTGTGTAAAATGTATCAATCTAGAAAAATAAAAATTGTCACTTGAAGTTAGATATGTGAGGCATTAACAAGCTGAAATAGACTGCTATTTGCCATCCTGAATCAGACTTCTGTATAGCCTACCATATTGGGAATGATATATTTAAGAGGAATAGTCATATTCACTGTGAAATAGATTTTATTCAGAAAAAAAACAGCACTATCATTGAAAGAATAATATTCACACACCTTCAAAGACCAGCTCATTTTCCTATATGTCAAATTTATACACCAACCACTATTATAAGGCATAAAAATTTAAGGTACTGCTGACTTCTGTACCTTCAAATTGATCAAGCATACAATCATGATGCATAATTATGTTGATTGAAATGTGAAAATTGGTAACAAGAAGGATCAATATTTGGAAAGTAATGATCTAGGTAGTAGATATTATTTAAGAAATCACATGGCATAATTTTGCAAGCCCAATGGCTTATTCTTGGTTAATATATCTTTTACACAACATAAATTGAGATTGCAATTGTGAATTTTACTGGAAAGAATATTAAGTGCTGTCAAGTTGGCTCAAATTCATAATGAACCTATGTATAGCAGAACTCCATACTTACAGTTTTAGTTATGCTTGAATCCATTGTTGCAGCTAACTCCATTCCATGAAGGGTCTTCCTCTTGTTCACTGGCCATATAATTTACCAAGCACAATATCTTTATCCAAGAACTTGTCTCTCGAGAATGAGTCCAAAATGAGGAATGAAAGCTCTACATTCTTGCTTCTCAGGAACATTCGGCTGTAGTTATTCCTAGACAGATTTATTTGTTCTTTTAATAGTCTATGATATTTGAAATATTAGTCACCAATATTATAATTATAGCCCCCAATTTTCACAGGCATATGATTCAATTAATTATGTCATGGTTTGGGCCAAGTACACTGTTACTTGTCCTTGTGTCAGCTTGACTGGGCCAGGACTTTCAGGGTTCAAAATTAAGAACTAGTAATCCCCCATGACCACTACTTGCCAGTCAGTTTGTTGTATGATGGCTTGTATGCTGCAGTGATACTGGAAGCTATGTCACTGGTATTTCAAATGCCAGCAGGCCCTTGCAAAATGAACAGGTTTCAATGCTGCTTCCAGACTAAGAACAGATAACAAGGCTGCCCAATTTGGAGGAAGTAAGCTCTGAAACCATTATGCATAGTACAGAAACATTGTCAGAGACTGAAGGCCTAATGAATGCTAAGCAGAACATTATCAGAGATAGTGCCAGAGGGTGAGCACTTTGAATTGGAAGGCACTTGAAGTGTAACCATGGAGAGCTGCTTTCTCAAAGTAAAGTCAACCATTATGATATAAATGGAGTCAAGCCTATGGGAGGAATGGCTTTGAAATCTTTGTTGTTGATGGAGAACAACACAAAAGGAGAAGGAAAAGCTGCAAAAATCTCCTAGTAACTGGTACATGAAATGTACAAACTATGAATCTGGGAAAATTGTCTACTTCAAAAATGAAATGAATCACATACAGATCTATAGCTAAGTCGTTAGTGAACTGAAATGGGCATTGGACATTTTGAATCAGAAGATCATATCATTTGCTTTGCCAGGAAAGAAAAAAACAAGAGGAATAACAAGCAATTCACTGACAACAGGACATTTCAAGATCTATGTTGAAATACAATGCTGTGTATAGCAGGGTTATACATCCACTTTCAAGGAAATCCAATCAATACTATTATTCAAATGCTTGCCCCAACCTTGAAAGTGAATGAAAACATAGAAATTCTATCAATGTCTTCAGTCTGAAAATGATCAAACATGCAACCAAGATGCATTGATAATTATTGGTGATTGTAATTCAAACGTTGGAAACAGAGAAGTAGGAATAGTAGTTGGAAAATACAGTCTTCATGGTAAAATTAAGCTGGAGATTGCATGATAGAATTTTGAAAGAACAATGACTTGTTCATAACAACTTTTAAACAACATAAATGGGCACTATACACATTCTTTTCCAGATGGAATACACAGAAATCAAACCAACTACATTTCTCGGAGGCGATTATAGAGAAGCTCATTATCAGTAGCTAAAACCAGGGCAGAGACTGATTGTGGAACAGACCATCAATTGCTCATACGTAAGTTCAGAATAAAGATGAAGAAAATTAAAACAAGTCTATGAGAACCAAAATATGACCTTGAGTCTATCCCACATGAATTTTGAGAATAGCTCAAAAACAGATTCACTGAATTGAACTTGATAACAGCACACATGATAAGCTGTGGAATCATATCATGAATATCATTCAAGAAGAAAGCAAAATGATAATTGAAAAGATAGGAAAGAAAAGATTAAAGTGGGTGTTAGAAGAGACTGAAACTCACTTGCTCTTAATTGTAGAGTAGCTAAAGCAAATGGAAGATAGGATGAAGACAATGAGCCAGTGATAGGTAGGTTTATTGTGCCAATCTGGCCAATAGGAACGTGTGGGGCTAATAAGGTCACAGTTTGACTCGATGGCAAAGAGATAAATGACTCATCAAGAATCACCTGTCTCTCTCTTGCTCTCTGGTGATTGGACCAGTGTGCAGCTGCCTTAGTAAGTGCTCTGCCTGAACTTGAGAGCTACACTACCTGTGGAACACCCAACCTATGGTTCCTGTTTCTAGAGCTTGAGGTTCCTTAGAGACCTGCTTTGCCATGCTCCTGGTGTATACATGGCTTGAGCTGGTAATTGTTGGATTCTGTCTTCTGGCTGACTGTTGGTGACCTACCCTGCTGTTTGCTGCCTCTGGCTGAACTGCCTGCACTGCTATGCAGAAGACTCAGATATCTGGTTCCTTGACCTTGGACCTAACAGCCCTCATGAGCTCAAGGACTTCCAGTACATTAACTGCTTAACAGAAGTGAGTTGAACTGAACCCTCTGTCCTGATGTGTGGATATTCCTTCATGCTGTATCTCTCTATATCTATATCATCTATCTATCTATCTATCTATCTATCTATCTATCTATCTATCTATCTATCTATCTATCTAAATCATAAGTGTCCTGGTTTTGTTTCTCTACAGAACTCTGTCTAACACAGAGTTGAATGGAAAATTTCAGAAGGAACCTTGACAAGACAATGCCAAAATAGTGAAATGTGTAAAGATTTGAGTTAGAAAACCCAAAAGAAAGTACATGCTCAGCAGATCTTAAACTGAAAGAACCTCAAGAAAAATTCAAGCTTCAAGTTGCAGTATTGAAAGAGTCTATGGTCAAAATATTGAATGATGCAGGAAGTATACGAGGAATGTGGGAAAAAAGTCACTGTACCTAAAAGAACTACTCATAATTTCACTATTTCAGGAGGTAGCATATGAGCAAGAATGAATGGTATTGAAGGAAGAAGTATAAGGTCCACTGAAAGCATCAGCCAAAACACAAGGGTCCAGGAATAGATAGAATAGTAACAAAAATGTTTCCACAAGCTGATGAAGCACTGGAAGCACCCATTCATCTACGCCAGAAAATTTGGAAGACAGATAGTTGGCCAAATGACTGGATGAGATCTGTATTTGTACCTATTCCAAAGAAAAGTTAGCCAACAGAATGTTCAAATTACAGAAGCGTATCATTGATATCACATGTCATTAAAATTTTGGTGCAGATCACCCAACAACGGTTGCAACAGCCCATTGACAGGGAGCTGACAGAGGTTGAGGCTGGGTTCAGAAGAGAATATGGAACAAAAGATATATTGTTGATGTCAGATGAACTTTGGCTAAAAGCAGAGAATATCTGAAAGGTGTTTACACTTATTTTATGGACTTAGGCAATATATTTGATTTTGTGGATCATAGTAACTATGTATAGCTTTGAGAAGAATGGGTTCAGAACAATTCATTAACTCATCTGGACATGGATCAAGAGGCAATTGTGAGAATAGAACAAAGAAGTACTGCATGGTTTAAATCAGGGGGTGGGGCTCATCTCATCATACTTATTCAATCTGAATGCCAAGCAAATAATCAGAGAAGGTAGATTATATGAAGAAGAATGATGCATCAGTAATGGAGGACAACTTATGAAGAATCTGCAATATGCAGGTGATACAACCTTGCTTGCTGAAAGTGAGGAGGACTTGAAGTACTTGCTGTTGAAGATAAAGGACTTCAGCCTTCAGTGTGTATTGCAACTGAATATAAAGAAAGGCAAAATCTTCACCGCTGGACCAATAAGTAACAAACATCATGTTAAATGTAGAAGAGATTGAAAGTTTTAAGATTTTCTTCTTGCTTAGATCCATAATCAAGAGATCAAATGATGTGCTTCCTTAGGTAAATTTGCTTCACAAGAAGGAAAAAAAATCAAAGAGTGTACTTGATGATGAAAGTGCCAGAGCCAAGCCATAATATTTTCAATTACCTCATATGCCATGTGAACATTATACATTGAATTCTTATTAAGACAGAAGAAGAATGTATATATTTGAAGTATAGTGCTAGCAGAGAATATTGAAAGTATCATTGAGTGCCTGACCCAACTCATGGTAAGGTTTTAAATCCCTTCCTATGCATGTAAAAGCTGAACAATAAATAAGAAAGACTGGAAAAGAATTGATGCTTTAGAATTATGATATTGGGACAGATATTGAATAAAGAAGACTGCCTGAAGAATGAACAAATTTGTTTAAGAAGAAATGCAACCAGAAAGCTCCTAGAAGTTAGGACAGTGAGGTTTCAGCCCTCTCTTTTCTTTTACTTTTTTGGTTTCATCTCTTCTATGTGGATGTGTTATGTAGAAAGCTCAGTCTTTGAAGGGCATTGTGATCAGTACAGTAGAGGGGCAGTAAAAAGAAACCTCTAAATTATATGGATTTACACAGTGGCTATGAAAAAGATTGAAACACAGCCACAGTTGTGAGAGTAGTGTAGCACTGGGCAGTTTTGCTTCTTTATAATAGAGTTTTTATTGCGAACTCAATGGAATTTAGTAGCATCCAGTGTCAGACTGTGTTAGACAGGGTTCTCTAGAGCGACAAAACCAGATTACTAATAATTATAGATAGATATAGATGATAGATAGATAGATAACACAAGAAATAAACTGTTAAATTATAAATAGTTATACAGATAGATAGAAATATAACACGAGAAATAAAAAATTAGATTATAAAGCAGTCAAATGGCTCAGTACAATTCAAATGTGTTAGACAGTTGTCAGACACTGGTAGTCCTTCAAGTCTTGAGGGCCGCCAGGTAGTCCTCTGTAGAGAGATTCAGGCTATTCAGGCCCAGGCAGCAAACAGCAAGGCAGGTCACCAACAGTCAGTCAGGTCACCAACAGTCCAGCTCAAGAGATGTAAATTCCAGTTGTGTGGCGAAGAAAGTCTTGAAGGAACCTCAAATTACATCGACACAGTCCACAGGTTAGGTGTCCCACAGGTAGTGTAGCTTGCAAATTGAGGCACAGAAAAAGCAATGCAGCCGCACACTGATCCAGTGGTCCGATGATCAAAGAGTGAGGGACAAGAAAGGCGAGGCTCATGGAGCCATTTATCTCTCTGCCCTTCAATTAATCCCACATGTGTTTATCAGCCAGGCTGGCACAATAAACTAACTACCTCACAGGCAGTTTGTACAAGTCATTTTACTAATCCACTGAGCATGTTCTCAAATGATCAGTTACACAGTATAATGTATTCCAAGAGCTTAGCACAATCAATGGCACATTGCAGGTTCTCAGTACAGTAGAACCCTGGACCTAGACACTAATCCATTCTAGAAGGAGTGTTGAGATACAATGCACTTGAGTACTGAATCAATTTTTCCTATAAGAAGTAACTGACTGATGGTGCCCGACTATCAAAAGATATAGCGTCTGGGGTCTTAAAAGCTTGAAGGTAAACAAGCGGCCATCTAGCTCAGAAGCAACAAAGCCCTCATGGAACAACATA
>NW_022107407.1:5585857-5591806 GCF_000313985.2 Echinops telfairi
AGAGAAAATGTTTTGAGAAACGATGTACAAATGCGCTTTACACAATTGATGTGTGTATGGATTGCGATAACAGTTGTATGAGCCCCTAATAAAATGTTAATTAAAAAAAAAAGAATATTAAAGCAAAAAAAAGAAGTAACTGAAAATGGATTAATCCTTTTTCAACCACCACGTTTTTACCCTTTTTATACAAAACCTTACACAGAAATTTCAAAGTAAATCAGTTCAGAGTTAAATAATACGATTTTCATAAAAACACAACATTTTAAAAGTTTTTAACAGCTACAGTATATCCCACAGCTTGAGGTAGATAAGGATCTGTATCTGTGGACACAGATGTGGAGAGGAGGTAAGAAGAGAGTCATTGTTTGGAAGGGCAATCTCCTTCCATAAAATCAACTAGTAGCTGCTTTTCAGGAGTTTTCCCCTTCTTTGCCTTTTTTCAATAGGACTTGGCTGGCTTGCTCTTAATTTGAATGCCAGCCTGGATACTTACTAACATTATGTTTTCAGACAAGTTAGTAAGCAATGAAATGCCATGGTTTTCAACTTTATATAGTTAAGGATAATAGCACATGTTAGTCTGGGTAGAAAAGAGAAACAAATTCATAGACATAGACATTCATATGTGCGTAAGAAAGAAGCTTATATATAAGAACAGTTGAATATTGTGAAAACATCCCAGCCCAGGCCAGATCAAGTCCATAAGTCCTATATTAGCCCATTTGTCCGATACCAATCTAGAAAGTCCTCTTCAGACTCATGAAACACATGCAATGATGCCGAATGCAGAAAGATCATAGGCCAATCGGTGGAAAGTCTGTGGATCCAATGGCGTTATAAGCATCTCAATGCTGGCAGGAGTTTCCACATAGTTTCTCCACATGGTTTCTCCATGGTTTCTTCAGGGCACTAGCGTAGTTCCATGTGTCTCGATAGCTGCTATGTTTCTGAGGGTGTGAGCAGAGAGAGAGAAATATCTCCTGCCTCCAAGGAGGAAATACGGAAGTTCCCAGAATCCTCAGGAGAAGGCCATGCCCACATAGAGGCCTCATTGACTATTATCCTGGTTGACAGGCTAAACTCCACCCCTACAACCTTAATCCTCAAATTGACACCAGATTATGTAACTACCACAGTGCATTCTAGAGATTGTGAAGTTTTAGAGATGATACATGAAAAATATATAGCAAAATATCTGACACATAGTACCCAAACCACTGTCATTGAGTCAATTCTGACTCATTGTGACCCTACATTTGGTTTATGAGGCTATAAGTCTTTATGGAAGCAGATAGGCTTATCTTTCTCCTCTGGTTAGGACTGTCAATCTTACAGTTAGAAGCGTAATGCTTACCCTACAACACCAGCAAGAGTTTTCCCAAAGATTAACTATTGCCTTGTTATTATTAACAATAAATATTTTCACCAGTTAACCTATACCTCCCTCCCAGGGGAACAAACAATGGAAAAGTGGGTGAGGGCTGATGGAGCATGATTTAAGATATGAAAATAATAATCTATAATCTATATCATAATTATCTATAATCAAGTTTCATGAGGGAGGGTTGGCGGGGTAGGGAGGGGGAAGAAATGGAGAACTGATATCAGGGGCTCAATTGGGAAGAGAATGCTTTGAAAATTATGATCACAGCATATGAGGAAATGTGCTTTACACACTGGATGAATGTATAGATTGTGATAAGAGATGTAAGAGCCCCTGATGAAAGTATTTTTAAAATAAGTACAGAAAAAGAGTTAAGAATGAACTTTGAAAAATGTGAAAAAAACAAAGTGAAACAAAACAATAAATGTTTTTAGATTCCAATACATTAAATAGTTCACAGTAACCCACGTTTGCAAGCCATTCATTATACTTGCACGTTGAAGTAAAAATAGACATAGTGCACAATTTCTGATATAAGTTGGAGCCACATCATATCAGTGTTAGATATATGGATTTTGCCCCTTTGCTCCCTTTCGAGCAACATATGAAAATTGAGGCCATCACCATATAGAGTTTTAGCAATGAAATCACCTGACAGACTGGCAAGGCATACAATCATTTGACAGGTAGAAAACTTACTACTCTGAAAGAGAATTTTTCCACTTTTTGTGTGGGTCTTCCCTAAAAGCTAATGTTTTAGAGCTTGTTCTTTAACTTTATTTGGTTGCCAGTTTGCTTGTCATGACCTCAATCTGGCACTAAGAAATACCTCACAATGGATTGTAACTGATGTTTTAAAGCATGTTTCCTATTTTAATTTTAAAATCCAAGAAATTTCTCACTGCCATTGAGCTGATTCTGATTTATAGTGAGACTCTAAGACAGAATAGAACTGCCCCTGTTGTGTTCTGAGACAGTTACTCTTTATAGGATCAGAAAACTTCATCTCTTGTCCACAAATCAGCTGGTGGCTTCAAATTATTGGCCTAGTGATTAGAAGCCCAATGCATAACCACTATACCACCATAGCTCCCTCCAAGGAATTTAGCTACTTCAGTATAACATTCACAAAGGGTCATAGTGTTTTTTAAGTTTTGTTTGTGTGTGTTTTTTCATCATAGGTATCTCTCTTCCATAGACATCTTTAGTAAGAAGTAAATATACATCCAAAATTTTTAGGGAAATTGCAGTGTATACATATTGTCGTGGCATGAATATTAAGTTTATAATGCCATTCCCAGAATTGTCTCAGTTTTAGTGATACATTATATAGTGGTTCTACATATAATGGCAGGAACCTTGGTGTCATAGTGGTTACTCACTGGGCTGAGATCCTCAAGGTCATCAGTTTGAAACCAAGGGAGAAAAATGGGGATTTCTATTCCTATAAGCAATTACAGTCTTGGTAACTCATAAGGTTCTTATAAGTCACTATTGACTTCATGGCAGTGAGTTTGGTTTTTGGTTTTCTACATATAGACCACTCTCTATTTTTACATTCTCATTATATTGACTTCACATCTTTAAGTGATTCAACATATGGCATTTGAATTTCATCCTTAACTGAACATAATTAACTTCAAATATATACTGGAAGATTGTTGCTTCATATTCCCATGATACAAGAAAGGTGGCAAAGCTAGAATAAGAGTGGGATAAAAGATCATTTTTGACTAATTCTGGGCATCAAGATCTTGGATATTCTACCATTTTATTTAAACCTTCCATGGAACACCTTTATTTTCTACCTAGTCTCTATACCAAACTATCATGACCTTTATTGTCTCTTAAGCTCAAGACCAATATCTGTCTATCAGTTTGTCTACTGTTGTCACTTAAATGTTGCTATGATGCTAGAAGTTATGCCACTAGTATTTTTAATTTCAGAAAATTCATTCATGACTGACAGGGTTCAGTGGATATTCCAGAGTAATATAAACTAGGAAGGAAATCCTGGTAATGTATTACTAAATATTAATAAATAAAACCTTTTTCAAACATTGTCCAATACAGTGCTGGAAGATGAGCTCTCTGTGTTGGAAGATTCTCAAAATACATGGTGGCCTAAATAATGAACTTGAGAATACTAGTGATCATGAAGATGGTGTAAGACTGGGTAATGATTCCTTATGTTACTGTGAGTTGGAGCCCATTCAACTGCAATTAACAGCAACAACCAAATAAAAGTTATGCTTTCTTGTGAACTTCAAATTCACTGAGTTCCTAATTTAAGTGTATTTTTAAAATCTGATACTCCATACCTTTGTCAAATTTAAGTCTTGGCATCTTTCTCTTTTTTGATCATTTTTAAAAATTGAAATATCATTTTATTGGGGACTCTTATAACAATCAATCATATCAAGCATATTTATACATATGTTGCCATTGTTATTTTCTAAATATTTACTTTCTATTTGAGCCCTTGGTATCAGCCCTTCTTTTTTCCCTCCCTCCCCCTTCCTACCCTGTGGCCCCTTGCTAAATTATAAATTATAATTATTTTCATATCTTACACCATCCGTTGTTTCCCTTCCCCCAAAGTTTCTGCTATTTGTACTCCGGGTGGTGGTGGTGGTGGTGTTTATGTGTCTATCATTGTGATAGTTCCTTTCCCTCACCTCCTCTCCCTACCTTCTCTCTTCCCTGCTGGTATCCCAACTCCCATTCTTGTTTCTGGATTCCGTGGATCTTGAGCTCCGGTCTAGCCCCCAGTGAAAGGCCAGACGGGTTATGATAGTGGGGAGTGAGGAAAGCTCAAGGAATCAGGGGAATATTTTGTGTTTCTTTGGTGCTGTACTGCACCCTGGTTGACTCATCCCTTCTGTGAAGGGATGCCCCATTGTATACAGGTGGGTTTGGGGGGGTCTCTGCTCCAACTGACCTCTCTCTTTCTCAACAATTTGTTTTTTTTGTGTTTGTTTTTGTTTGTTTGTTTGCTTGGGATCTTCTGATGCTTGTTACCTGATCCCATCGACATTTCATGATCGCACAGGCTGGTGTGCTTCTTCCATGTGGGATTGTTGCTTCTCTCTTATATGGCCACATGTTTAACTTAAAGCCTTTAATACACTAGATGATATATTTTTTGATAGCTGGGCACCATCCGCTTTCCTCACCACATTTCCATATACACCCATTTTGTCTTCAGTGATTATGCTGGGAGGATGAGTATCACAAAATTCCAGGTTGTTAGAACAAAGGGTTCTTGCATTGAGGCAGGGCTTGAGCAGAGGAGCAAAATCCATTAACTACCTCAGTGTATTGCCATATAAATATATTTACATAGGCCAATGCCTCTATTTTTATGAACTAATGTATTTCCATATGTACACACCTATGTTTATACTGCTATCCATAGCACTGCTTCCTAGATCTTTCCTCTATTCCCTTTCACCTTACTCCTGCCCCACCAGCGCACATGCTGTATTAGTAATTCCTCTCAGCTAGATTGCTGTTGCTCCAACACTCCCAGGATCCCTATGTCCTCTTTGCTCTTGATTTTAATTCTGTAGCTGTTTCCCTGTCTATGAGGTTGTTTGCTCTCCGCTCCCTTCCCCCACCTCCTCTGCCCCCCAAGTCCCTCTGGAACCATCAGTTCATTGTCTTCTCCTCCAGCTTGCTTCCCATGTCAATCTTATATAGGTAGGCAAAACCAACAATATCAGAGACAAAACAAAAAGAAAATAGAAGAATGAATAAAAAGAGAAAAAGGGGGAGCTAATAATAACTAAGTGGGGGGGGGGGGATAAAAAGCATACATAATTCCAGGTCTGTCTGATGACCTTTATGATTATCTCCCCACTGGTCCTGGGGGAATTCCAGGAATTGCCTGAAGTCTATTTTCAGGACTCCTCAGGGTCTTTGTGGCTTGGCTTTCCTCCCATTGCTGATCTGCTTCATACCCATCATGGTTGACCCTGCTGTGAGTTCATACCGGACTAACTCCCTGCCATGTTGCAGCTTTCTTTTATAAATGAAACTCTTAAGAATAGAAATGAGAAACTGTAGAGTTGGGTATTAGATAATTAAAGCTATTGATTGGGGAGAAAGAAATATTGCCGAACACCCTGAAAACCCCAAACCCCAAACCTAACTTACTTCCTATAGGAGAGAGTAGAAGTACCCCATATGAATGCCTGACAATTTCAGGGTTGGGCAGAAGCTGATATTGAAGATAAGAAATAAGCCTAAATGTATTTTTACAAAGAAGATTGTAGTAAATTTGACGTAATCAGGATGGAAACAGAATAAAGTAGCCTTAGGAGATAGTTAGAGCTCACTTTTCATGTTGTGAGCTTGTGAGGCATAATTGATGGGTGGGTGGAGCAGGTCCCCTAAGGGCAAAAGGAGGGGTGAAAAAGACTCCAGTGAAGACTTGAGGCCAGTTAAAATAAAAAGCCCACTATCTTAAAGGCTTGAAGGTAATCAAGCGGCCATCAAGCTCAGAAGCAACAAAGCCCACATGGAAGAAGCACACCAGCCTATGCAACCATGAGGTGTCG
>NW_022107407.1:5592450-5622624 GCF_000313985.2 Echinops telfairi
AAACTATAAAAAAAATAAATAAATAAAAAATAAAAAGCCCACTGTTGTTGAGTCAGTTCTGACGCAAAATGACTCTGTAGGTGCAGAGAGCCTCACCTTTCTGCAGAGCAGCTGGTGGATTTAAACAACATAATTTGTAGTTAGTAGCCCAACAACTAAAGCTCCTTTACAATTACCACCAAGTACTATCAAGCTCCTTGACAGTAAAAATAAGAGTGGCCAACACCCATTCTCTGCGAGGATCCAAAGTGGCATAATGGGTTACTTTTTGAGCATCTAACAGCAAATTTGAACCCATCAGCCACCTGTGGAAGAAAGATGAGTCTTTTTGCCCTAAAACATTTACAATTTCACAAAAAACACAGAGGCAAAAACAAAACAAAACAAAAAAAACAAACACAGAGGCAGTCCAACAATCAGTCACAGTTGACTTGACAGAAATAAATGTTTCTTTTTGATTTGGTGGTGGTTTATTTGTTTACTTTGGCTTTTTCAAGTGCTAGGATGTACTATTGAGTGGAGTCAAATGAATCTTGCAGATGTATAAACTTACAATAAATGAGTTTTATTGTTCCTTCCAGTTCACTTATATTTGAAACAGGTTGGGTCCATTGTACACTGAGAGGAGCCTGATTGTAATGATTTACTCTTGAGAACTGATGCAGCTCAGCCAATGCAATTCCTCTTTTTTCTCACTAAAGTGCTCCTCTCACAAAATAATTTGCCAGATTCTCCAATTAGACTCTTCATTCATTATGGTCAAAGCTCTCATTTTACCATTATTAAATTTCTTGTTCTTGTACACCGAACCCCTCCTGCTTCCAAAATCAGAACATCTCTGTGTTTACAATAATGCATTGAGCTTTATTCATTTCAGTGTAATATAGCCCAGGAGAAACTCGTTGTACCACTTAAGTGCTATCTAGCTGGAAAAACCTCCATAATAAAGGGAAAAATGGAGGATTTTTATCTGGGGAGCCTGAAAACAATCCTTTCTGTTGACTTGAAAGGCAGCTGGTTTATAGGGATACCTTTTCCCAGGAAGAGCTTTTAACCTTTTCTAAAAGTAAAGTCTACAAAAATCTGTTTTACTCTAACACTGTGATCAAGCACACAGTACACCACTGTCACTGGCATCTAGGGATGATCAAACTAGGAAGACTGAAAATGTAATAAAGGAATTCTGGTAAAGTATGCATGTGTCCGCTCATTCTTTTGAAACATGATTCATTTACAATTCAGAACTGTACTGGTCTGGATTTATAGAATCTTTTTTTCTTAAGAAAAAATTAGTTTTCCTTACATTTAAATGAATTTATTTTTGTTCTAGTTAATAATTAGAGAAAAATACAAATATAGCCATAACCATTCAGTTAAAGAATAATTCGTTGCCATTATATTTTATATTCATGATCCTTTTTTAGACATTTGGTAAAGTTTGTGCAAAATATTCACATTAAAGGAAACTAACATCTTACATAAGGATTTTACAAAGAAAAATCAAAAGTTGAAATATATTTTTACATGTATTTTAGATATATTTTTCTTCATTTCACCTTAGATATAATCTATGATAAGAATTTGATACATATATATATATATATTTCTCTTTTTCTTAATCATTTAATGTGATTTTATTTTCATTTTCCCTCCACAGCTTATAAACCCATTGTCATTGAGTGCATTAAAAGCAACAGAGTTTACGAGACTGTACATTTTTATGGAATCAGGAAAACTCATCTTTCTTGCATGGGGTAACTGATGGGTTTGAACTGCCAATCTTCCAGTTAGTAGTCCAATGCTTAAGTCCACAGATTATAACTATTTTATATTCTCTATCATGAGAAAGGTCTTTTCTTTCTTGCTTTTCCCTACAGAAAGTCACTATTCTTGTTAATCTTTATTCATGCTTTTACAAAGAACACACAGCAATATAGTTTCCACTATCATCATCAATGTTACCTCACTGCATGATTTCCAGGGACAACATTATGTTTTACATAAATAGTCCTTTGGAGATGTATAACAAGTTGGTATTGTTTGCATTCTCCCACGGCACTGATCATAAATGAATTGTCACATTAAGTTGCTTTTCATAATTCTTATCTTTTGATTGTACTCCTTTTCGTTCTTCAAGCATTTTTGTTTCTTTGTGTGATTGAATTAGTTACTTGTTTCAGTCTCACGAAGGAGAATCAGATCTCATCAAATTACTTCAATGGCGCCTCGGTTATTTCACAGTTCTGTTTTCTTCTTTTACTCTACCTTCTTTATTCCCGCGTTCCTCCTCCTCCTCTCCTTCCTTATTTCACAACAACTAACTACTGTAAAAGCCAGCTTGCCTCCGTGGCTTGTACCGCGATCTCTGGCAGGCTGTGGTTTCATGTTTCCTAGCAGTGCCAAGTAGGACATACCCAGAAACTGAGGCTCACCAACCCTAGAGCAGCACAATGAGCCCAACCTGGAAGGGAGGACTACCCAGCCAGTGCAGGAACTACACAAAGGACCAGACGGGCCAACCTACCTCAAATGAGCCAATCAGTGGACTGACGGGAGGAGTTACATACCTTGTAGATACATACTTAGGAATTTCTTTTGTTCGTGGCTCTAGCCCAAGATGGTGCGCATAGTTAAGCACCTGAGGACTAGAGCCCTGGCTTAAGATAGCATAATAAAGGCCTTTTTGTATAGCAGCCTTGTGTTTGATTTCATTCCATTGAAGGGGAAATCGCTCCAGGTCCCTAACAATTGGGGGCTCGTCTGGGATCAGAGTGATACCCCAGAGTGGAACTCAGATCTTGGACCAAGGAGAGAGGTCTTTGGAAATCCGTACAGTGCAGGAATCGGGCTCTAAGAGAGTGACCAGCAGAGGACTTAGTTGGATGCGCCGTGGAGGTCGCCGGTCGGGAATAGACAGGAGATGTCCTGCTGTTCCCTTGGTAGGTCTTGGGAGCGAACATACTGGGTGTGTTTGGAAGGGAGGCCAAGTCGGTCAGGCACCTTGTGGTCTATTTACATTTTGTCCAAGTCGTGTCTTATTTATAGCTGCTCTTTGTGTTGTGCTTCTTTCGTCTTTGTTATTTGTGTCCCTTTCTGGTAAAATGGGGCAGGCACAAATTACTCCCCTTTCTCTTATTACAAGAAACTTCAGAGAGGTGAAAGATAGGGCATTTTATCTCTCTGTTAATGTTAAAAAAGGAAAATTTGTAACTTTCTGTGAATCAGAGTGGCCTGCCCTCAGGGTTGGATGACCCCGGGAAGGCACTTTTGACTTAAGCATCATCCAGAAGGTAAAAATATTGTCTTCGATAAGGGCCCTCAGGGCCACCCAGATCAAATTCCCTATATAATTGTGTGGCAGGAACTGGTTCAGACCCCCCCTCCCTGGCTGCAAAAATTTCTTCCTTCCAATAATACGCAGGTTTTTCTTGCCCAGAAGAACAAAGCAGGAGCAGATCCAGATCCAGTCCACCAGGCCCCCTCTAAGGATCCCGAGACAGTTCTTTCTGACTCTAAACACCCTCTTGATTTCCTTGATTCAGGTTGGGACCAGACAAACCCCTCTCCCCCACCATATAACCCCAAGGCTTTGTCTGCAACTCCATCGGCAACAAAGCATCCTGGAGAAGGGCCAGCGTTCAGAACTTGACAGTGCACTGCTAAGTCCTCAGATCCAGGACCTGTAGTGGCCCTACCCATCCGAGCCGTAGGCCCTCCCTGGGAGGACGGGGAGTCAACCTATCAGTACTGGCCGTTTTCTACCAGCGATCTTATAATTGGAAGGCCCAGAATTCTAATTTCTCCAACAGTCCTAGAGACTTAATAAATTTTTTAGATTCTGTTTTGTTCACTCATCAGCCAACCTCGGATGGTTGTCAGCAGCTGCTAAAAGTCCTTTTCACAACAGAGCAGAGGGATAGAATCCAAGAAGCCTGAAAATTGGTGCCAGGAGAGGCTGGCCTGCTCACTACCACTCTGGAGTAATAGACAGAACATTCCCGCTGGAGTGCCCAGGTTGGAATTACAATGAGGCTGAAGGTAGTGAGTGTCTCTGGGTCTACCGCAAGACTCTCATGGCCTGTCTCCAGGCAGCGGCATGCAAGCTTACTAACCTGGCAAAGGTAGGCGATATCAGACAGGGGCCGGAGAAAAGCCCAGCCGCCTACTTAGAGAAAATTATGGAAGCCTTTAGGATATATACTCCCATGGATCCTACCTCTGAGAGAGTAAGGCTGCAGTGATGATGGCTTTTGTGAATCATACAGCCCCAGACATTAGAAAGAAGGTGCAGAAAATAGACAGATTGGGAGAGAAGACATTGCAAGATTTAATTGAAGTAGCTGAGAAAGTTTTCAACAACAGGGAAACTCCAGAAGAACAGCGCAAAAGAGTTAGAAGGGAAGATAGAAAGTTCCAGCTGGAGGAAACCAGGAAGGCTAGTTGAGAAATGGCCATATTCTGCTAGCAGCCATGGAGAATGAAAGACAGAGAAGGGATGTCAGGAGAAGGGAACAGGAATGGCCTCTCAGGAAGAGACTAGATAGAGAGCAGTGCGTGTATTGCAGGAAGAAGGGACATTGGGCTAGGGAATGTGAGGAAAAAAAGATCTCTTTTGAAAGAAAGTATAAAAAGGCCCCAGGGTCCCAGGAGGGGAAGATAGGAAGGCTAAGCAGGTATTATTAGTTGGGCAGGAGGACAGTGATTAGGGAGGTTGGGGTTTGGTTCCCCTCCCCGATCCCAGGGTAACCTTACTTTTGGAGGGGAAACCAGTTGACTTCCTAGTGGATACTGGAGCAGAGCGCTCTGTGGTCACACATTCTGCTGGTAAATTAGCCACTAAAACCAGCTGGGTGCAAGGCGCAACTGGAACAAAACCCTATTGATGGACGACCCAGCGTAAGTTGGATCTGGGGACAGGCCAGGTGTGCCATGGTAATTCCTGAATGCCCAACCCACTTGCTAGGAAGAGACATCTTAACCAAGTTAAAAGCTCAAATCCATTTTGAAGAAAAAGAAGTAACTCTCACAGATGGTCATGTGTGACCCATTGGGAGAAACCAAAAAATATTCCCGCTAGAAATGCCCCCGGTTCTTCAAGTCCTTACCCTACACCGGGCCAATGAGTATAGACTGTTTAAACATGTAAAATATAGTGAGAACAAAGAGCTGCAGTGGTGGTTCCAAGAATTCCCGGAGGCCTGGCCAGAGAGAGGCGGAACTGGGTGGGCCAAACACAGGCCACCTGTATTCATTGAACTGAAACCAGGGGCCAAGCCAGTCCGTGTCCATCAATACCCAATGCCTCTTCAGGCATGAGAAGGAATCCGGCCCCACATTCACTGACTTTTAAAAAAAAGGAATTTTGTCAGTCAGCCTGGAACAGCCCCTTGTTACCAGTAAGAAAAGTGGGCATGGGGGACTACAGGCCGGTCCAAGACTTATAGGAAGTTAACAACCATGTGTTAGACATTCACTCTACAGTACCTAACCCCTACACTTTATTAAGCTCCTTGCCTCCATCTCAAACCTGGTACACCATGTTAGACCTGAAGGATGCCTTTTTCAGAATACTGGTGGCCCCACGCAGCCAGGAGCTTTTCACTTTCGAGTGGCAGGATGATGAGCTGGGAATCCAGGGTCAGGCTACCTGGATGCGCTTGGCTCAAGGTTTTAAAAATTCATCTGTAATCTTCAAAAAAGCCCTCCACGAAGATATGAGTGAGTACAGATCCAGCCACCCCCATATCACCTTGTTGCAATATGTAGATAATTTATTACTTTCAGCCCCTTCCCTACTGACTTGCACAGAAGGGACAAAGGACTTGCTAAGAACCTTGGGAAGGCTGGGATATTGCATAAGTGCAAAATGGACCCAACTTTTCAGGAAAGAAGTCACATATCTGGGATATAAATTGAGGGGAGGGCCAAAGGTGGCTAACCGAGGCCATGAAGAAAACTTTGTTAAATATACCTCCTCCTACCTCATGCCGGCAAGTCCAGAAATTCTTGGGAATGGTAAAATATTGCCGCTTGTGGATCTCCGGGTTTGCAGAAAAGTCCAGACCTCTGTATGAAGGATGTGAAAATGGTCAGGATTCCATATGGACTGAAGCCATGCAAAAAGCTTTCCAGGACTTAAAAGCCGTGATGCTGAAGGCTCCTGCCTTAGCCCTCCCCGATCCGGAAAAAGAATTTCAGTTCTTTGTAGACGAGAAGCAAGGGGTGGGGAAAGGGGTGCTCACCTAAAGACTGGGACTGTGGAAAACACCAGTAGCATACTTATAAAAAACACTCAATCCTGTAGCTGCGGGATGGCCGGCATGCCTCTGTATAATAGGGGCTACGGCATTACCAGTGAAAGATGAGGATAAGCTGTCACTGGGGAAGCCCCTAGAAATCACCACTCCCCATGCGGTCGAAGGACTCCTAAAACAACTCCCGGGATGATGGGTTATGAACACGAGACTGGCCCATTATCAAGGGCTGTTGCTAAATGCCCCCCAAATTATTTTTAAGTCACCTACCACTTTAAACCCAGCAACACTCCTGCCAGACCCAATGCCCTGGCAGCCAGAGCATGACTGCCAGGAAATCCTGGCAGATGTCCAAATGGTATGAAAAGACCTCAAAGACCAGCCCCTCCCAAATAGTGACCTGGTATGGTTTACAGATGGAAGTAGTTTTGTTAAGGAGGGTCAGCGTCATGCAGGAGCTGCGATCGTAGATGCACAGGGATTCCTAATTTGGGCATACCAGCTCCCTCCAGGTACCTCAGCCCAAAAAGCGGATATAGTGGCAGTGACCTAGTCTCTCCGGCGTGCAAAGGGAAAAAGACTCACGTTGTATACAGACAGCCGGTATTTGTACGAAACAATTCATATTACAGGGGTGCTATACCGGGAGAGAGGATTTGCCACTGCCGAAGGAAAAGAAATAAAAAACAAGCCTGATATTTTGCAGCTGCTGGACGCTGTCATGTTACCAAAGACGATAGAGGTAGTACACATCCCTGGCCACCAGAGAGTGAACTCCCTGGAGGCCCAAGGAAACCAGGCAGCAGATCTAGAGGCGTGGCGTGTGGGTGTTGGAAGGACCTGAGCGGGCGGCGGAAGGACCCAAGTGGGTGTTAGAAAGACCTGAGTGGCCGGAAGTCTTACATTTGGGCCTGCCACCCCGCCAGAATGGGAAACATACCTCCGCGACCGGAGTACTCCAATACAGATTGGGTTTGGGCGGAAAAGGAGCTACAGGCAATCAAAGATGAGAGCAGCTGGCTGAGGGACAACGAAAATTACTTGATAGTACCTAAAGCCCTGGGAAATCGCTTGTTAAAGCATCTGCACCAAACTACGCACCTGGGGAAAGGAAAAATGTTGCAACTATTGGATATGGCTTGCCTCAAGTTCCTGCTGCAGAGAAAAGCGGTGGAAAATGTTGCAGAGGCCTGCCACGCCTGCCAGGTTATGAAACCGGAAAAAATCAAGGGAACCCACACAGGTACTTGGGATTGGGGAAGGAAACCAGGGTTGTTTAGGGAAATAGATTTTACTGAAGTAAAACCAGGAAAGTATGGGTATAAATACTTGCTAGTAATGGTAGATACCTTCTCAGGGTGGGTGGATGCGTTTCCTACAAAAAAGGAAACTGCAGTGGTGGTGGCAAAGAAACTCCTAGAAGAAGTTGTCCTTAAGTATGGATTTCCAGAAAGCATAGAATCTGACAACGGTCCAGCTTTTGTAAGCAACGTCACCCAGGGCATTGCCAGAGTGCTGGGGACTGATTGGAAATAGCATTGTGCTTACAATCCCCAAAGCTCTGGGCAGGAGGAAAGAATGAACAGAACTTTGAAGGAGACTCTAACCAAATTGTGCCTAGAGAATGGCGGGGACTGAGTGACCCTCCTTTCCTTCACCCTGTTCTGAGCCCGGAACATGCCGTATCACCTGGGTTTGACCCCCTTCAAAATTATGCATGGATCCCCTCTGCCTGTAATCCGCATACATCCGCTGGTGGAAGGAGGCTCAGGGGAGGTGTTACAGGCTGTTCAATCCTTACGCTGGGTGCAGGACCAGATATGGCCCGCTCTTCAAGCCTTCTATAAAAATGAACTGGAAGGCCACCAGGGGGTCCCCTTTCACCAGCACTAGCCTAGGGACTGGGTCTGGGTCAAGCGACATAATAGTAAGTCCTTATAACCTAGGTGGAAGGGCCCCTTTCAACTAATTCTTGTTACCCCCACTGCTCTTAAGGTCGACGGAGTAGAAACCTGGATTCACCACTCTCACGTACGGCTCGCCAGCAGAAACAAGAGAGAGCGGCAGCAGGATCAGTGGAAAGCAGAGGCTCATCCAGAAAACCCCCTAAAAGTGAAGCTCACCCACATAAGGCCTAAAACCAACCAGTAGCGAGATGGCTGGCAGCCAACTACTGGTGGTGGCTGCCTTTTGGTTCTGGGTGCAGATAAGGGGCGGCGCCAATAGTAATCCACGTATACCCTACAACCTCACTTGGAGAATCGACAACCTAGAGACTGGGGAAGTGTACAACCAAACATCTAGAGTAGCACCTCCCAGCACCTGGTGGCCAGACCTTTATTTTAATCTGGAACAATTCCCTGGAGACCTGCACGTTGTCCGCCACTTATGAGGGGGGATATGGGCATGCAGGAGGCGGGGGACGGACTTGGCATAAAAAGCAACGAGTGTCCATGAGCCGAAATGGGTTTTATGCATGTCCGGGGTTTAGAACCAGGAAATGAAATGCAAGTGTGGGGGAATCGAGTCCCTCTATTGCACAGCCTGGAAGTGTGTAACCTCCAATGACGGGGAATGGGAATGGAAGGTCCAACCCCTCCTCATTGGAATGTCTTATGTCCAGCCATGTTCACTATCCCGGTATAACAAAAATTGTAATCGTATACGTGTAAAATTCACTGAGAAAGGGAAGAAGGACAAACGGTGGGTCTCAGAATTATCGTGGGGAATACACCTCTATCAGCGTCCACCCTTTGGTACTGTAATACAATTTAAGCTAAAAATTTCCCCTATCTCGGGGGTTGTGGGACCAAACCCAGTGCTGGGGGGAGGGCAACTTCACCTGCAACCTCAACTTCCGACTGTCATCCCACAACCACTTATAGGGTTCTTAGAAACCACACTAAGGACCCAGTTGGCCCCTAGGGTACATGGGTCAGAAGACCCTTTGTGGAAAATGTTAACGGTAGCATATGAAGCTGTAAACCGCTCCGACCCAGGTATTACAGCAGGTTGCTAGCTATGTTATGACATCCGACACTCTTTTTACAAAGCAGTAGGAATCAAAGAAACTTTCGATTACTTAGCCCAAGAATCCCCAACTACATGTGCCTGGGAATGAGTGGGGGCGGGACTTACAATTCAGACAGTGACCGGAAATGGAACCTGTGTGGAAAAATTCCCCTCAGAATATACTCCCCTTTGTGTTGAAACTTATAGAAATATAAACTATAATTTAAAATGGCTGTCACCAGCCCCTAACAGCTGGTGGGTTTGCTCCCAAGTTGGTCTGACGTTCTGCCTTAGTCTGTCTATCTTTAATAGCTCTAAAAATTCTGTACTGTGATATTGGGTTTTCCAAAAGATATTTACCACTCTAAAAATGAAATGTATGTGACTCAGGTGCAAAATTGGAATTCAGTGGCAATGAAAAAAGTTAAGAGATAACCTGTAAATGCTATTACCCTTGCCCCACTCTTCGGATTAGGCCTCATAGGGGCTGGTACAGGTATCTCCTCCTTAGCTACTCAACACCAAGAGTTCAGTGGCCTCAGAATGGCCATAAATGGCCATTTTATTTCTAGAATAAAAGACACCATTTCTCACCTAGAACAATCATTAACCTCTCTATCAGAAGTAGTGCTACAAAACCAAAAAGGTCTAGACCTAATTTTCCTGTAACAAGGCGGGTTATGTGCTGCCCTAGGGGAAGAATGCTGTTTTTATGCTGATCATTCGGAAGTGGTAAAAAATCTATGGCCAAAGTTAAAGAGGGATTAGCAAAGCGGAAGTGAAAATGCAAAGGAAGTCAACCCTGGTATGAGTCTTGGTTCAACCACTCCCCCTGGATGACTACCTTAATATCCACCTTGTTGGGCCCCCTCCTCATTCTCTTAATCATTCTCTCATTCGCTCCCTGCATAATAAACAAACTAGTGACCTTTGTGCATAAACGCATAAGTACTGTTCAATTAATGATTCTTCGACAACAGTACAACGAACTTAACCAAAATCTGTTCCAGAGTTCCATAGGAATACAAGGTCGTGGCTATGAGTAGGAATGCTCATAGAAACAAAAAAAGGGGCGATTGTAAAAGCCAGCTTGCCTCTGTGGCACAGCCAACCTACCTCAAATGAGCCTATCAGTGGACTGATGGGAGGGGGTGCTGGGAACGCCCCATTACGTACTTTGTAGATATATACGTAGGAATTTCTTTTGTTCGTGACTCTAGCCCAAGACATTATGCCATAGTTAAGCACCTGAGGACTAGAGCCCTGGCTTAAGCTAGCATAATAAAGGCCTTTTTGTATAGCAGCCTTGTGTTTGATCTCATTCCATTGAAGGGGAAATCGCTCCAGGTCCCTAACACTACAAGGTCTAGTATTGGCTAATCTTAATTTCATCCTTAAGGACTTTTTTAGAAGAGTATTAACATTGCAACTCCAACTGTTTGCTGCAGATTTTTACTGGGTGTTATCTTTACTTCTCACACTTTATCTTGCACCCTGAACTTGCTCATACTCACATACATACACACACACAAACACAGACACACACACCATACTATAAAAAGTGTCATCTCTCTGTGATAGTATCATCCTTCTATTATCTGAAACGATTTTCTGGAAAAAAAATAGTCTTTCATTTATTTTATATATGTATCCAAAAGCCATATCCACATCCTGGATTATACTCCAGTTAGTAATGACCCTGTATATCATTTACAAGGTTATAAATCTTTACAGGAACTGGTAGTGTCAGCTTATCCCTTGGAGTGGTTAGCGTGCTTGAATCACCAACCCTATGGTTCACAGTCCAACAGTGCCACCAATGTTCCTTTTCACATATGTAATTACTTAAATCATATATAATATATCACACTCCATTTATTCCCATTAAGGCTCTTGTTTTTAATTTTGTTTTCTCTTTCCCTAACCTCTTATGCTTTTAATACTTTTCTAAGATTGTTTTACTTTATCAATCAGCAATAAAATATATTTTCTTCTAAAACTATTACTACAGCATTATTTAAAAAGCTATAAGATAAAATATCATAACCCTTTGATAATACATTTTTTTTTTCTTGCCAACTCATAGCCTGGGAACAAGTCTTGTTTGGGATTGACATCAGCCTTATCTCCATCTGTATCAGTGATAACTTCAGGTCTGCCCAAAGGAGATGCACATTTTCACTTGCCCTTCCATCCACGCTTACATTGTTAACACACATATACACACACAGTTAAGAACACACACACGTACATATTAGTAATATTTTGTTTTAATAACTCCCCAGTTATTATTGACCATATTGACCATACCGGTCATGCAGCAGAAGTATAGATCTGGTTCCATTTAATGATAGACCAACAATTTTGCCGACCCCAGGGCCAGACAAAAAATGTCTTTGATTTTTCTACATTTTGGTCTTTGTTTTTGTATTCCCTTTAAATATATATATGATATTATATACAGATATAGATTCAAGACAAAATTCGAATACCATATCACCATGAAATTAAGTCATGGAGAAATATTTTCCTTGATAAATTATAACATTAACTTTTATTAATCTTGTGTTGTTTATCACATATAACATTATTCTATTTTTCATTTGATTTATGGCCTTTTCTAAAAGACTGCAAATTATCTAGGCAAGAACATCTTCACATTCTTTTATTATTTAATTTTTCGCAGTATATCACATAGCACTTTGTCTGAGTGCATATTGATTAAATGGTGTGACTTACAGGCTGAAGAAGAAAATGGCATTCAGAAAGAAGTAAGAGAAGAAGAGGAAGAGAAAAGCAAGGGTTAATAGTTCAAGGTTATTTGTTGTGCACTAGGATGGATACTTAAGAGCATAAAGTTGCACCTGATAAATGGTAAGTGAAATTGGATGTAGACCAAAGAGAAGGATAGTATAAATCCAAGGTTCTACAAGTAATACTAGTCTTGGGGGTGATTGTATATAAAGTGGTAAACCTTGAGAAAAGCAACAACAACAAAAATCTTTACAGGAAATCTATTTTATTTTGTTTTGCTTTGTAATATTAACTCTAAGTTATTCCAGACATAAATTGTCAAGAAAATAATCTAGCTTAGATCCACTATCAAGGCTAATGGAAGCAGCAGTCAAGAGATCAAACAATGCATTTAAATAGATAAATCTATTGCACAACACCTCTTTAAAGTGTTGAAAATCATGAATGTTACATTGAAAACCAATAGAAGCCTGACATAAATATAGTATTTTCATATGCATGCGAAAGTTGAACAGTGAATAAGGAAGACAGAGGAATCCATGCATGTGAATTCTGGTGATGGTGCAGAATATTTAAAAGTAACATGGACTGCCAAAAGAGCAAACAGATCTGTTTTGAAAAAAATACATATAGCATGTTCCTTAGAGTATTGCCTCATGTACTTTGGGTATGTTATCAGGAGAAATCAACCCCTGGAAAGGAACATTGTGTTAGTATAGGTAGCCTAGAGAAACAAATTCATAGACACTCATGTGTGTATAAGAAAGAGTTTATATAAAAGAGCAATTGTATAGTGAGAAAACTTCCCAGCCCTCTCCAGATCAAGTCCATAAGTTCGATATTAGCCCATATGCCTGATACCAATCTATAAATTTCTCTTTAGACACACGCAACAAATGTAATGATGCTAAGTATAGGAAGATCACAGGTCAGTGGGTGGAAAGTCTTGTGGATCCAGTGGTGGTGGAAGCATCTTAGTGCTGGCATGGGTCTCCATGTGGTTCCTTCAGTAAATTTTTGTCAGAATGTCCATGTGTATTTGATACAGACCACATACCAAGGAAATGTCTCTCTTCTCTCTTACATCAGATCACAATATGAAAGATAATTATATAAATCTGAGAACCATAGCCTAGCTAATTGACACATAACATTAACCATCACCTCACCCTTTTCAACTTACCATATGTACACATCTCCTTAAGTCATATATCACTGCTATTGAGTTAATGCACACTCATAGCAGCACTATAAGACAGTAGAACTACCCCTGTGGTTTTCCATGGCTGTAACTATTAACAGTAATAGGAAACTCCTTCCTAGTTACTGTTCCCATTAACAGTAATAGAAAGCTCCTTATCTCCACCAGGGAGCAGTTGGTGGTTTTTAACTACTGATTTTGTATATACCAGCCCTATGTTTAGCCACTATACCACCAGGACTCCATTGTAAACCACATATATTCTTCAAATATAGAAAATAATAAAATCACACCTGTATCTTACAGGATACAGCTAACATGTGTAAGACAGAAAACACACTTTAGATCTTACCTTTTATAAAATGTATGGGATATAGGAGGACAAAAAGAACAAAGTAGATATCTCTTGCTCTCTCTCTCACCATACGCAGACACACACAGATGCACACGCACATGCACACACACTTTGGAACTAAAATATTTAGATCTATAGAGCATAAGGTAATTGAGACAGGGAGTAAACATTTTGTGAGTGGGTTAGTAGTACCACTCATATTTGCACTTCCTTTTTTCCTGGACTGATACATCTTGGTTACATGAGAAATTGCACCATTTATTGACCACTGGTTTAGAGCATATAAAGCTTTCTGGAGGACATTTTCCAAACTCTGCAAATATTGTCACCTAGCTGCCACTATAGTTATGTCTTTAGAAGACTGTTCCAGTGTTCTATCAATCAACTGAATAAGGATGATAGGGAACATTGGTAAGACTAGTGAATCCCATGAGCATGCCATTTGCCATACTTCCCTTGCTTTGAAGTAAGTCAATTGATCAGAGGCAGTGCTTTACGGTATAGCAAAAAGACTGGATAAGGCATTCTGTAAGTGTACTGATGGTAGTTTGCTTTTATTTTAAATCATTTTATTGAGGGCTCATACAATTCCCATCACAGTGCATACATACATCCTTTGTGTCACGCACATATGTACATTTGTTGCCCTCATCAATCTCAAAACACCTGCCTTCCACTTTAGCCCTTAATATCATTTGCTCATTTTCCCCTCCCTTCCTCCTCCCCCTTCCCCTACGAACCCTTCATAATTCATAAATAGTTATATATTCATTATAGTTCTGTCATCAGTTACACTGTCTGACGTCTCCCTCTGCCCTCTTCTCTGCTGTCCATCCCCCAGGGAGGAAGCCATACCTAGATTCTTGTAATTGGTTACTCTCTTCCACCCCACAATCCCCCCCACACTCCAGGCATCGCCCCTCTCACCACTGGTCCTGAAGGAGTCATCCGTCCTGGATTCCCTGTGTTTCAAGTTGCCATCTGTACCAATGTACATCCTCTGGTCTAGCCAGATTTGCAGGGCAGAATTGGGACCATGATATTTGGGGGAGGAAGCATTTAAGAACTAGAGGAAAGTTATAAGGTTCATCGCTGCTACCCTGCACCCTTGTAAATATATTTATATAAGAGTGTGGGGAAACAGAGCTACGTGCATATATTTATAGGTTTAGTATTAAGGCAGTAGATGGACATTGGGCCTCCACTCAAGCACTTACTCATTGCAAGAACACATTGTTCTATTAAATTGGCATTCCAGGATGCACACCTTCCCTACATGATTGCTGAAGAAAAATGTGAACATATGCAAAGGTGGTGAGGAAAGCTGATAGTGCCTGGCTACCATAAGATATAGCATCCGTGGTCTTAAAGGCTTGAAGGTAAACAAGCAGCCATCCAGCTGAGAAGCTTCAAAGCCCACATGGAAGAAGCACACCAGCCTGTCTGACCACGAGGTGCAGAAGGGACCAGTTATCAGACATCAAAGAATTAAAAATCAGATCAGTGGGTGCCCACCTTCCTGATACGATCACTGAAGACAACGTGTGCATAAGCAAACGTAGTGAAGAAAGCTGATGGTGCCTGGCTATCAAAAGATATAGCATTTGGGGTTTTAAAGGCTTGAAGATAAACAAGCGGCCAACTAGCTCAGAAGCAACAAATCCCACATGGAAGAAATACACCAGCATGTGTGACCACGAGCTGTCGAAGGAATCAGTGTCAGGCATCAAGGAACAAGAAATCATATCATTGTAAAGTGGGTGAGTGCAGAGTGGAGACTCAGACTACACTGGTAGGCAACTGAACACCCCCCTGCTGAGGGGATGTGGGGAGGAGATGAGCTGATGGTAGCTTTGAGAGAGGTATTTTATATCGGGAAGAAAATTGCATATCCAACAACTATTCCAATTAAAGAAGATCTGCCACCAAATTACTGCCTGATCACTACAAAAATGGTACCATATTGAAGACTCAGTGCTAGCTTCTGCTGTTGATAGATTGGGCACTCAGAGTTAGTAGCCAAGTTGGCTTTATTTAATGGGAATCTATGTTGTTGAGCCTACTTTTATTGGATCTACAATGAATTCTTTTGGAAGCAAAACTCAAGAAATCAAAGTTCTGCCTGCTGGGAGCATTTTCCTTCATCACTATCTTTCAGGAGGTCCTAGAAAGGGGATACAGTCCATTTGTCCATCTGAGTGGAACCTTTATAACACTCAAAGAGATATATAAGCCATGTATGATGAGATTTATCTTCTTCAGCCAACCCCATGAGGCCAAAAATAAAAGATGGGGAAGGAAAGTGATGTAACAGAAGTGGAGACCATAAGCATTTGGTCAATTTCCTTATGTAATTTATTTATGCCTTCAAGATGTTCGTCCTGATCTTCTTCATATACCATTTCAATTTAATTATGGAGTGCTGTTGTGCATATACAACTTTATTATTCTTGAGGGCATTGAACACCCAGTTTATGAAGGGCAGCTCATGGTGCATAGTTAGATATTCAGTCTAAATGGTGTTATTGTTGTTTGCTGCCTTTAATTCTGTTCTGACTCATGGGTACACTATATACAACAAAATGAAACACTGCTGGGTCCAGCTCATCCTCACAAATATGTTTGAGCTCATTGTTGCAGCCATTGCATCAATCCATCTCCTTGATTTAAAACAAAAACAATAAAGACTCATACCATTGAGTCAGTTCCAACTCATGGTGACCCTATGGGACCAGGTAGAACTGGTCTTATGAGTTTCCAAGAGTGGAACTCTTCATGAAAGTGAAAACCTTCATCTGTCTTCTGCAGAGTGGTTAGTGGTTTAAAAGTGGTTGCAAGTAGCAGCCCAATATGCAACTATTAGGCCCATAGAGCTCCTCTTTGGTCTTCCTCTTTTTCACAGACCCTCTATATTACCAAATATAATGTCCTTTTCCCATGACTGGTCTTTCCTGATTATATCCTCATTTCTAAGGAAAATTCTGGCTATACTTCTTCCAAGACAGATTTATTTCTTTTTTTTGGCAGTTGTGTTAGTCTGGGTAAACTATAGAAACAAATTCATTGATACTCATAAGTGTCGAGGAAAGAGCTTTATATAAAGAGTAATTGTACATTAAGAAAATATCCCAGCCCAGTCCAGATCAAGTCCATATGTCTTATATTAACCCATATGTCCATTACCAATCTGTAAATTCCTCTTCAGCCTTACGCAACACATGAAATGACCCCAAGTGCAGGAAGATCACAGGCCAGTGGGTAGAAGGTCTTGTGGATCCAGTGGCAATGGAAGCACCTTAGCGCTGGCATGGATCTCCTCATGGCTCCTCCAATTCCAAGGCTCTGGCTGCCATATGGCTTGTCAACAGGAATGTCTCACAGGGAGTGAGTGTCCCACCTTCAGCGAGCTATTTATCTTTACCACCTCCAAGGGAGATCATCAAGCTGTGACCTGATTAACAGGCTAAACTCCACCCCTTCACTCTAAATAGTCACAAGTTGACAACAGATCATGTAACTACCACAGCAGTCAACAGTCTTTTCTCCATTGAGTGTAGGAGAGGGGGCGGGGGCGGGAAGGGGGAACCCATCACAAGCTTATATATTTACACCCTCTCAACTAGGGACGAATAACAGAAATGTGTGTAAAGGGAGACAATGGACAGTGTATGATACAAAATAACAGTAATAATTTGTAATTATAGATCAAGGACTCACGAGACTGGGAGAGTGGGGAAGGGAGGAGGAAAAAGTAGCTGATACCAAGGGCTCAAGTAGAAAGAAAATATTTTAGAAGTGATGATGGCAACATACTCACAAGTATGATTAATACAGTTAAATGATGAATTATTATAAGATTTGTAAGATCCCTCCAGTAAAATTATTATTAATTTTATATAATAATTTTATATGATAACATTATTATAATTAAAATAATACCATGGCTTGGGCATGCACAACTCAGTCCTCAAAGTAACATCCTTATGCTTCAATGCTTCAAAAATGCCTTCAGCTGCATATTTGTCATAAAACATATAAGACGTGTCATATGTCATAATTTGATTTCTTGAATATTGTTTCCTTAAGATTTGATTGAGGTAATTTCTCCATTCATCATGATGTTGCCTATTGGTCAAGTTGTGAAAATTTTGATTTTCGTTACACTGAATTTTAATCTGTACTGAAGACTGTAGACCTTGGTCTTCATCAACAAATGCTTCAAGTCCTGCTGGCTTTCACCAAGCAAAGTAGTGTCATCTCATAGCTTGTTAACAAAACTTCCTCAAATCTTGAGGCCACATTCTTCTTCATGAAGTCCAGCTTCTTGAATTATTTGCTCAGCATACTAATTGAATACATATAGTGTGGAAACACAACATTGACTCATGCTTTTCCTGATTTTAAGCCATGTTTCCTTGTTCTGTACAGGCTCTACATGAGCTTAATTTAGTGTTTTGAAATCATCTTTCTTTGCATTGTTATCCATATTTGTGACGATCCACATAGTTGAATGTCTTTTTATAATCAATAAAACACAAGTGAGCATCTTTCTGGTATCCTGCTATTTTAGTCAAGATCCATTTGATATCAGCAGTGATATCTCTCTTTCTAAGCTCTTCTGAACCTTCCTTGAATTTTTGAGCAACTCGCTGCAGATGCCATTATGATGATCATCAGAAAAAATTGACTTGCATGTGATATTAATGATCTGTTTAAAATCGTCTACATTCTGTGTTCTTTGAAAACAATTTTCTTTGAAATGGGCACATGTGTGCCTCTCCTCCACTCTCTTTTTTGGCAGAGTAGTGAGTGCTTCCAATACTGAATCGGCTTGTTAAAACAGTTCAATGGATATTCCTTCAATTTGTAGAGGCATTTTTCTCTAATGTCCTTAGTGCAGCTTAGACTTATTCCTAAAGTACTATTGTTTCTTGATTATATCCTCATATTGACTCTATCAAAAAATAATTGGTGGCTGTTCCACTCTTTCTAGAGTTAGCATATGATCAGTTTCTACCCTGTTTCCCCGAAAATAAGACAGTGCCTTATATTAATTTTTGCTCCCAAAGATGCGTTAGGTCTTATTTCTAGGAGATGTCTTATTTTTCCATGAAGAATAATACGGTACACACTTATTGTTTATTGTTTTACTGAAAGAGACCTTGCACTTCCTGTCTGCTCTGGCTGCTCTGTGGCCAACAGTGAGCTGCACGGTGGCGCCCGCCTCTGCGGTACAGAGTCCAGAGTTATGGTAGCTTTGAAGGGGCTTATTTTCAGGGAGGTCTTATTTTGGGGGGGGGTGCCTTATATTTCAGCGAGAGGCAAAACTTTAAGTAGGTCTTATTTTCAGGGGATGTCTTAATTTTGGGGAAGCACAGTATGAGCGAGGTTCAAAAGTTCATGAAAAAAACCCGTTATCCCCAAATTCTATTATCCATGAACTTTTTGAAGCTCTTTCATAGTAAGGCCCAGTCACAGTCTAACTTAGTTCTCTTAAGGAGAGGTGTCATCTAAGGAGCCCCAAGAATCTGTGTCATAAATCAATATTAGATGCCTGCCAAAGACTCCATACTGCATCTCTATCTGCCTCTGACACTTGACATTTAATTGGATAAGCCAGGTCACGTGGCCAATGTAGTAGAATGGCTTGCAATGTAGCATGATCTTGTGGCAGAGTATTTTCTTATTTAGGGCCTTATTCAGTACATGCAGTATTTTTAGTTACGTGATAAACAAACTAAAATATCATATCCAAATGAGGGATATGTTGTTCCCCAAATCCAAAAAGACTCATGAGGTATTGTGTCTTTTTAATTGTGAAAGAGGCAGCCATAATAACTTATCCTTTACTTTAGAAGGAATATCCCCACATGTCCCATGCCACTGAATTTCATTGACGTGGAAAGCTCCAGAGATTTTGTCAAGTAATTTCCACCTCAGAGCACATAAATTTGTCCCCGTCTCCTAAAGTCCAAATTCATTGGTATTTGTTTCCTATTGAGTCCAATCATCTTAATGTCAATGTAATGAACAAGTGTGATGTCTTGTGGAGGGAAAATTTTTCTACAGACTAAATTATGACTTAGGGCTACAAAGTTGTTATTTTTTTTGAGGCAGGAAAGTGAAGCTCTATTGGTGACTTTCTAGCTGATAGAAAATTACCTGTGTTCATACTAAATATATATGGGAGAAAAACATTAGCCAACTCAGTACCTACATATGAGTTATCAGGAAATATATTAGATTATTTAAACAATGGATTCACATACAGGACTGCAGCAGCAACTGGGTAACCACTTGGTTTAGTTTATCATAGTTCACATTGACTCTCCAAGATTCATTTTTGCCCTTCACAGGGAATAAATGAAATATGGGAATTGAATGGAGATGTGTTAGAAATTGACCCCCTGCAACCTTCAAGTTCTTCATTCTTTTTTTTTTTTTCAAGTTTTTAATTCTATCACTAATCTCTTCAGTTCTTAAAGGAATGGTAGTTCTGGTAGCTTACATTTGACTTTTCCTACTCCATATGTCAGGAATCATACATGGGAATTCGTTGCTAGATTATGCATACTGGAAGTGGGGAAATAATTAAAGATGGATTTGGGGCTTCTTGTATCTACTGTAGATGTACCCTAACTAAGACTTCATTAATAATTTGACCTTCATGTGCCCCACTCTGATTGGTGAAGCATGGTAACATTTTGCCTCTTATTAAATTTATGTCAGAGTATAGCTAGTGTCCGTTAATCCCCAAAAACTAATTATTTCATCTACCTCAGTCAATCCACCCTTTCTTAAAAATATGTAGAGCCCTTTGGAAAGGCTGGAAGAAAGATTAGCAATATATATTTTTTTGATAATGTAGTGGTGTCTTTCTTCAAGGGTACTCAACCTTTCCTTCATACAAGGGGTTGTTTGAACATATTTTAAAAATCAGCCCATTCTTTTGGGTATATTACACCTCCTCATTGGTCACACTTTGTTCTTAAACTCCTGAGGCTGGCTGTGGCTTAAGTATATTTATAGGTATAGAAGCAAGAATAGTTGGTGGGGTGATTACTAAGGACATTGTGTAGTGTCTTGTAAGGCACCTGTCCCAGGTTATATATCAAACAAAGGCATTTCAGACACAACTAGATTAACCTCACAAGAAAAGGGTAGAGGGGTAATAGTTTTATTGATCAGTGACTCAGGGAAAAAAAAGAGGAAAATCTCTTCATACAGTAATGAAGAGGGTGTTTCTGTTGGCAGAAGTGATTCAACGGAGTTTGGGAGGTCAGTGTCCTCAGATTCTGGATTATCTGACCATATATTCCCAATTCAAGTTTCAAGTTCCCATTTTTGTCTAATTAAGATTCATACTTTAACTTTAGACACTAGTAAGACTGGACATTCAATTTATAGTGTAATTCAATCAGTAGTATAACTCTAAATTTAGTTCTAGGCAGTATTGAGACAGACTAGCACTAGCCACTGTAATGCCATCCTCTTGACTGCTGAAGGGACTGCCTCCTTCCATCTTGGAAAGTCCCCCTAGTGATTGATTTTTTAAATGTACTCCTTTGCTTTCAAGATTAAAACATTGTAATTAATAATATTGTCCCTTTTGATGTTGTTGCCAGTATATTACTATTTTTATTTTATTAACCAAAATGTTATAATCAATACTGTACCCTGTAATACTCACTAACTCTAAAGAATAATAACTCTAATTTTGCTTTCTGCTTCAGTCCATGCTTGCTTAAGTCCTAGGCAATTGGTAAATGAGCTTTTGCCTTTAAAGATGAACTGAAAAGTCCACTTTGGGCTGCAATCAAAGTATCACTTTTAGATTCTAGCAGTCCGGTTATAACTGAATAAAGACTCTTCTAAATTATAAAGACATTATAGTGGCAGGCATTTATTTGAACCTGCAACATTATGGTGCATTGGCCAGGAAAGCCACTGTGTCTTGATGGCTCTTCTCAATAGCTGCTCCTAGAGGTGTGGAAAGTTTAGGATGGGTACCTCCTGATAAACATTTCAGGGCTTCAGATTCCAACTCTTCTAGCCTAAGTGGGTGCCTGGGGGTCATGGGAATTTGATGTGGAATTCATCTTGAGTCTTCTGTCCCTGTCTGGAACCTCCAGAAGTGAGTCTGTGGAACCAGTCCTTTGGTTTGCCTAGGATAGGGGACTGGCTGTGGTCTTAACTCTTCCCACTCACTTCTGACCAGGACACTGCCTGAGAAGTTTGGTGTTTTGTTGAGTTGGCAGCTTTTCCAGACTGTCGCTTAGCAAGTTTGGTAACTTGGTTTGCTTAGCCATGACTGTTTGTCTTTTCTGTATCTTGGCCAGTCTGATTATTGTGTGTGTGTGTGTGTGTGTGTGTGTATCCTTATGTTTTCCCCCAAGTCTTCTGTCATTTTATTTTTCGTCATCTCCTCTCGCCTGGTGACTGGGTTGCTGGCTACTCACCTTGCAGCAACAGATTTGACTGACTGGACAAAAAATAAAAACAAAAACCAGACTTCTTTTTGTTGTTATTTTTGTGCTTTCTATAGGCAGATTTAATTTATTGGCTAAAAGTAAATGAACTTTAATCAGGACAAAACATTTTTGTTTTATAAATTAAAAACCTTTGTATGGTATTTTTAAAAAGAACATTGAGTGGTTTCATCCACAAAATTTGGACGGACTGAGTGACTAGATTATTAGTCTAACCTACCAGGGCACTTGGCAAAAGTTTAGGCCATTGGAAGTAGATTTCTTTATTTGTGCTTTTGGTTTTATTGCAAAAAGAAATAATAATTTAAAACAGTTTATAGAGAAATCTGGTTTGGTTTTCAGTTCTCCTGATTTAATTTTTTGTACTATCCTGTTCATGTTGCCTCCAAAGATCTTTTGCCTTTCTAACGTTTTGTTTTATCTGCTCTGAAGTGTTGTGTAAAATCAATGACCTGTCAAGCTCTGTGTCTTTGTTGAAGGACTTTGAGTGGTGTAACACCAACCTTTGGGAACCAGAATGTGCTTTTGAATGGGTAATTAATCTTTGTTTATAAGAAACGCTTTGTAAATTCAGCCTGTAAAAGAGTTTTCTCTACTTTTGTTTATTTGTTTCTGGTAACTGTATATATTTTCTCTTCTTCAGAAGTTAATTAATAGTTTTTAACTCATAAATATTGTGTAGGTGTGTGTTTGCATCTAATTAAGCTCTAAACTGTGGGTCAGGTGAACACCTGAATGGTTTCACTTTAACTGGAAATCCCCACCTATCTGTCTGCGTCATACTGAGGGCTAAAAATATAAGCTCAAGTAACCATGCCTTAAACAGTCTGGCTCATTATTCCCCATGGAATGTGGTTATTTCTTGGGTTACCTTTTGGGTCACAATTTTTGGCAGGTCAGTGTCTATGGCTTTCTAGCCATGAGCTTTCTGCTGCTGCAAAGCACTCTCTCTGCACTTGGTGGCTCAGGGTGTCCACTTGTACTCCAAAATCACTTTGCAAAATGAAAAAATTCTCCACAGTGTCTCCAAGTCCCACCCATTTACTGCAGCTTCTGGGGCAAAGTTTCCTCCTGCCTTATTTAAGTCTGTCTGCTGTGGCTGCTGTTTCCCCTTCAGGCAGTGGACAGTCCCCCTCCCTCACTCATGGAAAACAAAGAGTGGGCATAGACACTGCTTGCTTGCTCCCACCTGAACAGAGTATAAAGCATCAGCAGATGCTGGCTCCCTGCTCTGCAGAACTCTGGTCTGTCCCACTTGTAATGACTGCCAATAAATGTTTATTATGTTCACATCAAAAGAGCACAGTCATATACACTATGAGGCCAAAAAATTGATATGTTGAGTCTCAACAGGAAAGGGGACATAAAAGAAAATGTTTAAAAATTAATTCCCTTTAGGCCAGATTGGGACCCAAACACTTCAAGAGGGCCCCATGCCTTCAATACTACTTACTAATGGGGATTAGGGGAGGTGCCCATCAGCCCACAAAATGAATCCCTTTCTTTTTTTAAGACTGCTAGATACTGACCAGATCTACACTCCCATAGATGCAGAGGGCCATGCCAACTTCAAATATAATAATAATAGAAAAATAAGCAAAAATGCTGTAGCCCAAGTTGTAGTAGCAGCCTTAAAAGAAAAAGGTCAGACTCCTCAGAAGCCTATAAAACCAAAGACAGTTAGGGTTCAGATTCAGAACAGGCAAAAGAAGTAAAGAATTTAAATAACAATAATAATAATTGAATATTAAGCCTTTGCTCAGTCAACAGATTATTTTAAAATGTATAAATTCTCCTTGGTGAGTCTAATTTAAGCAGGTTGTCTCCAGAGATTCATACAAGGATAGACTCAGTTCAGAGACATAATAATTTCTCCTAAGACTCCTGAATCCATGTTTCTTGCCAAGCTGTCAGTGCTTGTTATTTCATCTAAAGTGAGTGCAGATCAATTTTTTTGGTTTACATCCCATATAAATGGTTCAATAGAATTTGCCAGTACCTGTGGTTTTCACCAATAACACTCAATGGACTCTGGGACCATGGGGAGATGGAAAAGTCACTTTCTCAACAATAAATAAAGTGCCTTGAACTTTACTTGAGTTATACCTCTTCCACATTGTGAAATCTGCGGAAGATAGTCTTAAAGCTAAAATGAAAGTGTAAATATCTTGATTATCTGTTAATTAAGTAAATTATAGATTTTTTTTTGTCCTTAGCAAGGGATCTTTTGCAAAGCACACCTTGGCAAATAAATTAATGAATTTTGTACAGTTTTCATTTATCATAAAATTATACAAAAAGAATGGCATCAATAATGTTGTCAAAGAAGAGAATTAAAAACATTTTTTTTCCAACTGTTCCTCATGTAGCGCCTACGCCAAAGAAACCAAATTCAAGGGCAATAATGGCTGCAAAAGAATTTAATTTATGCCTTTTTTGAGAATTTAAAATATTGTTCATAATTCTGTCACTACTGTTAATTAGGGCCCTCATAAAAAATTTTCTAAATGTATGAATGATGTAAACAATGCCTATTTGGAATTATACAGAATCTTCTTATTGGGGTAACACAAAACAATTAATAACGTAATGGGAAGGTGAGCTAGCTCCTCCTCAAACTCTTGTTTCCATCTTTTTGTTTCCCTGAACAGTGGGACTCATAAAAATTGCTTGTAGCTACACATCCAGTGGTCATATAGGGTCACTTTGTTAATTGTTTTCTGAGAAGAACATGAAAAGTTAAAATTTTAATTCTTAAAAGTTATTATTGGTTAATCGTGTCTAAAATGGCAAAAAATAATGTAATAAATGTAAATTATGAGCTACAGGGACAAAAACTCCCCTTAAGTCTCTGGCAGAAACCATGCTGCTTGGTCAACATGGCTGATGGAAAGGCAAGGTAGTTGACAAAAGACAATGCCTTGGCTTAAGTCATTCAAAGACCTGAGGCCATATTATATATCAATAAAAGTGGTTAAGTAAAGGTTAAAATAAAATAAATTAAAATTGACTATTTAAGAATTAAGTTTAGGATCTGGCTTTACTGGATCTGACTGTTTTCTCTTAACTATTGTTATCAATAGAGTAATTAATAAAAATAATAATTGGAAAGTAAAAAAAATAGAACGTTTGTAAGCCTACTTGCATTCAGCCATCAATTTAAATCTTTAAAATGGGTATAGGACATGCCTGCAGAGAATACTCTGAAAAGATAAGCCCTACTCAGTGCTTTGAGTGCTCTGGACATTGGCAGAAACTGATGAAGATTGCTGCTAGCAGAAGAAAGAGGAACCATTTTAGCTTTTTAAATGTTAAACTAGTGGCTTGTGCCTGAAGCTGAAATAATTTTAAAGACATGAAGGAACTTTTCTCTCTAGGGTTGAACTTTAAAAGGAGCCTGTAAGCAGCCTGGAATGCTTACTATGTGACCACCTGGGTCCACTTGTTTCATCAAAGTGGTAAAAAAAGGCAGCAATAAGAAAAGTTTTGGTCTGGTCACTAACACCTGGGAAACCTGGTTCACAGGAATTAAAGAAGGAGACAAAAGTGAGTGGGCTGGTCTGAACTTGTGACCTAGCTCAAGGAGACTAAAGTTGCTAAAAAGTTGTGACTTAGCCCATGGTAAAAAGGCAAGGTAACCAATGGGCACACTCGTGGGGCCAAGTAAGTTGGCCCACGTTAAGTTAACCAGAGCCCCACCGAATAAAAAAAATTTGAGGGGAAATTCCAGCAAGATGACAACCAAGTAATATATACCAGAGGGACTCCGCAGAAATCAGCACAGGGGACTAACTGAGAGGGAAATTCCATATTGCTGGGTCACAGGAGGAGCACCATAAAGATAAGTAACACAGATCCACTAGGTTTTGAGGAGTTGTTGACTTTTGGCTTTCCACTGTGGAAGCTAGCTAAGGCTTAACTTTAGCCCCATCACAGTCGGCCAGAGCCAAACTTCTTTGGCCAGCCCAAGGCCCTTACTACAACACATCCACAGTTAGCCGCCACCTATAGGCAGAGTTTAAACCTTTCAAGCCTCACAGTCAGGAGATAGGAGTTCAGCTATAGCTTTACTTTTGTTTCTCTTGTTTCTTTTTTCCCCCCACAGTCTCAGAGGGCTCATTTCTCCCTTCTTCTCTTTCCTATTACACATCACTGCTGACTTCTAGGCCACTCCCCTTAGACTAGTGCAATTACATGCCCCCCTACACCCATCTTAGGGACCTCCACTTCTGCAACTTAAAATGTGGCTGGTGAAATCCCACCAACCTTCCTCTGCAGGGAAAGTCATGCCCACCCTCTGAAGCCCTGTAAGTGGCTTAGAGAAAGGCCTGCCTTCCCACTCTCTGTGGTGTAAAATGTAGCTGGGGAAATTATGCACACCTCCCACCACAGGGGAACTCACGCTTACCCTCCAAAGCCCCAGGGGAAACTCCAGCCCACACTTTGGGGTGCTTCATTTGGGTGGGGAAACCTGCCTGCCTTCCACAGCACTCCACATGGCTGGGACAGCACCTGCCCATCCTCCCCAGTCCCACATGGATGGTGGAACTTCCTCCCACATGCCTCACACAGCCTAAGGCAACTCTGCCAACACTCTCTAGCTCTCCATGCTACTGCAGAAGCTTCTTCCTGAACTAAGAGGCCATCTCGCTGACCTGATCCTGCCCACCATCTGCAGTGCTCTACACCACAGCAGGCACACCAACCTGCCTTCTGAGATACTCCCAGTGCCCCAGTGCAGTAGGCACCCCTGCACACCCTCTGAAGTGCCCCAAGCCTCCATGAGTCACACCACCATGGCTTCCTAGAGATCATCCAGTGCAGCGCCATCCTCATGGGTACACAACCATGCAACCAGCATCCCTGGGAGGACCATCACCTTGCCCTCCAAATACCAGAAAATGCATTGGCTAGGGAAAGAGTGAAGCCACAGGAGGATAAAGTGGTAGCCCAATCCCATAGTGAAATCAGCTGCAGGCATTTCCTAGAAGCATTCCTATGAGTCCCCAAGCAAGAGCACAGTTCTCTTTGACTCTGGAAAATGGCACCAGGATCCACTAAGGTAAACCAATGCAAACAGCAATCAGCCCCAACGACCTAAATGAAAAAACAGGAGAAGCAAAAGGCAATATCAGAAGAAATCCTGAACCTAACAACATGCATAGAAGAAGCAGACATTGAGGTGCCACAGAAAAAAATCTTCAGAATGCTGCTTGGAGTCATACACGATATAAGGGAAGCAATACAGACAAAGGATGAAATGATAGAGAAGATAAACACCATACACCAAAGGGAAAAACAAGAGTTAAGGGACTAAATAACAAAAACCAGTAGCAAATTCACGGATTTTGCCCACCGACTGGAAGAGGCAGAGAACCATATCAGTGACCTAGAGGACAGCTGACTAGATTTTAGTAATGTGAAAAAAGTCAAATAAGATGATCAGAGAAACTAAAGTAAACCTGAAAGCTATGTCTGAAGCTATGTAGAGGAAGAACATCAGAACAATTGGATTGCTGAAGGATGACAGACCACAGACGTCAACACAAAAATAGCGAGGGAATTATTGGACGAAATCTTTCCCAGCTTAATGAGTGAAAACCAGGCAAACATTCAGGAAGCCACCAGTTAGACTGAATCCCAAGATGAAGTCACCAAGGCCAATAATAATCAAACTATCCAACTTTGGGGAAATAGGGAAAATCATGAGAGCAAGTCGGGTAAAACAAACAGTAACCTGTAAAGGCACCAAAATAAGAATATGCTCAGAGCAATCAGTGGACACTATGAAGATCAGAGAGTGGAGTAACATATTCCAAATATTGAAGGAAAATAATGCAAACCAAAGAATACTCTATCGAGCCAAATTATCAAGATAGAGAAGTTAAGAATCTTCCAAAATAAGGAAAAACACAAAGAGCACGTTAAAAGAAACTTGGCCCTACAAAAGATCCTTGCAGACTCAGTAAGAACAGAACAGCATTCATGGAGCATAAATAAAAGAGCCCCACATAGAATAACCTCACCAAGAGGGCTACAAAGAGAAAACAGCCCTCACTATAACATTGGCTTTTGGGTAGAAAGAAGTCAAGAATGAATCACACACACACACACACACACACACACACACACACACACACACGCACACGCACATGCACAGCACACTGATAAGAAAGGAAGGAAAGAAAACAGCCAACACAAAAGGTACAAGATGACATCAGACAATCCACAGATCGTTGTTATAACCCTGCATATCAGTGGACTAAACTCAGGCATTAAAAGGCAGAGGCTAGCAGACTGGCTTAGAACACAAAACCACTCAATCTGCTGCCTACACAAGACACATCTCAAGATTACAGACAAAAATAGGCTGCGAATAAAAGGCTGGAGAAAATTATACCAAGCAAATGGCAATTCAAAACAAGCAGGGTTGCAATCCCAATATCAGACAAAATTGATCTCAAGTTTCAAGCCACAACAAGAAATATAGAAGGGCACTATATCATGCTCAAGAAAAGGTAGACCAAGAAACAGTGAGCATAATAAATATATAGATGTGCCCAATGGGAGACCCGCAAAGTTCATCAATCAAAAACTCCAAAAGATGAAGAAAGAAATGAGAGAAATTACACTTATAGTAGGTGACCTATACACACCACTCTCTGAGAAAGATAGATTGCAATGAAAAAAGTTTAAAAAGGAGGCTACAGATATAAACATTATGATTAAAAGACATGACCTGATAGATAATTCCAGAGCTCTCCACCCAAATGCAAAAAAAAAAAAAAAAAAATTCACATTCTTTTCAAGCCGACGTGGCACATATTTAGAGATAGACCACATGCTGAGACACAAGTTAAATCCGTGCAAATCAAAGCACATAGAAATTATACAGACTTCTCTTTCCGACCACTGTGCCATAAGGCTAGAAATCAACAAAGTGATGATTAAGAAAACAAGGGCAAACGATTGGAGAAGGAATTACTCTCTATTGCAAAAGCAGTAGGTACTGACCCAGATCAGAAATAAAATCAGGAAGGTTCTAGAAACCAACAAGAAGGAGAATACGACATACCAACACCTTTCAGACACAGCAATGGCAGTTATCAGAGGAAGTCTGATAGCAATGCATGCACACATGAAAAAGGAAGAGAGACTTATGATCGATATGCTGGCACAAAACTTACAGCAATAAGAGCAGAGTCAACGGGACAATCCACTAATAGCAAAAGAATATAAATACTAAAAATCAGGGCTGAGATTCATGGGAGGGAAAGCAAGAAAACTATAGAAAAATTAAGGCTGCTAGAAGTTGGTTCTTTGAAAGGATTAACTGAATCAACATACTGCTGCCAAACCTAACCAAAGAGAGGAAGGGACAACTTTCAACAGCAAGGATGAAGGATGAAACAGGGGACATTACAACAGACCCTAATGAAACCAAAAGGATAATTACACAGTAATACGAAGGCCTGTACTCTACCAATCCTGCACAAACTGTTCCAGAACATAGAAAAACAGAAACTCCCAAACTCCATTCTGGTGTCTGGTGTCTGATACCTAAACTGATCAAGGATCCCATAAAAATCGAGAACTGCTGACCAATAGTCCTATTGAACATCGATGTAAAAATCCTTAACAAAATAGTGGCCAACAGAATACAAAAGTATATAAAACAATTCACCACGACCAAGTAGGATTCATACCAGTGATGCAGGGATGGCTCAACACATGAAAGACCTTTAATATTATTTGCAACATTGACATGAAAATGTTTACGAATCACATGATAATATTGATTGGTGTGCAAAAACCATTCCACAACCTTCAACACCCTTTCCTGTTTAAGACAGGAATGGAAGGAAAATTCCTTGATGTAATACAAGCTATATATGAAAAACCAACAGCCAACATGGTAGTAAATGAAGAAAAGAAGAAAGATATACCACTGAAAAAGGGGATCAGACTAAGTTGTTCCTTGTCTCCACTCTTATTTAACATTGTACTGGAGGCCCTAGCTAAGAGCATAAAGCAAAGAAAAGACACTGAGTTAGTTAATTGTGCCAACCTGGCCGATAATCACATGTGGGGCTAATTGAAAGGCAGAGG
>NW_022107407.1:5622899-5663508 GCF_000313985.2 Echinops telfairi
AGGTGGAAGACTTTGTGGACTGGTGTTGGGTTAATGGGTTAATGTTGGACTTGTGGGCTCGGGCAGCATTGGGTTGGGATGTTTTCATGATGCACACTTTCTTTACAAAGAACTCTCTTATACATGAGTTGCTGTGGATTTGTTTCTCTAAAGTACCCAGAATAATGCAGACACCAAATGTATTTGCCTGGGGAAGGAAGACGTGAAACTATCGTTATTCACAGATTATATGATCTTATATATGGAAAATCCCAATAGCTCCACAAGGGCGGTACTGGACGCAATAGAGGAATATGGCAGAGTGGCAGGATACAAGATCAACACAAAAAAGTCTATTGAACTGCTATACACATCAGACAAGACCACAGAATAGGGGATCAAAAAGGTAGTTCCCTTCACAATAGCCAAGCAAAAATTGAACTATCTAGGGATATATCTCACCAAAAGAAACAAAAGATTTGTACAAGGAAAACTATATAGAACACTATTACAAGAAAGCAAGTATGTCCTCAACAAATGGAAGAATATTCCATGCTCAGGGATTGGAAGACTCAATATAGTAAAGATGTCAGTTTTTCCCTCGGTACTATATGTTTAATCCTATCCAGATACAAATATCATCATCTTTCTTAAAACAATTGGAAAAACGGGTTACCAACTTCATGTGGAGAGGGAAGAAGCCCAGAAAACTCCTCAAGAAGAAGGATAGAATGGGAGGGTTCACTTTACCCGACATTAGCATATATTATAAAGCTACAGTGGTCAAAACCACATGGTATTAGTAAAATGACAGATACTCAGCCCAATGGAGAGAACTGAAAACCCAGAAATAAAATCATCAGAATACAAACAACTGATCTTTGATAAGGGCCCAAAAAAATCTCAAATGGGAAGTGGATGGTCTCTTCAACAAGTGGTCCTTGAAATAATGGATATCTTCCTGCATAAAAATGAAACAAGACGCTTACCTCACTCCATGCAGAAGAATAAACTCAAGTAAAACCCCAAACTATTAGAGCCATCAATGAGGGAATTGGAACAAATCTGATAACTTTAGCGCAGGGAATGCATAGGCTATCAGAAATAGAGAAGGACACAAATAAATACAGATGAGGCACAAATTGACAAATTGGATATACTGAAGATAAAACTTCTGTGTACATCGAGATAATTTGCCAAAAGAGTAATAAAAAAGAGTGCATGGACTGGGAAAAATCTTTAGCAATGGCACACAAGACAAAGGCCTTATTACTAAAATCTACAGTGTTCTGCTTGCTTTCACAAAGAAAAAAGAACAATAACCCACTGAGCAGGTGTGCAAAGCACTTGAACAGATGTTTCACAAGGGCAGAAACCTGAATGGCCACAAAACATATGAAAAAATGTTCCTGATCATTTGCCATAGGAGAAATGCAAATTAAAACAACTATGAGATACCATCTAACACTCACAAAGATAGCCCAATTCAAAAAATCAGAAAGTAATAAGTGTTGAAGGGGCTGTGGTGAGATACAAACTCTTGTCCACTGCTGGTGGACTTGTAGGTATGTACAACCACTATGGAAATTGATTTGGAGATATCTAAAACAGATGGAAAGCAACCTACCATACTACCTAGCTATGCCCCAACTGGGAATATACCCAGAAGAGGCAGGAAGCAAACCAGAGCCAAACATTTGAGCTCCAATGTTCATCATGGCACAGTTTAAAATTGCAGAGTTGGAAAGAACCCAAATTTCCCTCAACAGATGAATGGATTAAAAACTGTGGTACAAACTTACAATGGAGTAAGTACTATGCATCCCTAAAAAGAAGTGATGAACGTATGAAGCAAATAGCCGCATGGAAAGAACTAGAGGAAATTATTCTATATGAAGTACACCAAGCACAAATGGAGAAGTACAAGATGATTTCACTGAAATAAGCTTAAAAATGCAAAAGGGGCATAGAAAAAAGGCTACTGTATACATTCATCCCTGGGGTAAGGTCCAGGTAGTATGGCAGGGGCCAGACCCAATCCAGAGATACATATGGAAGCCAAGTAAAAACGAGAGGAAGAGAAAGAATTAAAAAAGACATGGGTAGTGGGGGAACAGGACACTAACCCACCCAAGGGGAGGGTATTGCTTACATCTCCACAGGAGAGAGAGAGAAGGACCAGACTTCAACCCGGTGTCCCAAGATGGCCCAAGATGTGAATGCAACATACAGGCATGAAGGAGGGAACCAATAGAGAGGTCTGAGGGATCAGCTCCAATCCCAAATTAGTCAACATCCCTGTCCCTCCAGAAGGATGCACTTCAGCAGACAGCACTTAAGCTACAGCCGAGGGAGAGAGGCATGTCTGATCAGACTACACTGAAGCAATGAAGAGGAAAGGAGAGAGAGTGAAACACATTCTGGTCCACCAAGCCCCAAGGATGATATGCCTTCCCAGAGCAGCCAATGAACAGAGGACCATAGAGCCAGCCCCACCAAGAAGCATGACATCCCTCACTGACCCATGAGGAACAATACTGGAGACACAGGGTGGGAATTGTGCCCAATCTGACCCCACCACGCCCGTGAGAAATGCTAAGGGCTTGCAACAGAGCAGCTAGGGGAACAAAGAAATGAAGTCCCCAGAGAATGCCAAAAATAGTCTTTGGGGCCAGGGCATGGCATCCCATCCCACTGAACTGAAAACACTCCTAAAGATCAACAGACAGACTTGGAACTATTTCTGGCTTTTCTTATTTTTTTTTTTTAAGTTGTGTTAGTCTGGGTAAACTAGAGAAACAAATCCATAGACACACATATGTGTATAAGAAAGATGTTTGTGTACAAGAGCAATTGAATATTGACAAAACATCCCAGCACAGTCCATATCAAGTCCATAAATCTGATATTAGCCCGTATGTCCAGTGCCAATCTGTAAGGTCCTCTTTGTCTGAAACACATGCAAAGACACCCAATGCAGGAAGATCACAGGCCAGTGGGCTGAAAGTCTTGTGGGTTAAGTGGTGTTGTAAACATCTCAGTGCTGGCAGGGGTCTCCATGTGGCTCCTCAAGTTCCCGGGGAACTGGGGTCTGTCAGCATAGTACCATGTGCCTTGTCAGAAGAGCATCTCTCAGGAGTGAGTCTTGTCAGTAAAAAGTCTCCAAGGGAGTGAGCGGAGAGAGATGTCTCTTGCCTCCAAGGAAGAAATCCTAGAGTTCCCAGAATTCTTAAGAGAAGGCCATGCCCACACAGAGGTCTCATTGGATATGACCCGATTGACAGACTAGACTCCACTCCTTCACTCATAATGCTCTCAAATTGACACTAGATTATGTAACTACCACATTAGTTGTTGGGTTTTATTGTTGTTTTGTTTTGCTCTGTCTTTGTGCTTTGCTTGTTTTTGTGCTTATTATTGTCTTTGCATGTCTATCTAGATAAGATAGGTGGTATATAACCTCCTCCCTTGGGGACGGACAGCAGAGAAGTGGGTGAAGGGTGATGTCAGATGGTGTAAGATATGACAGAATAATAATAATTTATAAATTATCAAGGTTCCATCAGAGATTGGGGACCAGGGAGGGAGGGAAAAAAATGAGGAGCTGATATCAGGGGCTCAAGTGGAGAGCAAATGTTTTGAGAATGATGATGGCAACATACCATATGTACAAATGTGCTTGACACAATGGATGGATGTCTGGATTGTGATAAGAGTTGTACAAGTCCCCAATAAAATGATTAAAAAAGAAAGAAACAAAAAAACAACAAAAAAAGGTAAGTGGGATAAATAATCCAGGAAGAGAAAACAACGGGACCTGGGGAAAGGAAGTGGGTGGTAGCAAACCTAGGGACAAGAGAACAACAAGTGATCTAAAATCAATGGTGAGGAAGGCGTAGGATGCCTGGTAGGGGTTGATTAAGGGCAATGAAAGCAAGAGGAATTACTGAAACATGAATGAAGGTCAAATATGATAGTGGGACAAGAGGAAAGTAAAAGGAAATAGAGGAAAGAATTAGGAGGAACAGGACATTTATAGCAGTGTAAATACAGGCATGTATATATGTAAATATATTTATATATAACAATAAGGAAATAGATCTATGTACATATATTTATATTTTAAGTATTAAGATAGTAGACATTGGGCCTCTACTCAAGTACTCCTTCAATGCAAGAACACTTTGTTCTAATAACCTGGCATTCCATGATGCTCTTCCCCACACGATCACTGAAGAAAAAATGTGTTCATAAACAAATGCGGTGAAGAAAGCTTATGGTGCCTGGATATAGTGTCTGGGGTCTTAAAGGCTTGAAGATAAACAAGTGTCCATCTAGCTGAGAATCAACAAACCCCACATGGAAGAAGCACACCAGCCTGTGTGAACATGAGGTGTCAATGGGGTCAGGTATCAGGCATCAAAGAACAAAAATTCGTATCATTGTGAAGAAGGAGGAGTGTGGAGGGGAGACCCAAAGCCAATCTGTAGGCAACTGGACATCCCCTTACAGAAGGGTCACTGGGAGGAGACGAACCAGTCAGGGTGCAGTATAGTAACCATGAAACATACAACTTTCCTCTAGTTCTTTAATACTTCCTCCCCACCCTACTATCATGACCCCAATTCTAATTTACAAATCTAGCTAGACCACAGCATGCACATGGGTACAGATAAGAGCTGGAAGCACAGGGAATCCAGGATAGATAAACCCCTCAGGACCAATATTGAGAGTAGTGATACCAGGAGGGAAAGGGGAAGGTGGGGGAAGAAAGGTGGAAGCGATCACAATGATCTACACATAATCTACACATAACAGACAAGTGAGTGAAAGGAGATCTCAGTCAGTGTAACACATTAAAAAATAATAATTTATAAATTATCAAGGGTTCATGAGAGAGGGAGGGTGGAGGAGGGAGGGAAACCCTGAGGAGCTGATACCAAGGGCTCAGGTAGAAAGAAAATGTTTCGAAAATGATGATGGCAACAAATGCACAAATGTGCTTGACACAATGGATGTATGTATGGATTGTGATAAGAGTTGTATGAGCCCTCAATAAAATGATTGAAAAAAGGAAAAGAAAATTTTGGAGCCTTTGACTTGCTGCATATTGCTGCTGCCTTTATGGACAGCCTGTCCTAATTTGACTTTGCTTATGGAGGCAGACTTACAAGATTCCACTCAGAATGAAAATTCTTCACATCAAAAAACATGTTTCTCTCCTCAAAGCCCTAGGCTAATAAAAGGAGGCAGTTTACCTAAAATTGGGGGAATAAAGGCATAAGGAATTACAAACTTTCTTAGATGAAAATATAAAATATTTTTGTTTTTCCTCACTTATACAATACTGTGTTTAAATAAGGCTGGCACATTTCAAACTGTATGTATTTTAGTTTTATCTTGTAAGAACTATTGTCCTTGTTTTGAAAATTGTATGTGGCTAAAACGTTGTGTAAAGGTGTCATGTTAATCTGACACTGACCCCTTGATTGTTCCAAGGACACCCACAGGCAAAGATTCATGATCATAATTTGCTTAAGTCCCTGCAAATATTACAGATTGTCCAGCACCAACTCCACCAGCAAGCATCCTACCTGTGCACCAAATCCAACTCAGTGACTGTGTCCCAGTAAAGTGGTTCGTGCCCACTGGACTTACACCAAGTTGAAAAAGGCCCTTTACCATCATGTTCACAACTCCAACCGTGATCAAGGTGAACAGACTTGTTGCCTGACCTCACCACTAGCAACACAGGGCTGTCATCCTTGATGCAGAATGAAAGGTTCATTCTTCTATAAAAGACTCCTTAAACTAAAACTGTCTCAGGTTTCTTAATACTGTTAACCCAGTGTAGGTTTTTTTGCATATTTTAATCAAACTATTAAAATGTGTTATAATAGGTCAAAAGTGTATTTTCAGACTCCCAGAAATGTGGTTTTCTTTCTCTTTTGGCCTTTCCACCTGCTTGTCTATTTGTTTAGCAACTAGGTATTCTAGGTTCTGCATCCACAGATATCTCTGAACTCATCACCAAGAGTCTTGGCCTAAAAGGCCCCTCCAGTATAGTTAATGTAAATATTAATGGGTTAAATGTTTGACAAATTAAAATTGTCAAAACAAATTAAGTCCTTAGCCCAAGTAGCCTTGCAGAATAGACAAGGTCTGAATTTGGTAAACAAGGTAAACTATGCATTGCCCTTAAAGAAAAACACTGATTTTATGCAAATAAAACTGGAATTGTGCAAAATAAACTCTCACTTGAGTTGGAAAAAGTGTAAAAAAATGATGAAAAACAAAATTTATAGGTAATTGGTATAAAAATTGTTTAATTTATCTCCTTGGTTCACTACCATAATTACTGGTCCTGCCAGTCCTCTATTATTATTTATACTAAAACTTTTAATTAGACAATGCATTATTAATGCATTAGTAGAGTTCATTCTAAACCATATAAGGGCTGTAAATCTTATAATATTAAAAGCTCACTATACAGCCCTAAATCTAAAAACAGTTGCTGATAAAACAATGATTTGATTTCCAAAGAAAAACAGTAGGGAATGAGACAGACTAGTACTAGCCACTGTAATGCCATCTTGTTGACTGACCTGCCTCCTTCCCCCTCCCATCTCAGAATGTTCTACTAGTGATTGATTTTAAAATCTACTCTTATGTTCTCGAGATCTGAACATTGTAATTAATAATATTCTTCCTTTTGGTGTTGTAACCAGGATATTCCTACTTTTATTTTATCAACCAGGCTGTTATAATCAATTCTGTACCTTGTAATGCTCACTAACTCTAAAGAATAATAACATTAATTTAGCTTTCTGCTTCTGTCCACACTTGCTTAACTCCTAGACAAATGATAAATAAGTTTTTGCCTTTACAGATGGACTGAAATGTCCACTTGGGACTGCAATCAAAGAATTGCTTTTAGATTCTAGCAGTCCAGTTATAACTGAATAAAGAGTCTTCTATAATTATCAAGACCTTATAGTGGCTTCTAGGTGTTTGAAACTGCAACAGTATTATCTCTATTGCTGCACAAAATAAGGCTTCATTTAGTGACAAATTTCAGGCCTTCTCTGTGGTCTAAGTTGTGACTCTGAAGCCTTGAGCTTATCTCTTTAATTTCCACTTTATTTAACAAAATCAAACAACATCCTGACTGAAATATTGAAAGGTGTCAGATACACAGTCAGAGCCTTGTTTCTCTTAAATGTTTGATCTAATGACAGTAATATTTTATGGAGTGCCCTCTTCGCAGCTGGAATTAGAGTCATCATGATTTTAAGTCCAGCCGAACCTGAGAATCAATTCAGAAAACTCATCTTTAGTTTTTTTTCCTATAAAATCTCTAGCTACTAAATGTTTTAGGTTGGGTTCTCTAGAGGAGCAAAATAAGTTAAGTATATATAGAGATTTGGTTCAAGGATATGGCTCATGCAATTTCCAAATCTGTGGATCAGGCATCACACTAGAGGATTTTCCTGACTCGTGTGTTTATAGAAGCTGACAAGCCCCATATCAGCAGGTCAGGCTGATGGTTCACTGAGATGGGATAGCTGATGAATTCCTAAAACATCAGGTCAGGCACTTACTGCTGGCTCATGTCTCAAGAACTGGAGTTCAGGTGATGCTAAGTTGGAGGTAAGATTCAGCTTTGTCAGAATATCTATCTATCTATCTATCTATCTATCTATCTATCTATCTATCTATCATTTATCTATCTATATAGATACAGAATATATATATATTTCATCACACCTTCAAGGAATCAAATGAGAAAATGGAGGATAAGTATGTATTAATGAGAATCAAAGCCTAGATAAGTTGACACATAATAAGCCCTTCATTTGCTTCCCTAGTATAGTGTGATCTTCTTATATGCCAGAATAATGTCTAATTCAACATTCTATCTCTACAATGCCTCAACAGAACCTTTTTTTATGTCAGGTGGATAACTTGTTGGGCATTTGGGAACATCTTGGTGCACTGTAGCTTTAACTTAATAATGCTGTTTTATGTTATTTTTTTTGGTTGCCTATTGGGTAAATTTGAAAAACAAAATGCCATTTATACAGTTCTAGTTATCCATTTATGACAAATTACACAGGAAAAAATCTTGAGAAAAATCAATCTGTCAATTTTATCTCATAATTTATAATTAAAAACAAATAATACATGGAATTCCATGACAAACTGAAGTACTTGTGAGATATTCAGGTGGATATGGACAATGCACCTATGAAAACATGGGTTTGGCAGAAATATAGATTTGAAAGTCAACAAGAAATTGATAGAATATGAACATATGAGAAAGTTGATTGTTATTTGGAGATCAAATCATAAGATCATAAAGGATAGCAAAGCTGAAAACCTGTAAGACTTCACCTATTTAGGAAGCAGATAATGGGACAGGACCAGAGAAAACATAGCTAAAGAGATATGCATAATTGCTAAGGTAGAAAATAATTTCTATTAAGAGAAATCTATCAATATGAGAACCAGAGAGTCATGTATCCTAGGGACTATTATACATTTTTCCTAAATGAGGGGATGGAAACAATTTTTTTGTTGTTGGCATTAAAGAAAAATGAGCAAAATTTTGCAGAAGATAAGATGGAAAAGACTTTAATGAAGAAGTGTCTATAGAAATGAGCCCTAAATGAAATGATTCAGGAACTTAGGTGGATACAACCTACAATATGAAGAAACTGACAGCAAGGATATGTTAATACTTAATAAGAAGTCCCTGATTTGAAGGAAATCTAGGAAACATAGAGCCCAGGAGAGCTTAGTGACTTTAATATAATACATCTCTGGCCTCCACAAGAGGAAGGGCAGGAAGTGTAACAGGACTCCAAATGGGTGAAACCTGGGATTGTCCTGACATGTGAAAAGCAGATGGGAATGAACCCCAAATGTAACAGTCAGGCATTATTATTAGGGAGCAATGCAAAGAATCAACTCCACTGTAAACAGAAAGATCAAGCACCCTAAAAGGCAATATAACACAGAAAAGATAACTGAGTTAGCAGGAAAGCACTCTGAATGTATAGGTAAAAGAAAAATACAGGCTGATAAAAGATGGTTGTGAAAGGGAAGATTTTTATTGTTGTTGTTTTAATTTTCTCTCTTTACCACAATCCATAAAATAAAACAAAGCAAAATATCAATAGAGATCTGGTAATTATACTGAATGCCACCTATGACCAATGAAGCTAGTCAAACAAAATGTGAAAAATAAGTGAAAGGGCAATTTAAAAGCATATAGATATAATCTTAAAATATGAAAGAGTTCAATATTACAGAGTGTGATAGTATAAACTCAAAGTCCTTAAGTAATTCCATTGAAGATTATCCTTCTAGGCTTTGTGCATAGATTATTCTGAGTGGATAAAGTATACTCCAAAACTCAATTGAACACACTGCTATTGAGTCAATTTTTACCCAAGGCAGTCTGACTAAAGGACAAGGTAGAAATGCTTCTGTGGATTTCTAAAACTGTAACTTTTAATGGTAGTAGAAAGACTTATCTTTCTTCCATGGAGAAAAATGATTCACTACAATCACATAACCCATGATGCTACCATGGCTCAGCTAAGGCATACTCAAAAACAAAACAAACAAACAAACTCACTGCTATTGAGTCAATGCTGACTCATAGAGACCCTATAGGGCAGGATAGAACTGTCCCTGTGTGTTTCTGAGAAAATAACTCTTTATGGAAGTAGAAAGCCCGATCTTTCTCGCTGCTCAGCTATCATAATCATTATAACCCCAGGGCTCCTCAGTTCAGGTGTAGCAGAGCCTAATGTGAAATGTAGTCCTGTCTCTGATAGATCTGGGTTGAAGGTATTTGGGGGAAAGAGGGTAGGAAATAAAGAGGTTATGATCTAGGTTACACAAAAAATAATGTGAAGTATCATTTAGCATTTTTTAATTGGTAGAGTATGGTGTAAGGTAGGGATAAGAAACAAATCTTTTTATCCAGGAACTTTTATTATCTGTGGTAGAAGATATAGAAATAAGAAATTTAGAAAAAAATGTAAGGGGAAGCAGATTAAAAAGTATAGAATGGAACTGAATTGTTGGAAGCAATGCACATTGTCTCCCAGTGAGATGTCAGCTGCTGTTGAAGAAATCGTTTGACCACTGTTGACAATACAGAAATCCTTATGATTCACTGATGCTTTTTTCCCTCTAATTTTCCCACATTTTAAAAGCCGACTGATGTATGCAATTGCTCAGCTATTATGCATTTTAACATTCAAGAAAAACAAAAATAAAAAGAGGTTAATATTCCCTTGAAATACTGAGAAAAATAAAGATTCTACTTTATGTTTAAAAGTCCTGTTAATTTGGAGGACACCATTTTGAATTCAAATGAACTTCTGAAATATAACACTATCTTTGTTTTTCAAAGCACTACGGAATCCAACTGTTTTCATGAGGTCAGAAGCAATGAGGCTCTGAGAAAATCCATGTGATGCCTTCTTTGATATTTATTTTAAAATAGTGCTTGTTAATATGGTTTTCTGGTGGTGCTGTTGGGTAAGCTTTGTAGGGCTAATCATTGAGAGAACTTTAGAGACTGGAATGGAGTGCAAGTAACAGTTAGGCAAGCCCTGAAGTCTTTTCAGAGGGGAGGGAAAACAGGAAAAGACTGATCAGGAGGGAGTGGGAAACTGAGATAAGCGAGAGGCAGGGCAGGAAGCTGAGAGTTGCAGAAATGCTAGTGGGAAGCAGAAGACAGAACCAGAGGGCAAGAAGTAGAGTTAGAGTGCAAGGGCAAGAAGGTAGGGACAAGAGGAGGGAAACAAAGAAGACCATGCATTAATATACCCTTGGGGCAGTAATTAATCATTAAGTCTGGAAAGGGAGTTGTGCATCCTCTTGATTGGGAAGTTTGAATGCCACGGGCCTGATGTAAACTCTAATGGGCACAGGAATTCTCTGGCATGCTTGGGAAGGTCAGAGGAGCTATTGGTAGAGAAACTTGTAAATAGCTGAGTGGTGCTCTTCCCTCAGCTAGACCCTTTATTCCTGCCTTTTGATAATAGGGAATAGGGCTGAAAGTCTGATCTTCTGTAGTTGCTTCCTGCTGGACAAGGGCAATGAAAAACCTATAATTATCCTATCTCAGCATGCCCCAGTGAGTGCTTGTGGAGTTTAAACCCAGCCATATAAAGGGCTGTTTAGGTTATATGATCTTTTCTTATATGCCTTAGCTTTCTATAGAAACAGCAAACATTATGACTCAAAGCAGTACAGTTGGGTTAAAACCCATACTATGCAAAATGCTTTGAGCCCATGCTCATGAGCCAAGAACCATTGGTTCTCAACCTGGGGGTCGAACGACCCTTTCACGGGGATCGCCCAATTCATAACAGTAGCAAAATTACAGTTATGAAGTAGCAATGAAAATAATTTTAAGTTTGGGGAGTCATCACAGCATGAGGAATTCTATTAAAAGGTCATGGCATTAGGATGCTTGAGAACCACTGCTCTAAACAATATATCAATAGTCTAATCACATCAGAGTTAAGGGATGTCTCTAACACAGTGGTTCTCAACCATAAAGTTAATTTTGTTGCTAGTTCATAACTGAAATCTGGCTACTGTTATGAATCATAATGTAAATATCTGATATGCATGCTGTATTTTCATTGTTACAAATTGAACATAATGAAAGCATAGTGATTAATCACAAAAACAATGTATAATTATATATTGTGAAATATTTATTTCTTATTACAAATAAGTGAAATTTTGTCTTGAAGCATGGTGTAGCAAGGGTATCAGTCTTCATGCCGGGTACGCATATGTGTGTGAATCTGCATGTGGGCAGACCCACCTGGAGATTGACAGAGGAGTGGTGTCTCAGTTCCTAAGACCATCAGAAATATGTGTTTTCTGGTGGTTTTAGTCGACCTCTGTGAAAGGGGAAAGTATACAGTCTACAATTAGAACATGTGGCACAGAGGTTAGTCTCATCAATTATGATGTTTTAAATAGTGAAATCATAGGGCATCTTTACACAGGAAATGATGGCCCACACTTTGTTTTTATGGTAAGTGTATAGAGAACCAGACTAATCGGTATTAGTAAAGCTTTTTATATATCCCATTAAAAGTTTGGTGGCAAGAGATATTTTCCATAGGTCCCACTGCTCGGGTCCTTTCCAGGTTTTAACAAATGAGGATGAGGAGGTGAAAGGCCTCCCTCATACCACACCTTTAATAGTCACCCAATGGCAACAATACCATCAGAGGATTTGCGCCACTTGCAATGACTGACATAGTCACATGATGTAAAATCAGATTCTTTAGAACAATTTGTAGAAAATTTCCATGATGCCCACAATCAATTATATTTTCAGTGTTGTTTCCTAATACTTTTCCATGTGGCCCCTGACATTTAAACCATTTGAGTGCAGTGGCTTTGAAATGCTGATAACTCATCATTTTACAGGTTCCTGTATCTCCTCTCCCCTCCATGATAGTGGAATTCTTATATTCTATAAATGCATCTCCTACTGTCATATAGAAGCCATGATAAGTGTTGTTAAACATTAGCCACTTATTCCAAGTTGTGCTTTAATGGTTATACAGATAGGGCTAGCCCCTACACATAAAAGCAATACCTCAAATCCTAGGGTGAAATTAAATTCCCTCCCTTCTTCTTTGGGATGCATGACTACCCCATTTCCCCAAGGGCTTTGGCTCCAAACCAAATAATTTACAAATATGACAGGGCCCGTGTGAGTCCATTATAAAATTTTCAGTAAGGGTGGATGGGGACGATAAACCCAATATGTGTAATTAGCACATACCTCAGTAGTGCCAGATATAACTACAAATGTAAACAGGTTGGTGACACAAAGTAACAGAGGGACAAGTGACAACCCAAACATGTGGGTTATCTAGAGCAGGGGGTAAAAGGAAAGAATTGGTGGGCAGTGTTGGAAAGTCGGACTTATTTGGGGGCATAATGGAGGTAGGTAGAACATCTGTTGTGGATTTTAAGAGAAGCAATAGTTTTCGAGTCTGGGAGGGCCCCGGAACATGCAAAATTATCCTCATTTTGAATTTAGTAAAAATACCTAGGCCCAATAAGGGAATGGGACATTTTGGGAAGACTAGAAGCTGATGTGAGAATTGTACATTACAAAGACTACATTAAAGTGGTTGTGTAATACGGCATTCTTAAATTATACTTGAGACTCCTACAATAGTGGTAGGTGCTAAAGAAGTTTGTCCTGAAGGTTCAGGTATTGTTGAATAAGTGACACCTGTGTCTAAAAGGATAGAAATAAGGCTTACCCGAAATGGTGATTGTACACTGGGCTCGAGATGAGTGATTTCCATGAGGCTGCCGACCCTGGGTACCATCAGTTCTCTGTGGTCAAGCCTAGAAACCCTGGCATGAAAGGATCTTCATCCTGAGGCTAGGAACTCTTAAGGGACAGACTGTCCTACCTGAGCTTTTTCTAATAGGGCAGTCTATTCTCCCGTGACCCCCTTGATTGCAATGTGGGCATAACTTTTGTAGAAAACAAGAATAAGGGTGTTTTCACACCCAATGTCCCATCTGGGAGCATTTAAAGCAGGGCCCAGGGTCTGCCCAGGGTGGCCCATTATATGTAGATTTTGATACATTGATATTGCCCTGAAGGGCATTGGCTATCATTTGATATTTAGCCTTGTTTCTTTCTAATTTGTCTAAAATTTCCTGTTCTCTGTTATTGAAAACTTTGAATACTGCATTGAGATGGTCTCCCTGTGGAGTCAGAGTGCCATGCTCCAGTTTTTTAAGTTTCCTCTTTATATCAGGAGGTGACTCTGAAATTAAGTGTTAATGAAGCAAAGCAGTCCCAGCTGGTGTTGAAGGTTCAACTTATGTGTTTGAGTAAAGCCTCTGAAAGGTGTCACAGAATTAGGGCAGGATTTCCTTTGGGGTCCTGAATGATTTATCTAATTTTGTCATAATTGACTGCCTTATTTTTTGTAAGCCTTCAATGAGATAAATAACAATATTGTCTTGGAGTGTGGTCCCCATGGCTGAGCTAAGGAGTCCAACTAGGGTCCCATAGGGCTCTGCATCTCTGCATCAGAGCCTCCCGGCTTATCCCTATTTGGGACATGACTCTCCCCACCAGATGTTGTGCTGCTATTCAGACTCTCTCCTTGTCTTCCAGGTGTAAAGTGGTTGTTAGAATTATGTAGCCATTATGCCAGCTAAGACTGTATGACTGAGTAAGATATTTAAACTCCTTAATATAAGTGCTTGTACCAGAGGAAACACATCTCAGACGTTTCTCTAGAGCAGATAAGTCAGAAAGAGAGAACAGAATATGTATCTTAACCAGTCTTTCTGCTCCTTCTCTCTCAAGAAGAGGAAGGAGGTGGAGTGGAGTCTGAAGGTGGATTCTTCAGATAAAAAGAAACAGCTTTTCTGCTAGCAAAAGCTGAGTGCAAATGCATAAGGGGGCAGAGACAAAGATGGCTGAGGAGAGGTGTCAGAATGAACGATGATTACAATTGGTGGGAGGGCAGTTGGTGATGAGGGAGTAGTGGGAGTAGATGATGAAGAAGGCTGGCTGACCAGAAAATTGGTACCCAGAAGAGGGAGATATAGGATTTCAGAATGTCGGCTTGGAGGTGGTGGGAGAAGCTGGAGGAGTTGGGGATAAGGCATGAAGGGATTTGTAAAGTAGAGAAGGCTGGCACAGATGGAGGAGGGGTAGTGAGGATAGATGCCAGCAAGGGAGTATGGTCAGAAGGATCAAAGGTAGGTTCATAGTCTAGGAGAGGAATTTTTTCCTGCCCAGCAGTATATGCATGGTGAGGCAATCTTGACATGGCTGAAGGTGGGAACAAAGGAGAAAGAAACCTTGTATATAAGGAAGTTCTAAAAATCTGCTAGTTTACTTACAGAAGTAATCAAGGTCTGAGGATTTTAAAATCGAGAGTGCCATCTGCTGACCAATGTGAGTTATTGTTCAATTTGTACTGCGGCTGATTTTGTGATATAAGACTACCAGGAGTTTGGGACTGTAAATGATTTTAGACCCAATGGTTTAATGGTTGCTATTAAGTAACTCAAAGGTGATCTTGAAGTACTTTAGTCTGAGTATGCCCCATGGTAGGGGAGTGAGTGAAATTTGAACTCCCAAGAAATTTAACACACTTATAGAACATCTGCTAAAATCCTGTAAACGTTTAATACCAAAAGGGAGAAGTGAGGTAGTAAAACACGAAAGCGTCCTACCACTGAAATCCACCCAAATGCCAAGGGGTAAGAGATCTGTCTGCCTAGTGCCAAGGATTTTTGAGATGTGGACCTTTCAAAGTAATAGAAAAACAAACAGACAAACCTGAGATACACAGCTTAAAAATTCCCTCACCCAGACTTTTGCCAATGTGTTTGTAGGGTTTGTAGGGTGTGTGTAGGGTTTGTAACTGTAGATGTAGATTTACCTTTAAGATACTTGCTTCATCAGGCGCAGGCAGGGCAGCCAGGGAAGCTTTTTGGCAGAAGAAATTGCTGGTCTAAATTGCTGGTTTAGACAGAGACCTGGTCTAAATACCCTTTCCCATGTTGAAAGAATTTTAGAGACTGGATTGGAACACAAATATCAGTTAAAAGGCGTTATTGATAAAGCAAGCCACAGAGTGTTTCCAGAGGAGAGGGAAAATACTGATCAGGAGTGAGTAGGAAACAGAGATCAAAGAGAGGCAAGGTGGGAAGTTGAGAGTTGCAGAGATGCTGTGTGGGAAGCATTATTTCTTCTTTGAAAATCAGAACCTTATATATTTGCTTCTTTCATTAAATCCTGCTTTCTTAAAAAAAAAAAACGTTTTCAACAAATAGTAGAAATCATTCATTGGAAGAACAGCCAGTTATATTATACCTCATGGTAAATTATTTTCTAAACCCTGATATATTGGCAAAAATATATATATATTTTAAAATAAGGGAATATTTTTACTTAACTCAAATTTGGGAATATATATACACACACATATATATGAGGGGGTACCGTCCCCAAAACGGAATTGTACTGGGCGGGGCAAAGCTTTCATAATATGCATTTCCCTGCTAGGTGAGCATCCAGCAACTCTCTCTGAATTAGTGTACCCATGGCGTCACCTGGGAAGGTTCTCCTTTGTCACAGTGAATTTTTCTGTATAACCAGTTTCATTCAAACCTTGCTTTTTGTGATGATCGATTTATGAGTACAGCATGCAGCTGTGAAATTTTGTTTCCTGCTCAGGAAAAATGCCCCAGAAATTGTTGTGATGTTGAGCACAGATTATAAGGACAGAGCTTTGGAGTAAACTCAAGTATATGAGTTTCATTTGAAATGAGTATCATTTCAAAAAAGGTGAAATGTTGATTGATGATAAACTGCTTTATGGATGTCTGCCAACTTTCTGAATGGATAAAAATGTCAATTCATAGTGCACTTGAAGTTCATTCCAACAGGTCAGACCATATTCAAATTTTTAATTGTAATATCTGGGTCACACAAGCTGGTGTTCTTCTTCTGTGGGGACATAGTTGACTCCTCTCTTAAATGGCTGCTTGTTTGATACAAGTCTTTAAGATCAATCAGAACCATTCTGATTGATAAGTGGGTACCATGTACTTTCTTCACCATCCTTTTTTGTAGCACCCAAATCTTCAGTTGTCATTTCATGAAGGTGAGTACCACGCAGGACCATGATGTAAGAACTGATTGTTAATAAGTTGTAGCTAGGTTCTAGTGCCAGCCTCTAACTATTCCTGGATCTATACCTTAAAAAAAATTAATATGCTGTAACTTAGCAGTTAATAGATATGTTATATCATTCCATAGTTCAACATGTCAAACATAATTTTACAATTGCTTTCATAATCAGTCTTCAAACATACTTTTCTTTCCTGGACTTCCTGACATCATCTCCCTCTTTTGTCCCCCACCCCTCTAGACCCCTCACCCCTTCATATCCTTGTTATATTTTCTTTCCCTATAGGCTCAATGTTCCCGAGTTTCATTTACCAAAATGCAAAGAAACAACACAGCTTCAAGAGTGTGAACACCAATGGCTATGCACCTCTGATATACACCCTAATATAAACAAGCATAAGTAAAATATAAGAGCAAGGCCATCGCAGGATTGCTGAATAATACATATCTTAATATAGCTTACAAGGTGTTGATATGGTAAGACCTTCTTTGTCTGCCAACAGACAGTATAACCCTCTTGCTACAGCTGTCTTCTCTTTCCTCAGACACCATGGGTTTTCCAGCTTATGTACTCAGGTTACAAGTGTGTCTGGGGTAGAGTCCAATTCACACAGTTGAGTTACCCTATGGCAGTGGTTCTCAGCCTTCCTAATAACATTACCCTTTAATACAGTTCCTCATGTTTTTGTGACCCCTAACCATAAAATTATTTTCATTGCTATTTCATAACTGTAATTTTGCGATTGTTATGAATTGTAATGTAAATATCTGATATGCAGGATGTATTTTTATAGTTACAAATTGAACATAACCACAGCTGAATATAAAAAGACTGATTAGCATCCAGATTAAATACATGGTACAGATATTTTTTGCAGTAATTGATGATTTTACAGTACATGATTTCACATTTACCCAGAAATTATAATTCATGAAGTGTCATTTTACCTCCAATGCTGCTGCTTTCAACACAGTAGCTGCTTTTAACAGCATAGCTGCTTTCAACACAGCAGCTGCTTTCTACAGAGTAGCTGCTTACTACGTAGTAGCTGCTCTCCACACATGTGTGACTGCTCCACCTAAGTACATTATGGTGCCAACCCTGTCACATAGACCTGTATTTCTATGGGGTGTATGTGATGAAGTTGGTGCGATGTCATCATGCCGGGTATTCGTATGTGGGAGTGTCTGCATGTGGGCTGATACTTATGTAGACAGATAGAGGAGCAGTGTCTCAGTTCCTAAGACCATCTGGAACATGTGTTTTTGGATGGTCTTAGGTGACCCCTGTGAAAGGATCGTTCAACCCCCAAAAGGCCGCGACCCACAGGTTGAGAACCGCTGCCCTATGGGATCTCACCAATGCAGACTCTGGGACGTGACATACACTCCAAAGGCACAGGATTCAGTCTCCCAGTGTTTTAAGGCACCAGGACTGGGTTCCCAGGATACCCCCAGATGCCCTAGGACAATTGTGCTCACTCACTATATGTCACTAAATACCCTCCCCACCTAATGTTCCTGAAAGCATCCTCTGTATTTCCTCCCCCGACCTGAAGGTCAGCCCTCTCATCCCTCCCCTCAACAGATATGCACCTATGATCCTCCAAATATGACCATTTCCTCTCCCCTCTCCTGCACCCCCCCTCCAATCAGTAAGCTCCATCCTTCTGACAGGGCCACTTCCCTCTCCGGGGTACCTCCCCCTAGATGTGCATGGCTACCACTCTGAAGATAGCATTCCCACCTCTACCCCCTTCATCCATTTGATCGCAGCTAATGTGAGGTATTCTCCAGCCAAAGGCTATATTTACTTAGCTGGGGCAGATGATGTGTGGTTCATTGGCACTCATCCAGCTCTTCACCAGGCTGTCTGGCATTTAGCCAGAAGACTGGATGGCATGCATGTTTAAGCTTGTGCCCAGTCTGCTGCTTGTTCCTACTACAGTGGACTCATACAGTGTTTGTCCTTTTGTGCTTGACTAACTTCATTCAGCATAATGTCCACCTGATCCCTCCATAACTTGAGGTGTTGCATGTTTTTAGGGATACGTAGTATTCAAGCATGTGTATATACCAGAATTTTTGTTATCCACTCTTCTTTTCATGGGAATTGTGATAGGTTTATTGTGCCAAGTAGACTTTCATAGGATGAAGTGGGTGGAGTTTAATCAGGTCAAAGCTTGATTGAAGGGCAACAAGATAAATGGTTTTCCAAGGTTGGCTCCCTTCCCTCGTTATCCCTGGTGAAGGGACTGCTTAAGCTAGTCCTTTGCCTCAACTGTGTGCTGTACTACTATGCCCGAGCCAACTTGTGGATCATGTCCCCTGGCTGTGCGTGTCTCACTAGAGCTTGAGGTTCCATCGAGACCTGCTTCACCACATTTTTTGAGGATTCATTCCTAGCTTTGCTATGCACCCACACTACTGGGCCTGCTACACCTCAATTTCATATCTCCCTTCTGTTGCTGCCTTACCCTGCTTGTCTTGCCTAAAAGAAGACTCCACTGCCTACTTCCTTGACCTTGGGTTAGAAGCCAGCATGAGTTGAAGGACCTTCAGTATATTAACTCTTCCATGAAAATGAATTGAACTGAGCCCTCTGTCCTGCTGTGTGGACTAATTAGCTATCATATTCCATATATATATATTCATAATGGTTTTGTTTCTCTAGAGAAGTCTGCCAAACAGGAATTTAGGTCATTTCCAGCTTCTTGCTATTGTAAACTTTGCTGTGATGAATATGGGCAAGCAAATGTCTATTCATGATCTGTTTCTCAGTATTTTGGGTATATATCCAGTAATGGCATTTCTAGATCATGTGGTAATTCAATTGCCATCTGTTTTAGGTATCACCATATTGCCTTCCACAGTGGTTTTACATAGCTACAAGTCCACCAGCAGTGGATAAGAGTTCCTGTTTCACTACACCCTCTCCAACATTTGCTGTTCTCAGTTTTGTAAAACTGAATTACAGTAATAGACGTTAGGTGGTATCTCATGGTTGTTTTGACCTGCATTTCCCAGATGGCTAATGACTGGGAGCATTTCCTCATCTGTTTATTAGCCATTCATTCCAGCGTCATGCATTGTGAATCATCTGTTCAGGTATTTTGCCACCTTCGCAGAGGGCTCCTAGGTGTTTTTTTTTCTTGTAGGCTTATGAAATTCTGTAGATTTTAATAATTGGTCCTTTGTCTGTTTTGTCATTACTAAACATCCTTTCCCAGACTCTCTTTTCACTCTTTTAATGAAGCCTTTCAGTGTACAGAACTGTTTTACTTTTAATAGGTCTCATTAATCTATTTTATTTTCCATGGAGTGTGTTTCTTTTGTTGTATTTGATAGCCCATGCATTTCCTTGCACTAGGGTCCTTAGATTTGTTCCAGTTTTCTCATTGATGATCTTGATAGTTTTGGGTTTTAAATTTAGGTCTTTAAAACTACCTTGATTTTGTTTTTGTACACGGATTGAGATTTGGGTCTTGTTTCATACTTCTGCAAGTAGATATCCATATTTTCCAACACAATTTATTGAAGAGGGCATCTGTCTCCCATTTAATGTTTTTGGGGCCTTTGTCAAAAACCAGTTGTCTGTGTGCAGATGTTTTTATATGTGGGATTTCTGTCCTGATCCATTGATCCAAGTATTTATTATACTAGTACCAGGCTGTTTAGAGAACTGTGGCTGTATGGTAAGTTTTGAGGTCAGGTTCTGCAAAACCACCAAATTTGTTCTTCTTGAGGAGCTCTTTGATTATCCTGGGTGTTTCCCATTTCCATAGGAAGTTGGTAATCAGTTTTTCCAATTCTTTGAAGAATGATGCTGGAATTTGGATCAGGACTGCATTAAATTTGAAAATTGGTTTAGGTAGTATTGATGTTTTTACAATATTGAGGCTTCCAATCCATGAACATGAAATATGCTTCCATTTTTGTGGATCCCTTTAGGTTTCAAGTAGTTTTCTTTGTGCTGGCCTTTCGGGGGATTCTTTTTTGGGGGGGGGTAGGTTTATTCCTAGGTATTCCAGCTTTTGTGTAGCTATTGTGAATGGTACTGATTCTTTGATTTTTTTCTTTATTCCCATCACTGGTATGTAGGAATCCAATTTATTTCTGCTTATTAATCTTTTATCCAACTATTCTACTAAACTCCTCTATTCTTTCCAGCAATCCTGTTGTGGACCCCTTAGAATTCTCAATATATGTAACCATATTGTCTGCAAATGGTGAAATTTCACTTCTTCTTTACTCAATCATACATGCTTGACATCCTTCCAATGTCTTATGGCATTAGCTAGGACTTCCAGCATAATGTTTTATAGAAGTAGGGATAAGGTGTATCCTCATCAGGTTCAGTTATTTGGTGGAAATACTTTCAGCTTTTTTACATTGAGTGTAATATTAGCTACTGGCTTTTCACATATGGCTTTTATTGTATTGAGGATTTTCCCCTCTAGTCCTATCTTCTTCAGTGTCTTTATTAGGAAGGTGTGTTGGATGTTATTGAGTGCTTCTTCTGCACAATTGATATGATCATGTGTTTCTTGTTGATGTGGCTTATTACATTCATTTTTTTCTAATGTTGAACCACTCCTGCAGCCCTGGTATGAATCCCACTTAGTCATATTGTATTATTATTATTTTTTTGATATGCTATTGAATTCTATTGGCCAGGATTTTTTCATCTATGTTGTAGTTTTCTATCTTTGTGTGGTTTTGGTACCATGGCTATGCTGGTTTTTTAAAAAAAATCTATTTATTGGGGTTCATACAATTCATCACAATACATAGATCAATTGTGTAAAGCACATCTATACATTTGTTGCCCTCATTATTCCCAATATTCGCTTTCCTCTTGGGTTCCCGAAATCAGCTCATTTTCCTTTTGTCCCCCTCCCCCTCCCTTCTCCTTCCCCCCTCCCCCATGAACCCTTGGTAATTTATAAATTATTATTATATCTTATATTACACTGTGGTGGGACTCAATGCCCATCTCTAGACAACTGGACATACCTTGCAGAGGGGTAGTGGGGAGATGAGTCACTTAGGGTTCAGTATTGCAATAATAAAACCCACAACCTTCCTCTAGTTCTCATGCTGATTTCATAGAATGAGTTTGGCAGTTTGTTATCCCTTTCTATGTTCTGGAAGATTTTGTGTAGGATTGGTGTCAGCTCTTCTCTGAATGATTGATAGAATTCTCCTGTAAAGCCATCTGGACCAGGGCTTTTTTGGTTGGGAGATTCTAAATGACCTTGCCTATTCCTTCTTTTGTTTAGGGTCTGTTCAAGTTCTTAATTTCCACGTGCATTAATTTGGCAAGAGTGTGATTCTCCAGGTATTTGTCCGTGTGCTCCAAAGTATTGAATTTGTTGGAGTACAGTCTTTTGTACTACTTTGTAATTAATTTTTGTATTTCATTTCTGTCTGTTGTGACTTCCCCTGTTGCATCTCTAATTCTAGATATTGATGTCCAGTCCTTCTTTTCCTTTATGTTTGCTAGCAGATTGTCAATTTTGTTGATCCTTTCAAAGAATCAACTTTTTACTCTGTTGATTTTCTCCATTGTTCTTCTGTTTTCCATTTCATTTATCTCCACTCTAATTTTTATGATTGGTTTATTTATTTATTTTGCTGTCAGAAGGACAATGTTGTTGGCTCTGTCCTGCTGAAGGTGCTGTCATAGGTGACTGGCCATTCTTCTCTCCTCATTTTTCACGTGTGCATCTATTGCAATAAATTGACCTTGGATAACTGTCTTTGCTGTGTCCCATTGGTTTTGGTATGTTGTATTGTTGTTCTCCTTGGTTTCTAGGAGCTTCTTAATTTCCTCTTTAATTTGGGCTGATATTCATTGGTTTTTGAGAAGTGTGTTATTAAGTCTTCAGATGTTTGTCTTTTTTGTTTTGTTTTGTTTCTTTTTCTTGTAACTTTCCAACTTTATGGTGCCATGGAGAAAGAAGGTGGTGTGCATGACCTGTGTGTGTCTGAATTTTCTCAAGGGTGCCCTGCGTCCCAGCATGTGCTCTATTTTCAAATATGAGCCATGGCTTTGGAGAAGAATGTGTACTTTTTATATGCTGGGTGGAGAGCTCTGAAAAATGTGTTGGGTTGAGTTGTTTGATTGCGTTGTTCATATCTTCAGTTTCTTTATTGAGTTTCTTATCTCAATAAAGAGAGTTGTGTATTAAAATCACTTACTATAATTGTTGATCCAGTGATCTCTTTGAGAATTTGGTTGATGAATTTTGAGATCTTTTGTTGGGTGCATATATGTTTACTATGTTTATGATTTTAGTCTACTGATCCCTTGAGCATTATGTAATGCCCATTCCTATTTCTCATTATGTCATGTGCCTTGGGATCTATTTTGTCTGAGATTAGTATTGCCACCCTTACTTTTTTTTTATTGCTATTAGCTTGGTAAAATTTTTACTATTCTATGACTCTCAGTCTACTTTTTGTCTGTGAGTTTTTGATGTGTTTCTTGAAGGCAGATTGATGGATTCTGGAGTCTCATCCTGTCAGCTATCATTTATCTTTTGATATTAGTGCACTGATACCATTAGCATTAAGTGTATATTAAATCGAAATGTCGATTAGTTGTCATTTGTGTTTGATATTTTCCTTTCTTTTCTGTCATAGGATGGTATGTGTATGAGAAGTGTTTATTCTTGTCTTTGTTTCTCCGTTGGATGTGTAATGCTTGCAGGGTTTTGTTTTCTCCTGTGGTTGTTCCATGTTTGTATGTTGTGGTCATTGGTTTTCTGCCAACAAAGAACAGGAAAACATTTTTTGAAATTCTGGTTTTGTTTTTTGTTTTGAATTTTCTAAGTATTTCCTGATTAGAGAATACTTTATATATCCTTAGAATTTGAGGGGGAGCTTTGCTGGATAAAGGATCCTTGGATTGCAGTTGTGCAACTTTTGGATATTGGGCAATTTTCTTCTAAGAATTCCCTTACTGTTTTAGCTGTAGACTTATTTCTATCTTCCTGTCCAAGCGCTCCAATAATTCAAAGGTTGCTTTGCTTCATGGAATCCCACACCATGCTCAGGTTTTCCTCAGATTATTTTACTTTTTTGCTTGTCTTTGTCTCTCAGTTGCTGAATTCTACTTGGTTATCTTCAAGATCACTGATTCAGGTTTCCATTCTTTCCATCCTATTGTTGAGATCATTCACCTTTTAATCTCTTTCTGTTAGTTATACCTTAATTCCTGGACTTACCTTTGGTGTGAGGATTATAGCATATCTATTTTTTCATTAGTTTTCATGATGGATCCCCTAATTTTCTGTATAGCAGTAAACAAAATTTTCAAACATTCTTTCCCTGACATTTCAAGGGCTGCTTCTTCTGTGTAAATCGTTGGGTTTGGATAATCTTCGGTAATTGTCCTTTGTTTTTCTAGGGTTTTTTTTTTTGGGTGGCTATTGGTGTTGGTTCTTGCTTGTGTCACCTCTTTTGCAAGCGGATCCTGGAACATAATTTCTTGGGACATATGGGGGAAGGGACAGCATCTTTAGGTTAGGGGTGGATCAGATAGGTGCTAGAAAATGTGTTGTGTGAGGATGAGGAAGAAGTGTTAGTTGGGTGAGTAGGGTGATTAGGGCTTAGGTTCTGGGGAATAGCTTGTTACTTATAGTATTAATCATAGGAAGGAAGCCTTCCCCTAGGTATACTAATTTTTAATGAGTTGGAGAAGAGTGTTATGAGAGATGTGATTTTACTTGGTAAGTTAAAGGGGATTTCTGAGTTGGAGGCAACAGGTTCCAGAGGTTATCATGTTTGGGGTAAGGGAGGGGTATATGAATCTACTACAGTCCCTTATCAACTCTGTATAATGTAAGAAGAGTATAATCTTTCCATTATTTTGCTTATAACAATGGATCCCTGTACAACTCAGAACTAGCCACTCATTACACATGGTCCTATGGTGTGAATGGGCTAATATAATGGATGCCCCAGAGAAGAGGGTTTTCTGATCTGTGGGCAATGTAACCTGTGGTAGAAACTCGCCAAGAAAGTCAGAAATCCTGGGTTCCATTTTCTCTGGCAGGGTGAGGAGTTCTGTGTTTCTTTTCTCAAAACAATATAGGAACAATTATACCAATCTCCTGGATTCCAGCAGCTTTTCTGTTTCCCCAGTGCTGAATTTTCTCCAACTGGCTATGGCTATTTATCTGCAGAGTCACCAGGGGAGAGAGTTGGTCCTTGGCTAGGAATTATCATCAATGGGAATTTTATTCTGCAGGATTCCATGGCTACCAACATACAGGGCCTCCAGGAGTCCATGCAGTTGTCTGTGGGATGTTCCTGAAGTATAGACTGTCCTGGACCACTTCCCCACTCTTGTGAGCCACCAACTTACCCATGAGGGGAAGTGTAAGAAGGCATTTATTGCTGCCACACTGACAAAGGAGATAAAGTAGGGGCAGGTGCTGTGAAAAGGGAACACATGTGTGAAGAGCAGATTTGTGCTCTCTGTGGGAGAACCAACAAAAGTGCCCTGTGGTGCTGCGAGTCCAGGTCTCATGTCCCAGTTCCCAGACAAGGTCATCTCACCCACGAGCCTGGATATACCACGGCAAGATATTCATGAAGTACCATCTTCCCAGAACGCCTGGCCAAAAAACTTTTCTTTGAGAAAGTAGAAAAAATAAAAATCACGAGAATATGAAAGATGAAAATCCTCTCTTTCCACTTTTCCTCATTTTAATAGAAATCTATTTTTCAAAGCAGACAAATATGTCAAGTGATTTTTAAATCTTTTGCTTCATTAATAATTCAAGAACACTGAATAAATAGCAAAATAATAAATTCAGAACTGCTTTCTTTTTATTGCTGAACAATGTGAGTATACTAGTCTTTTCATCTATTCTCCTGTTATTGGACATTTTGGCTATTTACAGTTTGGGGCAATTATTAATAAAACTACTACTTAAAGATCCTTTTGTAAACATAATTTATTGTTTTATCTGGGTAAATATCTTAATATGGGATTATTAGTTCATGCAGCAAATGTATTAACAAGCTAAGTCATTATCCTGAATGGCTAAAAAGCATGTCTACCAGTAATTTGATGTGAAGTCTAGATATCTCAAATGCTTGTCAGCACTTGAAATTGTCACTTTAAAAAAAAAGTATTCTTTTTTTTTTTAAGCATTTTATTGGGGGCTCATACAACTCTTATCACAATCCATACATACATCAATTGTGTAAAATGCATTTGTACATTCATTGCTCTCATCATTCTCAAAACATTTCCTCTTCACTTAAGCCCCCGGCATTAGGTCCTCATTTTTCCCCTCCCTCCCAGCTCCCCCCTCCCTCATGAGCGCTTGATAATTTATCTTATTATTTTGTCATATCTTGGCCTGTCCGACGTCTCCCTTCACCCACTTTTCTGTTGTCTGTCCCCCAGGGAGGTGGTCACATATAGTTCCTTGTAATCGGTTCCCTCTTTCCAACCCACTCTCCCTCTACCCTCCCAGTATCACCACTAACACCACTGGTTCTGTAGGGATCATCCGCCCTGGATCATTCTAACAGTTAGTTTTTTACTCAAACATAAAATCAACTGAGAGAATGAAGCTGGACCAGACAGTGTTTCTTTCTGTGTACATAGGATCATTATGAGTCAGAACTGATTTGATGGCACATAAAAACAATACTTGTTTAGTGAAATTTCGTTATGGAATGGTGGGTAATGCATTGAGCATACCACAAGGGCAACAGTTCAAATCTACCAGTCACTCTAAGTGAGAAAGTTTAGGCTTTTTGTTTCAATGAGATTTACAGCTTTGGAAACCCAAAGAGACAGTTCTATTTGGTCCATAAGGTCACTTTGATTCAGAATTGACTTAATGGTAGGACATTTTATTTTTTTAAATTTTCTATTTTAGAAGGTACAGTTTAATATTTTATAGGTGCTTGTTTACGACCATTTATATATCTTATTTGGTAGAGTTTATTCAAGCATTTTGTGTATTTGTAATTAGCTTGTTATTATTCTTGTTGAGGTTTCAGAGTTCTTTGTGTTCTGAATACAATTCCTTGATGAAATATGTGATTTAAAAATACTTTCTTCAATCTATAGCTCTCCTTTTTCCTTCACTTAACAGAGTTTTCTAGATTTTATTCAGGTTATACTGCTAGTAATACTTTCAATCTACCTGGACTAGGATTTGCTACTTTGCATGTAGATATTTTATTTTTTTCAGTTTAAATTTAGATCTGTGGTCTTGTAATCTTGTAAAAGTTATGCTTTGTTTAATGAACTCAGGCTTATTTTTTTAGCATATGAATTCTTACATGCCTTTCAAACAAATATTATCTTTCTCTAATTGTTTTTGAGGACTTTATGAAAGTAAGTAGATAATATATGCTTGAATCTATCTCCGAGTGACATGAATTGCCAAAAGAACAAACAGATGTCTTGGAAAAGACAAAATGAAACACTGGTAGGTGAAGCATCCTTTTCAAAAAGTTTCTTTTTATTTTTAAGCAAAACAAAAATTAATAGATTTATTTTATTTTATTTTACATAGCAATTCCAGATGCTGACAAGCAATGAGCTAGAATGCTTCTGAGAAGCAAGGGTGGCAAGACTTTGTCTCATGTACTTTGGATATATTATCAGGAGAGACTAGTCCCTAGAAAAGGGCATCATTCTAGGTAAAGAAGAAGGGCAAAAAACAGTGGGTTCAACCATTGACTCAAATATAACAACAATTGTGAGGGTGGCACCTGACTGGGCTATTTTTTGTTATAATGTGCAAAGGGTTAGTGGCAGTGGAAACCAACTGGAGGCCACAAAAAAAACTACAACATTTATGAAATATCCATTTTGTCTCATCCTTTATAAAATCCAAATATTTTAAGTACTATAATTACAGTAAGTTTAGAAATCACTGTATTTTAACTTTATTAATTTTTTCAGGATCATTTTAGCTTTTCTTCTTCCTTTGCTGTCTATATACATTTTAAGATTACCTGCTGAGATTCCATTATTCAATAGGGTTGAATCTACACATAAGTTTGGAAAGAGTTGAGAATATTAAGTCTTCCAATATAAGAGCATGGTAGATATCTGTATTTATTTAAAATGCATTTGAATATCCATCAATGTTTTGTTATTTCAACACAGATTGTAAATTAGCTTTATGCTATTTGTATCTAATAGATTCATGTTTTTTGTGCATTTTAAATGGTAATATTTTTCATTTCAGTTTTCAATTTTTATTTATAGAATATGTAGAAAGATCACTCTCATATATTTACCTTCAAGTTTCTGACCTAAGCGTATTTTTATATACCTTATTTATTGATTACTTGGAATATAGATATAAATAATATAGATAATGTTATATATGTATAGTTGTAGCTTTATTGATTTTTTCCAATCCTTACATCTATTTTTTAAAAACCATAGCCCATTGATTGACTAGAACATTAAATACAATGCTTAATAAGAGTAAAGAAAATTAGTATGCTGGTTTTGTTCCTTGTTTTTGCAGAAAGGAATTTTCAGTCTTTCATTTTTTTCTTTCCTATTTTTTTAGATGCTTTGGTTGCATAGTGGGATGTTTTCTCAAAGTTCAGCAGTTCAAAACTACCAGCCCTCCATGGGAGAAAGATGAGGCTTTCTATTCCTATTAGTAGTCATAGTCTCGAAAATCTCAATTGGCATTTCTACCCTGTACCACAGATTCAATTGGATGTAAGTGAGTATTGGGTTCTATCAGATTGAGAAAGCTTCTTTTTATTTCTAATTTGCTGAATCCATTTATCATAAATGTTGTTGTTAGGTGCCATTAATTTGACTCTGACCTATAGCAACCCTATACATAACAGAATGAAATACTGCATAGTCCTGCACCACCTTCACAATTGTCCCTATGCACTGCACCCATGGATGCAGCCACTGTGTCAGTCCATCTCACCAAGGGTCTTCCTCTTTTTTGCTGCCCCTCTACTTTACCAAACCTGATGTTCTTCTCCAGAATCTGGTCTATCCTGATAGTATGTTCAAGTGTTAGTCTTTTCATTGTTGCCTCTAAGGAACACTCTGGCCATACTTCTTCCAAGACAAACGTTTAAGTTTGTTTTTTTAGGAGGTTGTGCTAGTTACATAATCTGGTGTCAATTTGGGACTTGAGAGGATTAAGAGTGAAGGGGTGGACACTAGTCTGTCAATTGGGCCTCTGTCAATGAGGCCTCTGAGTGGGCATGGCTTTCTCCTGAGGATTCTGGGAACTGCTGTATTTCCACCTTCGAGGAGGAGACAATGCTCTCTCTGGTCACTCCCTTGGAGACTCTCTACTGACAAGACTCATTCCCTGAGAGATGATCTACTGGCAAGACACATGGCACTATGCTGATAGACAACGTGCCCTGGGAACTGGAGAAGCCACATAGAGACACCTGCCAGTGCTGAGATGCTTCTACAGCCACTGGATCCAAAAGACTTAGCACCCACTGGTCTGTGATATTCCTGCATTTGGCATCATTGCATTTATTTCGTGAGTCTGAAGAAGACTTTATAGATTGGTATAAGATATATGGGCCAATATCAGATTTATAGACTTGATCTGGACTGGCTGGGATGTTTTCTCAATTTGCAATTGCTCTTATATATAAATCTTTTTCTTATACACATATGAGTGTCTATGGATTTGTTTCCCTAGTCTACCCAGACTAACACAGAGGCCAGGGTACTTTCAATATTCTTTAGCAGCACCACAATTAAAACTCATTCATTCTTCTGTAGTATTCTTTATTCAATGTCCAATTTTCACATGCAGAAGAGGCAACTGAAAATACCATGACTTGGGTCAGGCATATCTTAGTTCTCAAAGTAATATCTTTGTTTTTCAGTACCCTAAAGAGGTTTTGTGCAGCAGATTTACCTAATGCAATATGTCTTTTGATCACTTGACTGTTGCTTCCATGAGCATTGATTTAGGATCCAAGTAAGACAAAATCTTTGACAATATCAACCTTTTCTTCATTTATCATGATGTTACCTTTTGGTCAAGTTGTGAAAATTTGGAGCTTCATTACATTGAGTTTTAATCCATACTGAAGGCTACAATCTTTGAGCTCCATCAGCCTTATCAGTTCTTCAATTCCTCCTCACTTTCAGCAAGCAACGTTATTTCATCTGCATACCACAGGATGTTAATACGCCTTTCTTCGATCCTGATGCTATACTCTTCTGCATGTTCTCCAGCTTCTTTTATGATTTGTTCAGCATATTGATTGAACAAGTATGGTAAGAGGATGCAACACTGATGGATACCTTTCCTGATTTTAAACCACGCAGTTTTGTTCACACAACTGCCTCTTGATTCACATACAAGTTCTGAATGAGCACAATGGAGCATTCCAGAATTCCCATTCTTCTCAAGGTTATCCACAATTTATTTTGGTCCACACAGTGGAGTACATTTGCATAGTCAACAAAACACAAGTAAACATCTCTCTGGTGTTCTCTGCTTGGAGTCAATATCCATCTGACATTTACATCCTCTTCTGAATCCTGCCTGAACCTCTGGCAGTTCCCTGTCCATATGGCCCTATAAATGATGTTGGATGATCTTAAATCAAATTTTACTTGGATTTAATAATCTGTTAGCTCACCTTTCTCTGGAATGTTCACAAATATGAATCACTTCCTCTGGAATGTTCACAAATATGAATCACTTCCAGTTAGTTGACCAGATCTTTCAAATTTCCTGGCATAGATGAGTGAGTGCTTCCAGTGCTTCTTCAGGTTTCTGAAACATTTCAGTGGGTATCTGTCAAGCCCATGGTGCCAGGCTTCAGGAATTGAATGTCATGAATGGGTATTTAATTTTACCAAAGCCTTTTCATGTCTGTATTTGTGGTGCTGTCGGGTAAGGGTTGGACCATAAGAGAAAAGTCTGAGTCATTCCTCCCAAGCCCCTAGAAAGAATAAAGATAAAGATAAGGCTGTCTCATCCCGTTGCATGTTTGAAGTCAGGTATGGATTCTCAAGGTAAGCCACAATAAGCCAGGATGTGTTATTCTTTTTATATATTTCTTTAATGTATCATTGAATTAAATTTGCTAATATTTTCTTGAGTGTATTTTTTTGATATTCACATATTTTCCTGTAGTTTGCTTTTGATGCTAATTTAATGCTGGTTTCATAAATGAGTTTTAAATGTTACTTTCACTTCCACATGATGAAAGAATTTATGTAGAATTATTTTCATTTACCTCTTTAAAAGTACAATTGGTGATAAGTGATTTACATGCCATAGTGACTTTTTGTGTTAGAATAGAACTAAACTAAGTAGGATTTTCAGTGACTAATGTTTTTGAAAGTGTATTGCCAGATTTTTCTTCTGAATATACTTAAATCACCAACCTTTCCATTAGCAGCCTAATATATTAACTGTGTACAAAACCAAGAGATTCGGTCTTGTATGAAAGACTGATAGAATTCACAAGTGAACCCATCCATAGCTGTGGGGTTTTTTTGATTGTTTGGTGGAAGGTGTTTTTAAAAATAATTTTATTGGTGGAAGGTTTTAAACTGCAGGTTGAAATTACTTAATAAGTTAAGATTTACACAATTTATGTGATTTTTTGAGTGATGTTTAAAAATGTGTATCTTAAAGGAATTTGCCAATATTTTAATGTCACCAAGTAGCCTTGTTTTTAAGTTCTAGATATTATATGTAGGAGTACCTCCCACCTTTCTTCATACTGCCTTGCTATTAAGGATATGTGGATAAAGCCCTTTCATCAAGAGAGTTGGAATTGATTATAATCTGATAGAACTTGATATTTTAGCTGAGAGAAAACCTTCTATCCCCTTTTTAATTGTCTAATTTTTTCAGTGGTATAAAATTTCAAAATAATTTTTCAAAGTTCCATCAGGAATTTTTATGTATTATTTTGGATGAGCGTACAGATAACTTTAATGTCCTTCAAAAGAAAGCATCTTTTCAATGGTAGAATACAAACAAAAACTAACTGCTATTGAGTCCATTTCAACTCATAGCAACCAGATAGGACAAAGTAGAACTGCCCCCTTCAGTTCTAAGACTGTAAATCTTTAAGGAAGTAGAAAGCCTCATCTCTTCCCCTCCCCCCACCCCCCCGAGCAGCATGTACTTTTTAACTTCTGACATTGTAGTTAGCAGCCCAAAGTGTAACCAACTATGTTACCAGAGTTCCTATGTGTTGGAATTGACTTCATGTCATTGAGGGAATGGTAGAGTGGGAACCCACTAAACTACTTTCATTAAGTCAATTCTGATGCAGTGACACTGACACATTTCTGAGGCTATACATCTTTATTAGAGTAGATAGCTTCATCTGAAGCAGCTGATGAATTTGAATCACTGACTAGCGTTAACAATCCAATGTATACTGGACATTACCAACAGGAGTCCTAAGAATGGGAACATTGTTTAAAAATGTTACACCAATCATGAAATATGCAGCAGTTCTCAGTCTTTTCCTTAACCTTCCCACTTTTCCTTGTACCAAATTTATATTTGTGAGGACATTTTTACTTATATGTCATCTCTATTTAGGATTGTTCTGCAATTTGTGCATTTATGAAAATAGAATATAGAACACCACCCCTTTTTCTCTCATTCAAGAAAAAATATATGAGAATTGAGCACAATATATTTTATTTTAGGAAAAAATGAATAATTCTCTATTTTAATTATTAATATATTATATGTTCTTAAACTATTTTTTCAATACATTTTACAACCAATTCACAGGTGATTACTACATGTTGTATAACAAGATTTGCAATTGCTGTCATATAGCACACATTATAGGAAGCATTATTTTGCACTAAAGTTATTGCCAGGATTTAGAATTTTGATTAGCAGTTCCTGGAAGCTAGGAGCTTTCAGCTAATTGGTGAATCATAGAGAAATGTCTCATCATTTTTCATCAAATATTGGTTCTTCTGTGTCCATAGCTACAGAATTATCTAACCTTAGAATGACCCCTTTTAATGGTTTAATAAGGTATTAAGCAAGGCTATTCTCTCTGGAGCCATAAAGGATTGATGCTTTATTTCAAACAGTGTTGCATTTCCCATAGCTTTCCCTGCATCTGTGTGAAGACAGTGCTCATTGTAAATCCAGTTTTGCTATCTGGACTTATGTTTGTTATTTCTTCATAGTCTGGTCTTATTACCTTAGAAAATTGTTTATCACTTCATTGTCTCAGTTCAAATGTGAATAACAAAACATCAACTATATATCAGTCTTAGGAATCTAGAAATGACCTTGGTACATGAGTGTGGACTTTTTCTCCCAGCATTTATGTTTTCAACACTTCATCTATACTTTAATTTGGTTGGTTGCAGTCGCTGGTTCTACACATATATTATTTGACCCATTATCAATAATGAGTGTATTCCATTTAATTAAATGTCATCTATTTAGTTAATATTCTAACCTATATGCTAGAAGCACAGGAAGTGTAAACTTCCAATTTTATAATAATTTAAGTTGAATGTTTTCCTTTTTTATTACTTAAAATTCACCAGCTTTAAGCATGTAAATTTTTGTTTTTAAAGGCTTGTAAAATTGTTACAAACACCTACTGCGTGCTGGAAATTTTATATGCCTTTACTTTTTACCAAGCCAAATGAGGAAGGTAATATGAGTCCTCTTTTTCAAATGAGAAATTTAAGAAAATATAAGTTTTCCAATGGCACATACCTAGCATGTATTTGGTAGAACCGGAGTTAGAAGTATGTTTTTTTTGTCCAGAATCATTACTATTACTATCTTCCCAAATATTGCAGCTCCATCTAAGGCTTGCTGTGGAACACAATAATGTTTTCAATCCTTACCTGTACTGCCTACTTATGAAATGTTTGTGGTATGAGTTACCTTTTTAAAAATATTTCCTTTGGTTAAATCCAAGCTGATTGCAAACTTGTTACTAAAAAATTGGTAAATCATCACAGATAATGCAACCACAAAGTAAATTGATAACACAGAAGTGAGAAACATTAAGAAAAGTAACACCTTCGCATGTTACTAGCATCACTAGCAACATGGTTGTCATTTCATTGTTCCTGACGACATTTGTTTAGTTGATTTCCTTGATCCTTGCTTTCCTCCATTATACTAAGTGCGGAGCTCACAGAACCTTTGCCTTCCCGCAAACATCTGTTTCCTCCCACGATCTATATAAATATAAATCTGGTTACACTAAACGCTTGTAAAAACTCATGCTCTTCTTATGATGAGGCTTGGAAAGAATATTCATGTTCCTTTTAATCCTGTCTTTAATCTTTACCACTTCCTCATGATACAGTTGTAGAAGTAGTATGAGCTTTTCTATTAGAGTGTACTCTAAAGGAGAATAGATACATATACTAAGCTGAGATGTCACTTTGGAGAAATCTAAAAAAGCACTGATATGTGTGGCATGAATTGCACTTCTCATTCAGCAGCCATCTTCTGTCAAAGACCATCTGGCAATTCAAATCCTGAATTGCTAAGGCCAAAGAAGTATGAAAATATTCTGTCCTATGCCTGACTAGAATGCACAATTAATTACTAGACCAAAAGTGGGTTGGGATTTACTTTGTAAACTGCTAAGCAGTATAACTCGGTAGCAGAGAAAGACTCTATATGACATTTAATGACCTTCCTAAAAGCTTATTTCTCTCCCAACTGCTTTGTATTGCAATCAATTTCAGGAGTCATTCAAAATGAGTGGTTTATTAGCTTCCTAAATGCATTTACTACATGCCATATGTCCATCTCACACTGGTCTGCTGCTTGTCTTTCAATGACCCTATCAATAGATGCTACTGCCTGGATCCATCACCCACAAATCTGATGCCACTGAGCATCAGATTGGAATGCCAGTTCTCAAGGAGAAAGAAGTCATCTCCCAGGTATTAGTAGAAGTACCCATTTCACAAGACACGTTTATGATTATGACCTAGAAACATTTTTCTAGGGTATATTTTCACAAAGCTTTCCATGTTTTTGAAGCATTTCATTTCCCTTTGGTTAAATCCAAATTGATTAGTGATAAATGTGAAGAGAAAAAAAGTCTTATTAACATAAAAATAACTGATTTTCTAGTCTTTGTTTATTCATCTAAATATTGAGATAATAATGCATTTTAAGTGGGCATTCTATTCAAAATCTAAGTTAATTCTAAAATAATTTCTACATTTATACATTATATGATATTACTTAATGATACTTATCATATTCAACCTTAGCTCCTTAAACGTCAAAATTTTCCATAAACATGGAACAAATTATTTATCTTCTCTTTCACTTTATATCCTTTTACATATGCAACTAAGAACATATCCATAATTAGAACATTTGTTAGAAGAAAAATTAAAATTTTCTCTTAAAAATTCTAAATGACTATGGAATAAATATACCTAAAATAATTTAAGAATATATATGCAATACTTAAACAACACCGGGATGAATAAAAACCAACTATGTATACCCAAATACTTAAAGAATAAATTCAAACTAATTAAAATACTATTGAAAAAATATAATGTTGGGATTAAGAGTAAGATGCCACTATTGACAAAATATAATGTTGACAAAATATAATGTTGGGACAAAATTATTGACAAAATATAATGTTGGGATTAAGAGTAAGATGCCTTATCTGTGCTTTTTTCATTGATTTGTTTGAATAAGAAACATTAATATTGTGAAATTTGCATTTATTTTATAGAAACATAATGAAAAGAACAAAGTAAGCATCTATTGTTAGAAGCACCTGTGGAACATCAGAAAATTATATATTAATAAATACAAAAGCTAAAAACAAAAACAAAACAAAAAAATAAATACAAAAGCACAATTTCAAATGTTTAGCGAGATATCCGAATCCTTTCCTGACTGCAAACAGAGACATTTGCTTTATATTTTCTAGGTCTACTAAAATATCCCAGTTAATGATCATATTTTTTGGATGACATGGGCTAAACTGAATTATGTAGTTACCCATGAGCATTGTTAAGCTATTTCTAAATTCTACAGGGAAAGGATTAAATTACTTTGTTGCTCACTAAATTGCCATGTACACACAGGCACTTAGTCAAAGCTTCATAATGGTGATGATGGAAAAATGGGAGACATTAAAATATGGAAATTACTCAGATGAATTTGAATATGTTAACATGGATTTTCTTTCTTTCTTTTTTTTCAATTTCAGTAAGAAATCATCCAAAAAACCACAGTAGTATTGAGCCAAGTAAAACTGATAGTATCTTCTCTTAAGATGCTTAAGGCAGGAAAGTAGCATAAGGAGAGTGGTATAGAGGCAAGTCATATAAGCAAAAAGGCCTAGTAGAGCCACAATCTTTGTAAACTTTAATGTTCCAACTTGAAATGCAGGAAATTATAAGGTTTTCCTGAAACATACATTTAAATGCACTTCCTAAAAATAAATACATTGTTGTTACTTGCCAATGAATTGATTCCAAGAAATAGTGTCCCCATGTATGCCATGTAGACCTGCTCTATAGGGCTTGCAAGCCTGTGGCCATTCAGAAGCAGAGCACCACACCTGTCTTCAAAGGCACCTCTGGTGGTGGTTGTGGGGGAGTTGAGGCTGGATCTAGACAACTGTAGGTTGGTAGTTAAGTGGTAAATCACTTGCGCCTCAGGGGTACATCAAAATAGTCTTGGGAAAAATGAAATTGAAAGAATTTTTTTAATTCACAATATTTTTGAAGCTTCCCTCATGTATTTATGTATACAAACATGTATTTATATAGGCTGTTATGTTTGGGGCCATTGTTGCAGACATTGTTTCAATCCATCTTTTTGAGAATTTACTTCATTTTTGCTGACCCTCTGCTTTGCCAAACATGATGCTCTTTTATCCAGTGGCATGTCTCTCCTCAGAACATGTCCAAAGTACTTGACAAAAGTCTTGACATCCAACATCCTCATTTCTAAGGAGCATTCTGCCTGCACTTTCTCCAAGATTGACTTATTAGCTCTTCTAGCAATCTATAGTAATTTCAATATTCTTCCTCAACACCATAACTCACATTCATCAATTTTTCTCATCTCTTCCATATTCATTTCAGCGAAGCTTCTAGACTAAGAATAGACTATGATGAAGAAATAAGCTGCCTACTTCTGAAGAATTAGTCACTGCAAACCTTATGAAGAACAGTGGGACATTTTAAAATACTGCAATCCTCATCAATAGCAGGAGACCGATGTAAGATATAGTGCCAGAAGATGAGAACTGCAGGCTAGACAGCACCCAAAAGATAACTTAAGAAGATCTGCCTTCTCAAGGTAGAATCCACCACAATTATGAGAATGGAATGAAGTTTTTAGGACAGTCATTTGGTGATGAGGCAGGAATCAAAAAGAGAAGGAACAACTGCAAGCATCTATTAATAATTGGAATTTGGGATGTACATATTAGGAATATAGAGAAATTTGAAGTCATCAAAAATGAAATGGAATACATAAAGATCAATATCCTAGGTATTACTGAGCTGAAATGAACTGGAATTTGCCATTTTGAATCAGATAATCTTATGGGTCACTTTGCTGGCAATAACAAATTCAAGAGAACTACTATCACATTCATAGTCAAAAAGGAAATTTCAAGATCTATCTTGAAGCTCAGTGTTTTCTGTGATAGGGTAATATCTATCCAGATACAAGGATATCAAGTCAATACTACTATTGTTTGCATTTACACAGCAACCACTAAAACTAGTGATGAATAAAATGAAAAATTCAAACAACCTCTTCAGTCTGAAATTGATCAAACCTGCAAACAAGACAATTATTGGTAATTATTGGTGTTTAGAATGCTAGAGTTGGAAACCAAGAGGAAGGCACTTGGAAAATAAGTCCTTGGTGGTAGAAATGATAGAATTTTGCAAGATCAAGAACTTCTTTATTGCAATTACCTTTTATTACTAATGCAAATGGCAACCATAGACATGCATTTCTCCAGATGGAATAACCAGAAATTAAATTGACCACATAAGTAGGAAGATGAAATGGACAAGGTCTATGTCAGCAGCTATAATGAAGCCATGGAACAGACCATTTATTAATTTCTCATATGAAAGGTCAGGTTGAAGTTGAAGAAATTTATAACAAGTCTATGAGAGCCAAAATAGAACCTTGAATATAGCCTATTTGAATTTCTAGAACATCTCAAGAATAGACTTGCTGCATTGAACACTAATGACAGACCTGAGGAGCTATTGCATGACATCAAGAACACCTTACACAAGGAATTCAAATAGTCATTAACAGAACAAATCAAAACAAATAGAAAAAAGGCAAGCTAAAAGTGGATGTCAGAAGAGCCTCTGAAACTTACTCTTAACCATAGAGTAGCTAAATAACATGGAAGAAATGATGAAGCAAAAGAGCTGAACAGAATATTTCAAATGGTATCTTGAGAAGATAAAGTATTATAATGAAATATGTAAACACCTAGAATTAGAAATCCAAAAATGAAGAACATGTCAGCATATCTTAAGTTTAAAGAACTGAAGAAAAATTCGACCCTGGAGTTACATTAAAAAGGGTTTATGGACAAAATATTGAATGATGCAGGACTCATCAAAATAAGATAGAAGAAATACGAAGTTTCTATATGAAAAATAGGAGCCCTGGTGGTGTAGTGGTTTTGTGTTGGGATGATAACTACATGGCCAGCAGTTTGAAAGAGAAAGACAAGACTTTTTACTCCCAGAAAGAATTACAGTTTCAGAAACTGGTGGGGGCAGTTCTACCCTGCCCCATTGTGTTGCTACGAGTCAAAATTGAACCAATGGCAATGAAAGTTTGATACAAAAATTAACTGGGTCATACACAACCATTTTTAGAGGTAGTATATAATCAATAACTAATGGTAATGAAAGAAGAAGCCCAAGTTGTACTGAAGGCATAAACAAATCTCTAACAATTAACAGAATATCAATAGAAATGTTTCAACAAGCTGATGAAGCACTGGAACCTCTCATTCACCTACGCCAATAAATTTGGAAGACAGTTACAAAGTCAACTGACTACAAGAAATCCATATTTGTATCCATTCCAAAGAAAGTTCACCTAACAGAATACTCAAATTATAGAACATTATAATTGATATCACATGCAAATAAAATTTTGGCGGAAATCATCCAACAATGGCTGCAGAAGTAAATTGAAAATAAGCTTTCAGAAGTTCAGGCTAGATCAGAAGAGAACACATCTTGATTGAGAGTGGAGAATACCAGAAAAACATTTTTACTCATGTTTTATTAACTAGGCAGGAATATTCAACTCTAGGGATAGCACAGAGAGGAGTGGGAATTCCAGTGTTGAGCTGCTAATTACAAGATCAAGAGTCTGACCTACCACTCCACAGGAGAAAGATGGGTTTCTGTACCCATAAAGGGTTACAGTTTTGGAAACCCACAGAGGCAGTTCTACCCTGTCCTGTAGCATCACTCTGAGTTGGAATCGACTTGGTACCATTGAGTGGCTTCAGTAATTGTGCTTACACAGAACCTGTCCATGGATCAAGAGGTAGTCTTTCAATTATGACAAAGGAATACTACATGTTTTACAATTACTAAAGGTGTGCATCAAGGTTGCTTCCTCTCGCCATATTTGTTCAACCTATATTGTTAGCAAATAATATGAGAGGCTATAGACTATATGCTAAGGAAAAAGCTTCAAGGTTGGTGGAAAGTTTGTTATTAGCCCCCAATATTCAGAAGTCATAACCTTGCTTGCTGAGAATGAAGAAGACTTGAAGCACTTGCTGATAAAGATCAAATATTGCAGCCTTCTATGTAGATTACAAATCAATGTAAAGAAAGCCAAATTTCTTACAAGTGAACCAATAGGCAACATCATGGTACGTGGAGAAAGCATCAAAGTTCTTAAGGATTTCACCTTGCTTGGACACAATCATGGAAGCAGAAGTCAAGAAATCAAATAGTGTATTGCATTGAGAAATGTGTTGCACAAGACTTTTTTAAATTGTTGAATAAAGAGCAAAGGTGTCACCCTGAGCACCAAGGTTTGCCTTACCCAAGACATAGAGTTTTCAAAGGGTGCATGAGCATATTAGAGCTGAACATTTAATAAGACACAAAATGAATTGATACATTTTAATTATGGTGTTGGTGAAGACTATTAAAAGTACCATGGATTGCCAAACGAACAAACAAACAAGTCTTGGAAGAAATACAGAACGCTCCTTAGAAAGGAGGATGTTGACTCTTATTTTCATGTTATCAGTAGCAACCAGTCTCTAAAAAAGGACATTATGCTTATTAAGGTAGAAGGGCTTTGATCTTCCTCAGTGAGTACTTCAAGTGCTCTTGTAAGAGTGTCATTATCCATTGGGCCTCCACCCAAGCAATTACTCATTGCAATAACACATTGTTCTATTAAATTGGCATTCCAGGACGCACACCTTCCCAACATGATTGCTGAAGAAAAATGTGAACATAAGCAAAGATGGTGAAGAAAGCTGATGGTGCCAGGCTACCATAAGATACAGCGTCCGGGGTCTTAAAGGCTTGAAGACAAACAAGCGGCCATCTAGCTGAGAAGCATCAAAGCCCATATGGAAGAAGCACACCAGCCTGTCTGATCACTAGGTGGAGAAGGGATCACTTATCAGACATCAAATAACTGAAAATCATATCAGTGGGTGCCCGCTTTACTGACACAATCACTGAAGACAAACGTGTGCATAAGCAAATGTGCTGAAGAGAGCTAATGGTGCCCGGCTATCAAAAGATATAGCGTCTGGGGACTTAAAGGCTTGAAGATAAACAAGCAGCCATCCAGCTGAGAAGCATCAAAGCCCACATGGAAGAAGCACACCAGC